>NC_030809.1:136154579-136482020 GCF_001704415.2 Capra hircus
GACAGATGTGATGAATCCCAAACAGCAGCTGGGAGCTAAGGCCTTATAGCTGCTGTGGGTAGTGAATTCCAGGATGGCTGATTGTTTTAGCGTCAATCTGACTGGGAGTTGCCACCTATCATGGAAAGACAGTCTTTCTTTTTTGTTTCTTTAAAGAAAATTCATTTCAGTCATTCAGTCGTGTTTGAATCTTTGCAACCCCCTGAACTGCAGCACTCTAGGTGTCCCTGTCCATCACCAACTCTTGGAGCTTGCTCAAACTCCTGTCCATGAAGTCGGTGATGCTATCCAACCATCTCATCCTCTGTCATCTCCTTCTCCTCCTGCCCTTAATCTTTCCCAACATAAGGGTCTTTTCCAATGAGTCAGTTCTTCCCATCAGGTGGCCAAAGTATTGGAGTTTTAGCTTCAGTGTCAGTCCCTCCAATGACTATTCAGGGCTGATTTCCTTTAGGATGGACTGGTTGGATCTCCTGTAGTCCAAGGGACTCTCAACAGTCTTTTCTCCAACACCACAGTTCAAAAGCATCAATTCCTTGGCACTTAGCTTTCTTTATAGTCCAACTCTCACATTCATCCATGACTTCTGGAAAAGCCATAATTTGACTAGATGGACCTTCGTTGGTAAATAATATTTCTGCTTTTTAATATACTGTCTAGGTTGGTCACAGAATTTCTTCAAGGAGCAAGTGTCTTAATTTCATGGCTGCAGTCACCATCTGCAGTGATTTTGGAGCACAAGAAAGTAAAAACTCTCACTATTCCATGAAGTGATGGGACAAGATGCCATGATCTTAGTTTTCAGAATGTTGAGTTTCAAGCCAGCTTTTTCACTCTCCTCTTTCACCTTCATCAAGAGTTTGTCTGTACTTTCTGCCATAATGGTGATGTCATCTGTGTATCTGAGGTTACTGAAGCTTCTCCCTGAAGTTTTGATTCAAGCTTGTACTTCAGCCAGCCAGGAATTTCACATGATGTACTCTGCATATGAGTAAAATGAGAAGTGTGACAATAAACAGCCTTGACCTACTAATTTCCTGATTTGGAACCAGTCTGCTGTTCCAGGTCCAGTTCTAACTGTTGCTTCTTGATCTGCATACAGATTTCTCAGGAGGCAGGTAAGGTGATCTGGTATTCCCATCTCTTTAAGAATTTTCAGTTTGTTGTGATCCACATGAAGGCTTTGGTTTAGTCACTCAAGCAGAAGTAGATGTTTGTTCTGGAACTCTCTGGCTTTTTCTATGATCCAACAGATGTTGGCAATTTGGTCTCTGGTTCCTCTGCCTTTTCTAAAACCAGCTTGAACATCTGGAAGTTCAAAGTTCATATACTGTTGAAGCCTGGCTTGGAGAATTTTGGGTATTACTTTGCTAGCATGTGAAATCAGTGCAATTGTGTGGTAGTTTGAGCATTCTTTGGCATTGTCTTTCTTTAGGATTAGAATGAACATTGACCTTTTCCAGTCCTGTGACCACTGCTGAATTTTCCAAATTTGCTGGCGTATTGAATGCAGCACTTCCACAACATCATCTTTTAGGATTTGAACTAGTTCAACTGGAATTCCATCACCTCCACTAGTTTTGTTCATAGTGATGCTTCCTAAGACCCACTTGACTTTGCATTCCAAGATATCTGGCTCTAGGTGAGTGATCACACCATCGTGGTTATCTGGTCTTTTTGGTCTGGTTCTTCTGTGTATTCTTGCCACCTCGTCTTAATATCTTTTGCTTCTGTTAGGTCCATGCCATTTCTGTCCTGTATTGTGCCCATCTTTGCATGAAATGTTCCCTTGGTATCTCTAATTTTCTTGAAGAGGTCTCTAGTCTTTCCCATTCTACTGTTTTCCTCTATTTCTTTGCATTGATCCCTGTGAAAGGCTTTATCTCTCCTTGCTATTCTTTGGAACTATGCTCTTTAATGTGTATATCTTTCTTTTTCTCCTTTGCTTTCTGCTTCTCTTCTTTTCACAGCTATTTGTAAGCCTTCCTCAGACAACCATTTGGCCTTTTTGCATTTCTTTACCTTTGGGATGGTCTTGATCACTGCCTCCTGTATAATGTCATGAACCTCCATCCATAGTTCTTCAGGCACTCTATCAGATCTAATCCCTTGTCTCTATTTACCACTTCCACTGCATAAATGTGAGGGATTTTATTTAGGCCACACTTGAATGGTCTAATGGTTTTCCTTACTTTCTTCAATTTATGTCTGAATTTGGCAATAAAGAGTTCCTATTCTGAGCCACAGTTATCTCCCAGTCTTGTTTTTGCTGACTGAATACAGCTTGTCCATCTTTGGATGCAGAGAACATAATCAGTCTGATTTTGGTATTGGTCACCTGGTGATGTCCACGTGTAAAGTCTTCTCTTGTGTTTTTGGAAAAGGGTATAATTTGTGACCAGTGAATCTTCTTGACAAAACTCTGCTAGCCTTTGTCCTGTTTCACTTTGAAACAGGCAAAATTTGCCTATTACTTCAGGTATCTCTTGACTTCCTACTTTTGCATTCCAGTCCCCTATAATGAAAAGGACATCTTTTTTTGGTGTTTGTTGTAGAATATCTTGTAGGTCTTTATAGAACTGTTCAACTTCAACTTCTTCAGCAATACTGGTTGGGGCATAGACTTGGATTACTGTGATATTGAATGGTTTGCCTTGGAAACAAACAGGGATCATTCTGTTGTTTTGGACATTGCACCCAAATACTGCATTTTGGACTCTTTTGTTGACTATGAGGGCTAGTCCATTTCTTCTAAGGGATTCTTGCCCACAGTAGTAGATATAATGGTCATCTGAGTTAAATTTGCCCTTCCAGTCCATTTTAGCTCACTGATTCCTAAAATGTCAATGATCCCTCTTGCCATCTCCTGTTTGACCACTTTCAATTTTCTTTGATTCATGGACCTAACATTCCAGGTTCCTATGCAATATAGTTCTTTACAGTATTGAACTTTACTTCCATCACCAGTCACATCCACAGTTGGGTGTTCTTTTTGCTTTGGCTCCATCTTTTCATTCTTTCTGGAGTTATTTCTTCACTCTTCTCTGGTAGCATATTGGGGACCTACTGACCTGGGGAGTTCTTTCAGTCACATCTTTTTGCCTTTTCATACTGTTAATGGGGTTTTCAAGGCAAGAATACTGAAGTGGTTTGCCATTGCCTTCTCCAGTGGACCAAAATTTGTCAGAACTCTCCACCATGACCCATCTGTCTTGGGTGACCCTTCATGGCATGGCTCATAGTTTCATTGAGTTAGACAAGGCTGTAGTCCATGTAATCAGTTTGATTAGTTTTCTGTGATTGTGATTTTCATTCTGTCTGCCCTCTGAGGGATAAGGACAAGAGGCTTATTGAAGCTTCCTGATGGGAGAGACTGACTGTGGGGGAATCTGGGTCTTGTTCTGATGGGTGGGGACATGCTCAGTAAATCTTTAATTCAATTTTCTGTTGATGGGCAGGATTGTGTTTCCTCCCTGTTGTTTGACCTGAGACCAAACTATTGTGGAGGTAATGGAGATGTTGGTGACCTCCTTCAAAAGGTCCCATGCACACTGCTGCCCCTGACCTTGCAGCAGGCCACCACCAACCCATACCTCTGCTGGAGACTCCTGGACACTCACAGGCAAGACTGGGTCACTCTCTTATAGGATCACTGCTCCTTTCTCTCAGGTCCTGTTGTGTACAAGGTTTTCCCTCCAAGAGTCTGTTTTCCCAGTCCTGTGTAAGTTTTGGTGGCTCTATCTGAAGGAGATCAGCCCTGGGATTTCTTTGGAAGGAATGATGCTAAAGTTAAAACTCCAGTACTTTGGCCACCTCATGCGAAGAGTTGACCCATTGGAAAAGACTTTGATGCTGGGAGGGATTGGGGGCAGGAGGAGAAGGGGACGACAGAGGATGAGATGGCTGGATGGCATCACGGACTCGATGGATGTGAGTCTGAGTGAACTCCGGGAGTTGGTGATGGACAGGGCGGCCTGGCGTGCTGTGATTCATGGGGTCGCAAAGAGTCGGACACCACTGAGCGACAGAACTGAACTGAACTGAACTGAACTGCCTTGCTGGGGCTTCTCCTTTGCCCTTGGATATGGGGTATCTTTTTTTGGTGGGATCCAACATTCTCCTGTCAATGGCTGTTCAGCAGTGAGTTGTAATTTTGGAGTTTTTGCAGGAGATGAGTGCACATTCTTCTTCTCTGCCATCTTGTGGAGTATTCTAATCTATACTCAGACCATAACCAGTTATACCAGCTCAAGGAAGAGCAGGTTGGTCCCTCACTCCAACCCTGCCCCTGCCTTAGAAAAACTTCCTTCCCCTCACACTCAACTTGCCCCAACCTGAACATTGGAAGAAAACTGGAAGACATTAAAGACAGTTGGAAAACATTAAAGACAGAGGCTGGTTGAAGGTGTTCATCTTTTTCCTACAAAGGCAGAATCTATTTTAACTGGCCAGGGTGGCTTTTTGGAGAAGGAAATGGCAACCCACTCCAGGATTCTTGCCTGGAGAATCCCATGGAAAGAGGAGCCTGGCAGGCTGCAGTCCACGGGATTGCAATGAGTTGGACATGACTAAGCGACTGATGCTTTCACTTTCACTTTCAGGGTGGCTTCTGATGCTATGGCCTGGAGAGGATTTTGAATTCTCTGTGTGATCTTGACACAAGCAGAGATCAAGGGTCCATATTACAGGCCTTTTACAAGGCGGTTGTGCCCTGCTCCTGCTGTGTCTTCTGACATCACTAATATTCAACTTAGGGCAGAATTGTCAATCCCTGGCATGACAGTGTAACGGTGTGAAAAAGAAGCTGGGGTTCTGTCACAGCACCTGGGGGTCACAGGTGTGCTGGGTATATGTGAACACTTCTTATGTCTGGATCCTAGACAGGAGTATTTTCTCTTGTTCTTGTGACCTTGAGGGCTACGCCTCTCTCACAGGACCTTAGGGTGACTGGGACTCTGCATTACCACATATTGCTTGAAATCACAGTGTCTGCTGGGTTGATGCTCCAGTTACCAAGCTATTGTTCTCCAATGGTCTGGGCTTGGTAATTCTGAGTTAATCCTGATTGTTTTTATTTGTTCATGAAGTCCTGAGATAGAGAAGTCATCTCGATGTTGTTGAATGTATTGGTCCTGCTCAGAGAGTGCTATCAATGACTGTGGTCCCACAGAGGGCCAGGAGCAGAAGTACCTCTCAGGAAGGGTAAAGCAGCAGGGTCCTGGGCTTCTGAGGTGCCAGATAAATTTGTGTGTGAATCCTTTTCTTAGTTGAAATAGGGTATATCTGAACCTGCAGCAGCAGCCTGGAAGGTTTCATCAGCAAAACTTCATCTGTACTTCCTCAAATCCAGGATGCTCAGAGTCAATGCACCCTACCATCTGATGACTTCCAGGTATCAGGATCCAAAACCTCTTTTGGACTGAGCAAAATGGTCCCTGTCACTGAAAGTTTAGATTCCTCTACTTTCTAAAAATATGACACTTTTGATATTTTTTCTTCTCTAAAGTTACTTGAAATTTAAACTAAAAAAACATACATCAAAGGAATCATAGAGGATAGTATAACAAATATCTGTATGCTTACCACCCAAAATGAGGAAAATTTATTCTCTTTGCTTCAAGTTTTCTTGTTTGTTTTGTTTTTAAGAAATAAAATATTACAGATGAATATAACATTCTCTATTCCTTCTCTCAACCCCAGTATTATTCTGTCCTTTCCTCTCCTGAGGGAACCAAGCTCGTATATCTGAGGCATATTATTATGAAAGGATTAATGGAAAGATCATGGTTTGTGTGAGTCAACGTGGGATGGAAACTAACTTATGATAGAACAAAACAGCAGCTTCATGAACAGCTGGCAGACAGCTTCCTGCATCCCACAGATCTCTTAGCATGCGGTGGCTGCCTCAGAGGAGGGCCACTTGGATTTCTGCCTTAGTCTGGAAGTAGCATCAGATGTGACCTGTCATAGTCCCTGGGTGGGAAGTGATCCCATGGCCCTGCCTAAATGCAGGAGCCTGGGGAGTATGTGGCGCAGAGAGCTGGGTGGACACTGAGGTCTTACACAACTGTCCCTTCCTCCCTCTTTTTTACTTCTCTGTCTTTTTCCCCTTCTTTCTCATTTTGGAAATGGTCAGGGATGTGGCCTGTAGGATTTCACACTTAGATATCCCCGAAGTGTTCTTTTGAGCCAGCATGTGACTAGTTTGCCCTGTGTGAGAGCAGAGTTCTACACGTCTACATGCACAAGCATGACAATTGTTGTTAGGGCTCCTTTAGATTCACTATCCCTTCTCTTTTTTTTTTTTTTTGTTATTTTTATTTATTTTTTATTTATTTATTTATTTTTTAATTTTAAAATCTTAAATTCTTACATGCGTTCCCAAACATGAACCCCCCTCCCACCTCCCTCCCCACAACATCTCTCTGGGTCATCCCCATGCACCTGCCCCAAGCAAGCTGCACCCTACGTCAGACATGGACTGGCGATTCAATTCTTACATGACAGTATACATGTTAGAATTCCCATTCTCCCAAATCGTCCCACCCTCTCCCTCTCCCTCTGAGTCCAAAAGTCCGTTATACACATCTGTGTCTTTTTTCCTGTCTTGCATACAGGGTCGTCATTGCCATCTTCCTAAATTCCATATATATGTGTTAGTATACTGTATTGGTGTTTTTCTTTCTGGCTTACTTCACTCTGTATAATTGGCTCCAGTTTCATCCATCTCATCAGAACTGATTCAAATGAATTCTTTTTAACGGCTGAGTAATACTCCATTGTGTATATGTACCACATGGCTTTCTTATCCATTCATCTGCTGATGGACATCTAGGTTGTTTCCATGTCCTGGCTATTATAAACAGTGCTGCGATGAACATTGGGGTACATGTGTCTCTTTCAATTCTGGTTTCCTCAGTGTGTATGCCCAGAAGTGGGATTGCTGGGTCATAAGGTAGTTCTATTAGCAATTTTTTAAGGAATCTCCACACTGTTCTCCATAGTGGCTGTACTAGTTTGCATTCCCACCAACAGTGTAGGAGGGTTCCCTTTTCTCCACACCCTCTCCAGCATTTATTGCTTGCAGATTTTTGGATCGCAGCCATTCTGACTGGTGTGAAGTGGTACCTCATTGTGGTTTTGATTTGCATTTCTCTAATAATGAGTGATGTTGAGCATCTTTTCATGTGTTTGTTAGCCATCCGTATGTCTTCTTTGGAGAAATGTCTATTTAGTTCTTTGGCCCATTTTTTGATTGGGTCGTTTATTTTTCTGGAATTGAGCTGCAGAAGTTGCTTGTATATTTTTGAGATTAGTTGTTTGTCAGTTGTTTCATTTGCTATTATTTTCTCCCATTCAGAAGGCTGTCTTTTCACCTTGCTTATATTTTCCTTTGTTGTACAGAAGCTTTTAATTTTAATTAGATCCCATTTGTTTATTTTTGCTTTTATTTCCAGAATTCTGGGAGGTGGATCATAGAGGATCCTGCTGTGATTTATGTCTGAGAGTGTTTTGCCTATGTTCTCCTCTAGGAGTTTTATAGTTTCTGGTCTTACATTTAGATCTTTAATCCATTTTGAGTTTATTTTTGTGTACGGTGTTAGAAAGTGATCTAGTTTCATTCTTTTACAAGTGGTTGACCAGTTTTCCCAGCACCACTTGTTAAAGAGATTGTCTTTACTCCATTGTATATTCTTGCCTCCTTTGTCAAAGATAAGGTGTCCATATGTGTGTGGATTTATCTCTGGGCTTTCTATTTTGTTCCATTGATCTATATGTCTGTCTTTGTGCCAGTACCATACTGTCTTGATGACTGTGGCTTTGTAGTAGAGCCTGAAGTCAGGCAAGTTGATTCCTCCAGTTCCATTCTTCTTTCTCAAGATTGCTTTGGCTATTCGAGGTTTTTTGTGTTTCCATACAAATCTTGAAATTATTTGTTCTAGTTCTGTGAAAAATGTGGCTGGTAGCTTGACAGGGATTGCATTAAATTTGTAAATTGCTTTGGGTAGTATACTCATTTTCACTATATTGATTCTTCCGATCCATGAACATGGTATATTTCTCCATCTATTAGTGTCCTCTTTGATTTCTTTCATCAGTGTTTTATAGTTTTCTATATATAGGTCTTTAGTTTCTTTAGGTAGATATATTCCTAAGTATTTTATTCTTTTCGTTGCAATGGTGAATGGAATTGTTTCCTTAATTTCTTTTTCTACTTTCTCATTATTCGTGTATAGGAATGCAAGGGATTTCTGTGTGTTGATTTTATATCCTGCAACTTTACTATATTCATTGATTAGGTCTAGTAATTTTCTGGTGGAGTCTTTAGGGTTTTCCATGTAGAGGATCATGTCATCTGCAAACAGTGAGAGTTTTACTTCTTCTTTTCCAATTTGGATTCCTTTTATTTCTTTTTCTGCTCTGATTGCTGTGGCCAAAACTTCCAGAACTATGTTGAATAGTAGCGGTGAAAGTGGACACCCTTGTCTTGTTCCTGACTTTAGGGGGAATGCTTTCAATTTTTCACCATTGAGGATAATGTTTGCTGTGGGTTTGTCATATATTGCTTTTATTATGTTGAGGTATGTTCCTTCTATTCCTGCTTTCTGGAGAGTTTTTATCATAAATGGATGTTGAATTTTGTCAAAGGCTTTCTCTGCATCTATTGAGATAATCATATGGTTTTTATTTTTCAATTTGTTAATGTGGTGAATTACATTGATTGATTTGCGGATATTGAAGAATCCTTGCATCCCTGGGATAAAGCCCACTTGGTCATGGTGTATGATCTTTTTAATGTGTTGTTGGATTCTGATTGCTAGAATTTTGTTGAGAATTTTTGCATCTATGTTCATCAGTGATATTGGCCTGTAGTTTTCCTTTTTTGTGACATCTTTGTCAGGTTTTGGTATTAGGGTGATGGTGGCCTCATAGAATGAGTTTGGAAGTTTACCTTCCTCTGCAATTTTCTGGAAGAGTTTGAGGAGGATAGGTGTTAGCTCTTCTCGAAACTTTTGGTAGAATTCAGCTGTGAAGCCGTCTGGACCTGGGCTTTTGTTTGCTGGAAGATTTCTGATTACCATTTCAATTTCCTGTGCTTGTGATGGGTCTGTTAAGATTTTCTATTTCTTCCTGGTTCAGTTTTGGAAAATTGTACTTTTCTAAGAATTTGTCCATTTCTTCCACGTTGTCCATTTTATTGGCATACAACTGCTGATAGTAGTCTCTTATGATCCTTTGTATTTCTGTGTTGTCTGTTGTGATCTCTCCATTTTCATTTCTAATTTTATTGATTTGATTTTTCTCTCTTTGCTTCTTGATGAGTCTGGCTAATGGTTTGTCAATTTTATTTATCCTTTCAAAGAACCAGCTTTTGGCTTTGTTAATTTTTGCTATGGTCTCTTTTGTTTCTTTTGCATTTATTTCTGCCCTAATTTTTAAGATTTCTTTCCTTCTACTAACTCTGGGGTTCTCCAACTCTTCCTTTTCTAGTTGCTTTAGTTGCAGAGTTAGGTTATTCATTTGACTTTTTTCTTGTTTCTTGAGGTATGCCTGTATTGCTATGAACTTTCCTCTTAGCACTGCTTTTATAGTGTCCCACAGGTTTTGGGTTGTTGTGTTTTCATTTTCATTAGTTTCTATGCATATTTTGATTTCTTTTTTGATTTCTTCTGTGATTTGTTGGTTATTCAGAAGTGTGTTGTTCAACCTCCATATGTTGGAATTTTTAATAGTTTTTCTCCTGTAATTGAGATCTAATCTTAATGCATTATGGTCAGAAAAGATGCTTGGAATGATTTCGATTTTTTTGAATTTATCAAGTTTAGATTTATGGCCCAGGATGTGATCTATCCTGGAGAAGGTTCCATGAGCACTTGAAAAAAAAGTGAAATTCATTGTTTTGGGGTGAAATGTCCTATAGATATCAATTAGGTCTAACTGATCTAATGTATCATTTAAAGTTTGCGTTTCTTTGTTAATTTTCTGTTTAGTTGATCTGTCCATAGGTGTGAGTGGGGTATTAAAGTCTCCCACTATTATTGTGTTATTGTTGATTTCCCCTTTCATACTTGTTAGCATTTGTCTTACATATTGCGGGGCTCCTATATTGGGGGCATATATATTTATAATTGTTATATCTTCTTCTTGGATTGTTCCTTTGATCATTATGTAGTGGCCTTCTTTGTCTCTTTTCACAGCCTTTGTTTTAAAGTCTATTTTATCGGATATGAGTATTGCCACTCCTGCTTTCTTTTGGTCTCTATTTGCGTGGTATATCTTTTTCCAGCCCTTCACTTTCAGTCTGTATGTGTCCCTTGTTTTGAGGTGGGTCTCTTGTAAGCAGCATATAGAGGGGTCTTGTTTTTGTATCCATTCGGCCAGTCTCTATCTTTTGGTTGGGGCGTTCAACCCATTTACGTTTAAGGTAATTATTGATAAGTGTGATCCCGTTACCATTTACTTTATTGTTTTGGGTTCGAGTTTATACACCCTTTTCGTGTTTCCTGTCTAGAGAATATCCTTTAGAATTTGTTGGAGAGCTGGTTTGGTGGTGCTGAATTCTCTCAGCTTTTGCTTGTCTGTAAAGCTTTTGATTTCTCCTTCGTATTTGAATGAGATCCTTGCTGGGTACAGTATTCTGGGCTGTAGGTTATTGTCTTTCATCACTTTAAGTATGTCTTGCCATTCCCTCCTGGCCTGAAGAGTTTCTATTGAAAGATCAGCTGTTATCCTAATAGGAATCCCCTTGTGTGTTATTTGCTGTTTTTCCCTTGCTGCTTTTAATATTTGTTCTTTGTGTTTGATCTTTGTTAATTTGATTAATATGTGTCTTGGGGTGTTTCGCCTTGGGTTTATCCTATTTGGAACTCTCTGTGTTTCTTGTACTTGGGTGATTATTTCCTTCCCCATTTTAGGGAAGTTTTCAACTATTATCTCCTCAAGGATTTTCTCATGATCTTTCTTTCTGTCTTCTTCTTCTGGGACTCCTATAATTCGAATGTTGGAGCGTTTCATATTGTCCTGGAGGTCTCTGAGATTGTCCTCATTTCTTTTAATTCGTTGTTCTTGTTTCCTCTCTGATTCATTTATTTCTACCATTCTATCTTCTATTTCACTAATCCTATCTTCTGCCTCCGTTATTCTACTAATTGTTGCCTCCAGAGTGTTTCTGATCTCATTTATTGCATTATTCATTATATTTTGACTCTTTTTTATTTCTTCTAGGTCCTTGTTAAACCTTTCTTGCATCTTCTCAATCCTTGTCTCTAGCCTATTTATCTGTGATTCCATTTTGATTTCAAGATTTTGGATCATTTTCACTATCAATATTCGGAATTCCTTCTCCGGTAGATTCCCTACTTCTTCCACTTTTGTTTGGTTTGGTGGGCAACTCTCCTGTTCCTTTACCTGCTGAGTATTCCTCTGTCTCTTCATCTTGGTTATATTGCTGCGTTTGGGGTGGCCTTTTTATATTCTGGGAATTTGTGGAGTTCTCTTTATTATGGAGCTTCCTCACTTTGGGTGGGGTTCTATCAGTGGCTTGTCAAGGTTTCCTGGTTAGGGAGGCTTGTGTTGGAGTTTTGGTGGGTGGAGCTGGGTTTCTTCTCTCTGGAGTGCAATGGAGTGACCCGTAATGGGTTATGAGACATCAAAGGTTTTGGGATAATTTTGAGCTGCCTGTATATTGAAGCTCAGGGGAGTGTTCCTGTGTTGCTGGAGAATTTGCGTGGTATGTCTTGTTTTGGAATTTGTTGGCCCTTAGGTGGAACTTGGTTTCGGTGTAGGTATGAAGGCATTAGATGGGCTCCTATTGCTTAATGTTCCCTGAATTCAAGAGTTCTCTAATGTTTTCAGGCTTTGGATTTAAGCCTCCTGCTTCTGGTTTTCAGTTTTATTTTTACAGTAGCCTCTAGACTTCTCCATCTATACAGCACCGATGATAAAACATCTAGGTTAAAGATGAAAAGTTTCTCCACATTGAGGGACACTCAGAGGGGTTCACTGAGTTATAAGGAGAAGAGAAGATGGAGGGGGTAGTTAGAGGTAACTGGAATGAGATGCGGTGAGATCAAAAGAGAAGAGAGCAAGCTAGCCAGTAGTCACTTCCTTATGTGCGCTCTATAGTCTGGACCGCTCAGAGGTATTTACAGAGTTATATCGGGGAAGAGGAGAGGGAGGAAGTAGACAGAGGTGACCAGGAGGATCAGAGAGAGGAATGAGTAGGAGAGAGACAAATCCTGCCAGTAACCTGTTCCTTAGGTGTTCTCCACTGTCTGGAACACACAGAGATTCATAGAGTTGGATAGAGGAGAGATGGGGGAGAAAAGAGACAGAGGCCACCTGGTGGAGAAAAAGGAGAGTCCAGAGGAGGAGAGAGTGGTCAAGCCAGTAATCTCGCTCTCAGGTAAACTGGGATAGTGAAGTTTGGGTTTTTAAATGTACAAAATTGACCACAAAAACCTAAGAGCAAAGATTAAAAATCTAGAGTAGAGGTTGGATTTTCAAAGATACAATATTAGAGAGAAGCAGAAGGAAAAAGGAAGAAAGAAAGAAAAAAAAAAAAGAAAGAAAAAGAATTATTAAAAAACAAACAAACAAACAATCAAGAAAAAAAAAAAAAAAGCCGTCAACAACCATCCAAAGACTGTATATGGTGTTTGCCTTAAAAAAAAAAAAAAAAAGAAAAAAAGTCTTTTTAAAACAAACAAAAATATAGTAATAATAGGTTATAGAAATAAAAATTAGAGGGGAAATAGAAGACTTAACAATTAAAAAAAAGTTAGAAAAAAAAGCAAAAAAAAAAAAAAAAAAAAAGGAATGATTTTAAAAATATCTGGCCCTTTCTGGTGTAATGGGCCGTGTGGGATCACTTCCAAGGTGGTTCCCTCTGTTTAACTTCTTCTGTTTGCTGGCTTTTTAGGCTCACTAGTTTAGTTGCGCTGTGAGGAGGGGGGCTGCTGCTAACAAATAGCACTGTCGTGTGCACGCAGTATCTCTGCCCGGCTTGACCTGTCCTTTCTCGCGGCGCACAAACCGCTCCAGCTCTAGGATGCTCAGCCGGGAACCGTCTGGGGCCGGCCCTAGGCTGCGTGCACTTCCCCGGTCCAAGCCGCTCAGGTTCGGCGCTCAGGCAGCCCTCAGAGGCACAGATTCGGCTGGAACTGCGCTTTGTGCCCTTCCCAGGTCCGAGTAGCTCAGGAGTTTGGCGAGTGCGATCGCCGCGGCTTGTCACCTTTTCTGCCGTTGCTGCTCAGCTTTCTGGGCGGACCGCTGGCGCACCCCGTGCAGTAGATTGTGACTGTCCAGCACCCCCAGAAGTCTTAGCAAAGGAGCTTGCTTGCAGTTAGGTCCCGAGTCTGCAATTGCCCCTTTCCAGTCCTTACGGCTCTGGCTGCCTGTCCCCGGCGGGGGATGGTCTGCAGCCGGCTTTTCCCGTTCCGTCCTTTGTTCTGTGCTCGGTCCTGGCGGTGTCTTATGTTCAAGCTTTTCGCGTGGTAGCTATCCCACAGTCTGGTTTGCTAGCCCAAGTTAGATCGTTCTGGTTGCGCGTGGGGCGTTCCTGCCCGATTCTTACAAAGCACTGCAGCCCGCGCCTCCCGCGCGTCCCTGCCCTGCCCCCGCTTCCCAATGGCGGATGCAGGCGTCTGCGCTGCTTTTCCGCTGGGGGAGTTACTGTTGGGCTTGTAATCTGTTGGTATTAATTATTTGTCTATTTTTCCTTCCTGTTATGTTGCCCTCTGTGTTTCCAAGGCTTGCCACAGACTCGGCAGGGAGAGTGTTTCCTGGTGTTTGGAAACCTCTCTTCTTAAAATTCCCTTCCCGGGACGGGCTTCCCTTCCCGGGACGGAGCTCCCTCCCCACCTCCTTTGTCTCCTTTTCGTCATTTATATTTTTTCCTACCTGTTTTTGAAGACAATGATCTGCTTTTCTGGTTGCCTGATGTCCTCTGCCAGCCTACAGAAGTTGTTTTGTGAAGTTTGCTCGGCGTTGAAATGTTCTTTTGAGGAATTTGTGAGGGAGAAAGTGGTCTTGCCGTCCTATTCCTCCGCCATCTTTCCCTCCTCACTATCCCTTCTCTAAACAGTAAATTCTGATAGACAGATCACTTACAATTCAGCACAGTTTCTCTGAGTACTATGCCACTGGATTAGGAATTAGAGGTTCCTTATCTATATCTCCTCTGAATGGTCATTTTTTTCACATTGTGTAGAGTCTCTCTTAATCTCTGCTCTGACCCTCTGCCTGGTTTATCTTTTTCTTATTATTTTCAATCATTTAAAAAAAATAAAAAAATTCTATTTTTACTTTATTTTGCTTTACAATACTGTATTGGTTTTGCCACACATTGACATGAATCAGCTACATACCTCAACATAATAAAAGCTATATATGACAAACCCACAGCAAACATTATCCTCAATGGTGAAAATTGAAAGCATTTCCCCTAAAGTCAGGAACAAGACAAGGGTGCCCACTTCCGCCACTACTATTCAACATAGTTCTGGAAGTTTTGGCCACAGCAATCAGAGCAGAAAAAGAAATAAAAGGAATCCAAATTAGAAAAGAAGAAGTAAAACTCTCACTGTTTGCAGATGACATAATCCTCTACATAGAAAACCCTAAAGACTCCACCAGAAAATTAATACAGCTAATCTATGAATATAGTAAAAATAATTTTCAAAATCTCATTTTAGTTGTATTTTTTAAAAATATAAATTTATTTATTTTAATTGGAGGCTAATTACTTTACCAATATTGTATTGGTTTTGCCATACACCAACAAGAATCCACCATGGTTGTACACGTGCTCCCCATCCTGAACCCGCCATCCACCTCCCTCCCCATACCATCCCTCTGGGTCATCCCAGTGCACCAGCCCCAAGCATCCTGTATTATGCATCGAGCCTGGTCTGGTGATTCATTTCACATATGATATTATACATGTTTCAATGCCATTCTCCCAAATCATCTAACCCTTGCCCTCTCCCACAGAGTCCAAAAGACTGTTCTATACATCTGTGTCTCTTTTGCTGTCTCGCATACAGGGTTATCCTTACCATCTTTCTAAATTCCATATATATGTGTTAGTATACTGTATTGGTGTTTTTCTTTCTGGCTCACTTCACTCTGTATAATCTGCTCCAGTCTCATCCACCTTATTAGAACTGATTCAAATGTATTCTTTTTAATGGCTGAGTAATACTCCATTGTGTATATGTACCATGGCTTTCTTATCCATTCATCTGCTGATGGACATCTAGGTTTCTTCCATGCCCTGTGTATTATAAACAGTGCTGCAATGAATATTGGGGTACATGTGTCTATTTCAATTCTGGTTTCTTTGGTGTGTATGCCCAGAAGTGGGATTGCTGGGTCATAAGGTAGTTCTATTTCCAGTTTTTATAGGAATCTCCACACTGTTCTCCATAGTGACTGTATTAGTTTGCATTCCCACAAACAGTGTAAGAGGTTCCCTTTTCTCCACACCCTCTCCAGCAGTTATTGCTTGTAGACTTTTGGATAGCAGCCATTTTGATTGGCGTGAAATGGCACCTCTTTGTGGTTTTGATTTGCATTTCTCTGATAATGAGTGATGTTGAGCATCTTTTCATGTTTGTTAGCCATCTGTATGTCTTCTTTGGAGAAATGTCTATTTAGTTCTTTGGCCCATTTTTTGATTGGGTCGCTTGTTTTTCTGAAATTGAGCTGCAGGAGTTGCTTGTATATTTTTGGCACTAATTCTTTGTCAGTTGCTTCATTTGCTATTATTTGCTGTCATTCAGAAGGCTGTCTTTTCACCTTGCTTATAGTTTTCTTTGTTGTGCAGAAGCTTTTAAGTTTAATTCGGTCCAATTTGTTTATTTTTGCTTTTATTTCCAGTATTCTTGGAGGTGGGTCTAGAGGATCCTGCTGTGATGTATGTCGGAGAGTGTTTTGCCTATGTTCTCCTCTAGGAGTTTTATAGTTTCTGGTCTTACGTTTAGGTCTTTAATCCATTCTGAGTGTACTTTTGTGTATGTTGTTAGAAGTCTTCTAGTTTCATTCTTTTATAAGTGGTTGACCCGTTTTCCCAGCACCAGTTGTTAAAGAGATTGTCCTTTCTCCATTGTATATTTTTGCCTCCTTTGTCAAAGATAAGGTGTCCATGGGTGCGTGGATTTATCTCTGAACTTTTTATTTTGTTCCATTGATCTATATTTCTGTCTTTGTGCCAGTACCATGCTGTCTTTATGAATGTAGCTTTGTAGTAGAGCCTGAAATCAGGCAGGTTGATCCCTCCAGTTCTATTGTTTCTCAAGAGTGCTTTGGCTATTCGAGTTTTTTTTTGTATTTCCATACAAATTGTGAAATTACTTGTTCTAGCACTGTGAAAAATACCGTTGGTAGCTTGATAGGGATTGCATTGAATCTATAAATTGCTTTGGGTAGTATACTCATTTGCACTATATTAATTCTTCTGATCCATGAACATGGTCTATTTCTCCATCTATTAGTGTCCCCTTTGATTTCTGTCACCAGTTTTATAGTTTTCTATATATAGGTCTTTAGTTTCTTTAGGTAGATATATTGCTAAGTATTTTATTATTTTTGTTGCAATGGTGAATGAAATTGTTTCCTTAATTTCTCTTTCTATTTTATAATTATCAGTTCATAGGAATGCGAGGGATTTCTGTGTATTGATTTTATATCCTGCAACTTTACTATATTCATTGATTCAGTTCAGTTCAGTCGCTCAGTCGTGTCTGACTCTTTGCGACCCTATGAATCACAGCACGCTAGGCCTCCCTGTCCATCACCAACTCCTGGAGTTCACTCAGACTCACATCCATCGAGTCCGTGATGCCATCCAGCCATCTCATCCTCTGTCGTCCCCTTCTCCTCCTGCCCCCAATCCCTCCCAGCATCAAAGTCTTTTCCAATGAGTCAACTCTTCGCATGAGGTGGCCAAAGTACTGGAGTTTTAACTTTAGCATCATTCCTTCCAAAGAAATCCCAGGTCCTATCTCCTTCAGAATGGACTGTTTGGATCTCCTTGCAGTCCAAGGGACTCTCAGGAGTCTTCTCCAACTGCTGCTAAACTTCTAAGTTGCTTCAGTCGTGTTCGACTCTTTGTGACCCCATAGACGGCAGCTCACCAGGCTCCGCCGTCCCTGCGATTATCGAGGCAAGAACACTGCAGTGGGTTGCCATTTCCTTCTCCAATGCATGAAAGTGAAAGGGAAATCGCTCAGTCGTGTGTGACTCTTTGCGACCCCATGGACTGCAGCCTACCTTCTCCAACACCACGGTTCAAAAGCATATATTCTTTGGTGCTCAGCCTTCTTCACAGTCCAACTCTCACATCCATACGTGACCACTGGAAAAACCATAGCCTTGACTAGACGGACCTTAGTCAGCAAAGTAATATCTCTGCTTTTGAATATGCTATCTAGTTTGGTCATAACTTCCAAGGAGTAAGCGTCTTTTAATTTCACTATGAACGAAGCTAGTGGAGGTGATGGAATTCCAGTTGAGCTATCTCAAATCCTTTTCATGGCTGCAATCACCATCTGCAGTGATTTTGGAGCCTCCAAAAATAAAGTGTGACACTGTTTCCACTGTTTCCCCATCTATTTCCGATGAAGTGATGGGACCAGATGCCATGATCTTCATTTTCTGAATGTTGAGCTTTAAGCCAACTTTTTCACTCTCCTCTTTCACTTTCATCAAGAAGCTTTTTAGTTCCTCTTTACTTTCTGCCATAAGGGTGGTGTCATCTGCATATCTGAAGTTATTGATATTTCTTCCAGCAATCTTGATTCCAGCTTGTGTTTCTTCCAGTCCAGCGTTTCTCATGATGTACTCTGCATATAAGTTAAATAAGCAGGGTGACATACAGCCTCGACGTACTCCTTTTCTTATTTAGAACCAGTCTGTTGTTCCATGTCCAGTTCTAACTGTTGCTTCTTGACCTGCATACAGATTTCTCAAGAGACAGGTCAGGTGGTCTGGTATTCCCATCTCTTTCAGAATTTTCCAGTTTATTGTGATCCACACAGTCAAAGGCTTTGCATAGTCAATAAAGCAGAAATAGATGTTTTTCTGGAATTCTCTTGCTTTTTCGATGATCCAGCGGATGTTGGCAATTTGATCTCTGGTTCCTCTGCCTTTTCTAAAACCAACTTGAACATCAGGAAGTTCACAGTTCACGTATTCCTGAAGCCTGGCTTGGAGAATTTTGAGCATTACTTTACTAGCATGTGAGATGAGTGCAATTGTGCAGTAGTTTGAGCATTCTTTGGCATTGCCTTTCTTTGGGATTGAAATGAAAACTGACCTTTTAGCCCTATTAATTTTCTCGTGGAGTATTTAGGGTTTTTTTATGTAGAGGATCATGTCATCTGCAAACAGTGAAAGTTTTACTTCTTTTCCAGTTTGGATTCCTTTTATTTCTTTTTCTTCTCTGATTACTATGGCCCAAACTTCCAAAACTATGTTGAATAGTAGTGGTGAGAGTGGGCACCCTTGTCTTGTTCCTGACTTTAAGGGAAATGCTTTCAATTTTCACCATTGAGGATAATGTTTACTGCGGGCTTGTCATATATAGCTTTTACTATGTTGAGGTATTTTCCTTCTATTCCTGCTTTCTGGAGAGTTTTTTTTAATTCATAAATGGATGTTGAATTTTGTCAAAGGCTTTCTCTGCATCTATTGAAATAATCATATGTCTTTTATTTTTCAATTTGTTAATGTGGTGTATTACATTGATTGATGTGTGGATATTGAAGAATCCTTGCATCCCTGGGATAAAGCCCATTTGGTCATGATGTATGATCTTTTTAATGTGTTATTGGATTCTGTTTGGTAGAATTTTGTTAAGGATTTTTGCATCTATGTTCATTTTCTTGTTTCCTGAATTATGGCTGTATTGCTATGAACCTTCTCCTTAGCACTGCTTTTACAGTGTCCCATGGGTTTTGGGTTGTTGTGTTTTCATTTTCATTCATTTCTATGCATATTTTAATTTCTTTTTTTATTTCTCCTGTGATTTGTTGGTTATTCAGCAGTATGTTATTCAGCCTCCATTTCCAATAGTTTTTCTCCTGTAATTGATATATAATCTTACTGCATTGTTGTCAGAAAAGATACTTGGAATGATGGCAGTTTTTTTGAATTTACCAAGGCTAGATTTATGGCCCAGGATGTGATCTATCCCAGAGAAGGTTCCGTGTGCACTTGAGAAAAAGGTGAAATCCATTGTTTTGGGGTGAAATGTCCTATAGATATCAATTAGGTCTAACTGGTCTATTGTATCATTTAAAGTTTGTGTTTCTTTGTTAATTTTATGTTTAGTTGATCTATCCATAGGTGTGAGTAGGGTATTAAAATCTTCCACTATTATTGGGTTCTTGTTAATTTCCCCTTTCATAGTTGTTAGCATTTTTCTTACATATTGCGGTGCTCCTATGTTGGGTGCATATATAATAATAATTGTTATATCTTCTTCTTGTATTGGTCCTTTGATCATTATGTAGTGTCCTTCTTTATCTCTTTTCACAGCCTTTGTTTTAAAGTCTATTTTATCTGATACAAGTATTGCTACTTCTGCATTCTTTTGGTCTCTATTTGCATGGAATATCTTTTTCCAGCCCTTCACTTTCAGTCTGTATGTGTCCCTTGTTTTTAGGTGGGTCTCTTGTAGACAACATATATAGCGGTCTTGTTTCTGTATCCATTCATCCAGTCTTTGTCTTTTGGTTCGGGCATTCAACCCATTTACATTTAAGGTAATTATTGATAAGTATGATCCTACTGCCACTTACTTTATTGTTTTGGGTTCAAGTTTATGCACCCTTTTTGTTTCCTGTCTAGAGAATATCCTTTAGCATTTGTTGGAGTGCTGGTTTCATGGTGCTGAATTCTCTCAGCTTTTGTTTGTCTGTAAAGCTTTTGATTTCTCCTTCGTATTTGAATGAGGTCCTTGCTGGGTACAGTAATCTGGGATGTAGGTTACTGTCTTTCATCACTTTAAGTATGTCTTGCCATTCCTTCCTGGCCTGAAGAGTTTCTATTGAAAGATCAGCTGTTATCCTTATGGGAATCCCCTTGTGTGTTATTTGTTGTTTTTCCCCTGCTGCTTTTAATATTTGTTCTTTATGTTTTATCTTTGTAAATTTGATTAATATGTGTCTTAGGGTGTTTTGCCTTGGGTTTATCCTGTTTAGGACTCTCTGGGTTTCTTGGATTTGGGTGATTATTTCCTTCCCCATTTTAGGGAATTTTTCAACTATTATCTCCTCAAGTATTTTCTCATGGTCTTTTTTATTTTTCTTGTGTCTTCTTCTTCTGAGACTCCTATGATTCTAATGTTGGGATGTTTACCATTGTCCCAGAGGTCTCTGATATTGTCCTCATTTCTTTTAATTCGTTTTTCTTTTTTCCTCTCTGATTCATTTCTACCATTCTATCTTCTTCCTCACTAATCTTATCTTCTGCTTCCTTTATTCTACTATTTGTTCTCTCCAGAGTGTTTTTGATCTCATTTATTGCATTATTCATTGTATATTGACTTTTAAAATTTCTTCTAGGTCCTTGTTAAACCTTTCTTGCATGTTCTCAATCCTTGTCTCCAAGCTCTTCATCTGTGATTCCATTCTGTTTTCAAGATTTTGGATCATTTTTGCTATCATTATTTGGAATTCTTTATCAGGTAGATTCCCTATCTCTTCCTCTTTTGTTTGGTTTTGTGGGCATTTATGCAGTTTCTTTACCTGCTGGGTATTCCTCTGTCTCTTCATCTTGTTTATATTGCTGCGTCTGGGGTGGCCATCGTGTATTCTGGCAGTTTGTGGAGTTCTCTTTATTGTGGAGTTTCCTCACTGTGGGTGGGGTTGTATGGGTGACTTGTCATGGTTTCCTAGTTAGGGAAGCTTGTGTCGGTGTTCTGGTGAGTGGAGCTGGATTTCTTCTCTCTGAAGTGGAATAAAGTGTACAGTAATGTGTTATGAGATGTCAGTGGGTTTGGAGTGACTTTGGGCAGCCTATATATTGAAGCTCAGTGCTGTGTTCCTGTGTTGCTGGAGAATTTGCGTGGTATGTCTTGCTCTGGAACTTGTTGGCCCTTGGGTGGTGCATGGTTTCAGTGTTGGTATGGAGGTGTTTGATGAGCTCCTGTTGATTAATGTTCCTTGGAGTCAGGAGTTCTCTGATGTTCTCAGGATTTGCACATAAGCCTCCTGCTTCTGGTTTTCAGTCTTATTTTGAGAGTAGCTTCAAGAGTTCTCCATTTATACAGCACTGATGATAAAATATCTAGGTTAAAGATGAAAATTTTCTCCACAGTGAGGAATATCCAGAGAGGCTCACAGAGTTACATGGAGAAGAGAAGAGGGAGGAGGGAGATAGAGGTGACTCAGATGTGATGAGGTGGAATCAAAAGAGGAGGGAGCAAGCTAGCCAGTAATCACTTCCTTATGTGTGCTCCACAGTCTGGACCACTCAGGATGTTCACGGAGTTACATAGAGAATAGAAGAGGGAGGAAGGAGACAGAGGTGGCCAGGAGGATAAAAGGGAGGAATTAAAAGGAGAGAGACAGATCCAGCCAGTAATCAGTTCCCTAAGTGTTCTCCACTGTCTGGAACACACAGAGAGATTCACAGATTTAGGTAGAGAAGAGAAGGGGAAGGGAAGAGATTGAGGTGACCTGGTGGAGAAAAAGGAGAGTCCAATGGGAGAGAGCAGTCAAGCCAGTAATCTCGCTCCCAAGTAAAAATGGGTACTGAAGATTGGGTTTTTAAAGGTACAAAATTGATAACAAATACCAAAAAGCAAAGATTAAAAATCTAGAGTAGAGGTTGGATTTTCAAAAATACAATATTAAAGAAAAAATGTCACAAAAATTATAAAATATATATGTATATATGAAGTGTTTTTTCTTTAAAAATAGGGTCTCTCTCTCTCTCTCTTTTTTTTTCAAAGTAATAGTAGGTTATAAATGGAGAAGGCAATGGCAACCCACTCCAGTACTCTTGCCTGGAAAATCCCATGGACGGAGGAGCCTGGCAGGCTTCAGTCAATGGGGTCGGGAAGAGTCAGACACGACTGAGCGACTTCATTTTCCCTTTTCATTTTCATGCATTGGAGAAGGAAATGGCAACCCACTCCAGTGTTCTTGCCTGGAGAATCCCAGGGACAGCAGAGCCTGGTGGGCTGCCGTCTATGGGGTCGCACAGAGTTGGACATGACTGAAGTGACTTAGCAGCAGTAGGTTATAAAAATGAAAATTAAGGAAGTAATAGAGGACTTAAAATTAAAAGAAATAAACAATGATAGTAAAAATAGTAAAAATATATCTAGGACCTTCTCTGGTGTTTTGGGCAGTGTGGGGTGCCCAAATCTTCATTTTCAGATAGTTCCTTGATCTGGCTTATATTTCTCAAGATCTATAGGCCCCTTCCTATGTATTTGGTACTAACTACAGGGTTTTAATCTATTGCACCTGTCACATCCAAGGAGGCTCCCTCTGTTTTAGCTTCTTCTGTTTGCTGATCTCTTCAGTGTCTAATTTCCTCCCTGACACAAGGGGGCAGTGGTGGACACTTTTTAAGGCTCACTTATTCAATCGTGCTGTGGGGAGGGAGGGACGCTGCCAACAGATAACACTGGCATGTGCTCACAGTGACTCGGCCACATTGGGTTTGCCCCTGCTCATGGCTTGTGTGCTTTCTCTGTCTACACTGCTTAAGCTCTAGTTTGCTCTGCCAGGAACTGTCTGAGGCCAGCCTGGGTTGTGTGCACTTCCTAGGTCTAAGCCACTCAGGTTCAGGCACCTGGGTAGTCCTCAGAGGTGCAGACTCGGTTGGGCCTGCGTTTTGTGCCCTTCCTAGGTCCGAGCAGCTCAGGTGACCAGGTGCTTGGTGATCGTGGTCACTGTGACTTATTGCCTCCCCCATCATTGCTGCTTGGTTTTCTAGGTGTATAACCGGTGCACCTTCTCAGGTGGATGTTGACCATCCAGAATTCCAAGAAGTCTTAGTTAACAATGAAGCCTGCTTGCAGTTTGGTAGATATTGTCTCTCTGGGGCTGTGATTACCCCTTTCCAGCTCTGGCTGCCTGTCACCAGAGGGGGGTGGTCTGCAGCCAGCTAGCTCTGCTCAGTCCTTTGTTCTGTGAGCAGGTCTGGTGGTGTCTTAGGTTAGGGCTCTTTGCATGGTAGCTATCCCACAGTCTGGTTTGCTAGCCCAAGTTAGTTCCCTCAGATTGCCCTCGAGACATTCAGGCCCAGTCCTTATTCTAAGCAATGCAGCCCATGCTTTCCTGCCCAGCCCCCGCTTGCTAGTGGCGGATGCAGGTGTCTGCACTGCTTCTCCGCTGGGGGAGTTACTGTTGGGCATGTAACCTGTGCGTTTTAATTATTTATTTATTTTTCCTCCCTGTTATGTTGCCCTCTGTGCTTCCAAGGCTTGCCGCAGACTCGGCAGTGAGAGTGTTTCCTGGTGTTTGGAAACTTCTCTCTTTTTTAAGACTCCCTTCCCGGGACAGAGCTCCTTCCTGGGACAGAGCTCCATCCCTACCTCTTTTGTCTGTCTTTTGGTCTTTTATATTTTTTCCTCCCTCCTTTCAAAGACAATGGGCTGCTTCTCTGGGTGCCTGATGTCCTCTGCCAGTATTCAGAAGTTGTTTTGTGGAATTTACTCAGCGTTCAAATGCTCTTTTGAAGAATTTGTAGGGGAGAAAATGGTCTCCCCATCTTATTCCTCTGCCATCTTAGGACTGCCATTTAGTGGTATTTTTAAAAACAAGAAACAAATGGATTTTAAAAATTTTTAAAATTCATATATATCATCTATCTCTACTTGTTAAGAGAACAGATGGTGTTTCAGGGACTCTGAGGATCTTCTTTATGTCTCAGCACAGAAAAAATTCAGTGAGAGGCAAAATGATAGATAAGAAGTGACTTATTAGAATAGGGTGCTTGTGAGGCTTACAAGTGGGTGGGTGGGAAAGAGGATGCTGTGCCTGAGAACTTAGTGGGCTGCAGTTGTATGATCAAAGGAAAAATGGGGAAGGGGAAAAGATCATCTTTTTTCCTCATTCTTGAGTAGACTTGAAGCTTCCATCATCAACTCTTCTTCCAGGTTGGGCAGGGGTGTTTTCTTGTCCCTACATGATCAAGCCGCAGGAGGTGGAAATGGGAACCCACTCCAGTATTCTTGTCTGGAGAATCCCTCAGACAGAGAAGCCTGGTAGGCTATAGTCCATAGTGTCCAAAGAGTCAGACATGACTAATGTGACTTTGCATGCAGATAGTCCATCCAGGACTGTCATGGCACAGTGGAAATGAGCAAAAAGGCAGTAATATACACTAAAAATGGTAAACTATTTCAAGTTTTAGTATACTGTAAACTTTTCCTTACATTTTTGTCTTTAGTGTGTGCAAAGGAACATGTCCTTGATATCACTAACTTGCTGAGCTTACTGGGAAGGATGTGGGTCTCATGCCACCACTGTTTTTTTTTGGGGGGAGCATGTTTCGCGCTTCTGTTGCATGGTTTTATTAGCAAGCCTGCTTGGTTTTATGGCTTTGTCATTAAGCAAAACTGCTTTCTTGTATGCTTTAACTTACAAGGCTCTTCCATACTTTTTCTTTACTTACAGTCCCTTAATAGGATTAACAATTTAATTACTTACTTTGTCCCTTTACTCTTTATCAGTTTAACATGTTTAAATTTATTTTTTGAAGGAGAGACTTGAGTTCATTCCTAACATTTTATTATGGTTTTGCATATATTATACTTTTTCCTTTCTGATTCTTTTTCCCCTTTTATTTCCTGATTTCTCTTGGATTGATAAATCTCGTCCTCTAACTGATTTGGATGGTGCTGATTTTGTTCCTAAGTCTTTTCAGTGGGAATTTTTCTATTTGCAATGCACATAGTTGTATCTGCATTTCAATCAACAGTTGCAATCAACATGAGAAACAAAATATTGTCTGCCATGTTAGTTAACAAAAGGCATTAAGAAGGGACAATCATCAGTGATTATAGCCCTACACAGTGAACTGAGAGCCCTGAGGCAACTCAGGTTGTGAAAA
The DNA here is from genome assembly GCF_001704415.2 of Capra hircus. Classification (NCBI taxonomy): domain Eukaryota; kingdom Metazoa; phylum Chordata; class Mammalia; order Artiodactyla; family Bovidae; genus Capra; species Capra hircus. The sequence continues at coordinate 136,179,657 of NC_030809.1, forward strand.
CACAGGATACTGGCTCCAGATAGCTGAAATGCCTATCAAAAGAATGATTTCAATGAGTCAAGACTCTGTGTCTTCCTATATATGAAAGACTTAAATTCCTTAACTTGAGATGTCTGGTTTTCTTTACTTAACAATAATTTTTTTTGGACCTTTAGATTACTTGTCCTTTGACTCCTCCTGACCTCTTTGGAGCAGTTTTCACAGGTTTATTTGAGATACTACCTCCTGGGTTTGAAATCCTATGAATATACACTGAATAAAACATGTGGACTAAAAAAAATATTCACAGCCTAAAAGTTGATAGTTATGTTTATTCAGTGAAAATTTTTAGGACTCCAAGCCTGGGAGACAGCATCTTAAGTAACCCTGAGAGAATTTCTCCAAGGAAGCTAGGGGAACAGCTAGGTTACATAGAAGTTTTGCAACAAAGGGCAGGTAGTCTGAACATCTAAAGATTATTGTCAATGAAAGGAAACCATATATCTCAAGTTAAGGAATTTAGCACTTTTCTATGTATGAGAAGATACGAGTGTCGGTTCACTGAAATAAATTCTTTGATGTGCACCTCGCCTATCTGGGGCTAGTATCCTGTGGCTTCACAAGACTCCAGGTTTTCTTAGGGCTCACCACAGGGGGTGGTTGCAGTTTGAAGGCTACTATTTATAGATGGTGGGTATTCTTTTCTTTCCTAAGTTCCCCTAGAGCTCATCAGCTCACCATCCATGGTGGCTGTGATTGCTGATGACTGGTAACTGGGACATCATTTATTCACTGATATGGCTCATCTAGAGCCAGACATCCTGGAACGTGAAGTCAAGTGGGCCTTAGAAAGCATCACTACGAACAAAGCTAGTGGAAGTAATGGAATTCCAGTTGAGCTATTTCAAATCCTGAAAGATGATGCTGTGAAAGTGCTGCACTCAATATGCCAGCACATTTGGAAAACTCAGCAGTGGCCGCAGGACTGGAAAAAGTCAGTTTTCATTCCAATCCCAAAGAAAGACAATCCCAAAGAATGCTCAAACTACTGCACAATTGCACTCATCTCACATGCTAGTAAAGTAATGCTCAAAATTCTCCAAGCCAGTCTTTAGGAATACGTGAACTGTGAACTTCCAGATGTTCAAGTTGGTTTTAGAAAAGGCAAAGGAACCAGAGATCAAATTGCCAACATCTGCTGGATCATGGAAAAAGCGAGAGAGTTCCAGAAAAACATCTATTTCTGCTTTATTAACTATGCCAAAGCCTTTGACTGTGTGGATCACAATAAACTGTGGAAAATTCTGAAAGAGATGCGAATACCAGACCACCTGACCTGTCTCTTGAGAAACCTATATGCAGGTCAGGAAGCAACAGTTAGAACTGGACATGGAACAACAGACTGGTTCCAAATAGGAAAAGGAGTACGTCAAGGCTGTATATTGTCACCCTGCTTATTTAACTTCTATGTAGAGTACATTATGAGAAACGCTGGGCTGGAAGAAGCACAAGGTGGAATCAAGATTGATATGCAGATGACACCACCCTTATGGCAGAAAGTGAAGAGGAACTAAAAAGCCTCTTGATGAAAGTGAAAGAGGAGAGTGAAACAGTTGGCTTAAAGCTCAACATTCAGAAAACAAAGATCATGGCATCTGGTCCCATCACTTCATGGGAAATAGATGAGGAAACAGTGAAAACAGTGTCAGACTTTATTTTTCTGGGCTCCAAAATCACTGCAGATGGTGATTTCAGCCATGATATTAAAAGACGCTTATTCCTTAGAAGGAAAGTTATGACCAACATAGATAGCATATTCAAAAGCAGAAACATCACTTTGCCAACAAATGTCCATATAGTCAAGGCTATGGTTTTTCCTGTGGTCATGTACAGATGTGAGAGTTGGACTGTGAAGAAAGCTGAGCACTGAAGAATTGATGCTTTTGAAGTGTGGTGTTGGAGAAGACTCTTGAGAGTCCCTTGGACTGCAAGGACATCCAACCAGTCCATTCTGAAGGAGATCAGACCTGGGATTTCTTTGGAAGGACTGATGCTAAAGCTGAAGCTCCAGTACTTTGGCCACCTCAAGTGAAGAATTGACTCATTGGAAAAGACTCTGATGCTGGGAGGGATTGGGGGCAGGAGGAGAAGGGGACGACTGAGGATGAGATTGCTGGATGCCATCACTGACTCAATGGACATGGGTTTGGGTAAACTCTGGGAGCTGGTGATGGACAGGGAGGCATGGCGTGTTACAATTCATGGGGTCACAAAGAGTCGGACACGACTGAGTGACTGAACTGAACTGAACTGAACTGATGGCAAGAAATATTGCAGCTTTCAAACATAATCCTCAACTGTTAGATTTTATGATTTTTTTTTCAGTTGACAAATGGAACACATTTTAGATAGTTTAAGAGAAATAGCAGTATATCTAAGAATAGTGTACAGTTCAAGGATTTTCTGAAGGACGCCATGAGTAGGGTTTTGTCCCATGAGGTCCCCAATTTCTGCTGCTTGGCCTGGACTTCCTCTCCCATTGTTGGATATTGAGTGTCTAGACCTCTGTCACTCTGCCTTGAGCACACATTGTTACACTGATAAAATTCTCCACACCTGCCTCTCAAGTAAAATTGTCTGATTGGAGGAGGCCATATCACATGCCTATTTATCTACCAAGTGGATGGGGAAAATGAGGTTGCCTTCTGCTTTGGGGACCCAGAGCTCATGAAACAGAGTTCCCCAAATATAAGAGTTCCTCAGAGCCTCCTTCAATACCTACTTAAATGCTTTCTTTACAATGCTTTCTGTATTTCCAGTGCAGGGCCTTGCTTGTCCTTGGGTCCCATAATAGTTTACACATAACTCTGCTAAAGTGGTCATCAAACTGTTAAGGCATGTCTGCAGCTGCATGCCTGGTACAAGGAAGATGTTTAGCAAGTGTTTTCATATGACTAAATAAGTAAATAAATTGCAATAGGTTAATTTTTCCATAGTAACTCTTTCTTTACATCTCCTTTGGCTTATCATCCTCCAGCAACTCTCTGTTATTTTCACTGAGGGAACTGGGCATCTCAGTACTCACTCTGTTTCTGAGAGTCACAGATAATATTGTCATATCATCTCTCTGCCAGGCCTCCTTGCCACCTGAGACATAACCCCATCTCTAGATGGGCTGGTGGCACTTTCCTTAGCATGTTGTTGGGCATCTTGTGACTTTGCCTGCAATATTCTTTGCTGCTGGTACTATCTATTCTCCTCAATTCTCTTCCGTGTCCTAAGAGCTGGTCTTAGCAATATATAGCTCTCTATGTTTCCCCAGATGGAGGTTGTTTCTTCTCTGGATTTTTCTTTCTGGTAGCCACTGTCACTGTGGGCCAAAGACACCAGAGGCTGGTGTAATGTGTCAGCACTGGGAAACTCTGGTGTGCCCTGAGAAGACCTTGGAAATAGACAGATGTTATGAATGAGTTAGTGTTGGAGACACTGCCAGGTTCAGCAGTTATGAAGCTGAATCTGGCCTCTGTACCCCAATCAATTCAGTTCAGTTCAGTTCAGTTCAGTCGCTCAGTCGTGTACGACTCTGGGACCCCATGAATCGCAGCACACCAGGCCTCCCTGTCCATCACCATCTCCTGGAGTTCACTCAGACTCACGTCCATCGAATCTGTGATGCCACCCAGCCATCTCATCCTCTGTGGTCCCCTTCTCCTCCTGCCCCCAATCCCTCCCAGCATCAGAGTTTTTCCAATGAGTCAACTCTTCGTATGAGGTGGCCAAAGTATTGGAGCTTCAGCTTTAGCATCATTCCTTCCAAAGGAATCCCAGGGTTGATCTTCAGAATGGACTGGTTGGATCTCCTTGCAGACCAAGGGACTCTCAAGAGTCTTCTCCAACACCACACTTCAAAAGCATCAATTCTTCAGCACTCAGCCTTCTTCACAGTCCAACTCTCACATCCATACATGACCACAGGAAAAACCATAGCCTTGACTAGATGGACCTTAGTTGGCAAAGTAATGTCTCTGCTTTTGAATATACTATCTAGGTTGGTCATAACTTTTTGTCCAAGGAGTAAGCATCTTAATTTCATGGCTGCAATCACAATCTGCAGTGATTTTGGAGCCCCCCCAAATAAAGTCTGACACTGTTTCCCTATCTATTTGCCATGAAGTGATGGGACCGGATGCCATGATCTTCGTTTTCTGACTATTGAGCTTGAAGCCAACTTTTTCACTCTCCTCTTTCACTTTCATCAAGAGGCTTTTTAGCTCCTTTTCACTTTCTGCCATAAGGGTGGTGTCATCTGCATATCTGAGGTGATTGATATTTCTCCCAGCAATCTTGATTCCAGCTTGTGTTTCTTCCAGTCCAGCGTTTCTCATGATGTACTCTGCATATAAGTTAAATAAGCAGGGTGACAATATACAGCCTTGACGTACTCCTTTTCCTATTTGGAACCAGTCTGTTGTTCCATGTCCAGTTCTAACTGTTGCTTCCTGACCTGCATACAGTGGCAGGTTAGGTGGTCTGGTATTTCCATCTCTTTCAGAATTTTCCACAGTTTATTGTGATCCACACAGTCTAAGGCTTTGGCTTAGTCAGTATAGCAGAAATAGATGTTTTACTGGAACTCTCTTGCTTTTTCCATGATCCAGCGGATGTTGGTAATTTGATCTCTGGTTCCTCTGCCTTTTCTAAAACCAGTTTGAACATCAGGGAGTTCACGGTTCATGTATTGCTGAAGCCTGGCTTGGAGAATTTTGAGCATTACTTTACTAGCATGTGAGATGAGTGCAATTGTGGGGTAGTTTGAGCATTCTTTGGCATTGCCTTTCTTTGGGATTGGAATGAAAACTGACCTTTTCCAGTCCTGTGGCCACTGCTGAGTTTTCCAAATGTGCTGGCATATTGAGTGCAGCACTTTCACAGCATCATCTTTCAGGATTTGCAACAGCTCAACTGGAATTCCATCACCTCCATTAGCTTTGTTCGTAGTGATGCTTTCTAAGGTGCACTTGACTTCAGTTTCCAAGATGTCTGGCTCTAGATTAGTGATCACATAATCATGATTATATGGGTCGTGAAGATCTTTTTTGTACAGTTCTTCCATGTATTCTTGCCACCTCTTCTTAGTATCTTCTGCTTCTGTTAGGTCCATACTATTTGTGTCCTTTATCGAGCCCATCCTTGCATGAAATGTTCCCTTGGTATCTCTAATTTTCTTGAAGAGATCTCTAGCCCTTCCCATTTTGTTCTTTTCCTCTATTTCTTTGCATTGATCGCTAAAGAAGGGTTTCTTATCTCTTCTTGCTATTCTTTGGAACTCTGCATTCACATGCTTATATCTTTCCTTTTCTCCTTTGGTTTTCACCTCTCTTCTTTTCACAGCTATTTGTAAGGCCTCCCCAGAGAGTCATTTTGCTTTTTTGCATTTCTTTTCCATGGGGATGGTCTTGATCCCTGTCTCCTGTACAATGTCACGAACCTCATTCCATAGTTCATCAGGCACTGTGTCTATCAGATCTAGGCCCTTAAATCTATTTCTCACTTCCACTGTATAATCATAAGGGATTTGATTTAGGTCATACCTGAATGGTCTAGCGGTTTTCCCTACTTTCTTCAATTTCAGTCTGAATTTGGTAATAAGGAGCTCATGATCTGAGCCACAGTCAGCTCCTGGTCTTGTTTTTGTTGACTGTATAGAGCATCTCTATCTTTGGCTGCATAGAATATAATCAATCTGTACCCCAATAGCAAATTAAATCTCAAAGATAGAGTTTTGGGTGAAGTATTATGGAAAAAAATGTCTTTATTGCTTTGTCAAGCAAAGGGGGCAACAGCAGGCTAATGCCCTGAAAAGTGTGTGTCCCAATCCACAGTGGAGGGTGTATGGGCGGAGTTTTATAGTCAAGGGATGGTATTGCAGATCATGGTGCATGCAGGACCTGCATTCCTTCAACTGAGAGATCTTCTGGCATCAGTGATAATGGGCAAACCGACCTTTGGAATGAAGAATGCTACATCAAGTAGTTAACATCTTCCACTTGGTGGGAGTTTTAGTTTGGCAGAAGAAGTAAGAAATATTGTTAGATGTATCCCTTGAGGGGGGAACCAGAACCCTGCTCCAAGGCTGCACTATTATTTCTTGAATGCTCCTCCATTATTTCTATATCCCCTCCCCTCCTTGATTAGCAAATGTTTAAACCTGCACTTTGGATCTCAGGGAATGGGACAGAAGGGTTTTTGTGCCCTGGAGCTCCGCAGGGTCCTGCTCAGTCAGTTTCAGACGCTCTGCTTCCCTTGGATATTACTTCCTGACTACCACCCTGTGGACTAGAGGTATTCATCACCCTTCCTTCCTTGCTGCACACCTTGTGGATATGGGATTTGCTCAACTTCAGCCCCCCCAATTGTCTTCATAAAAAATCTGTGTGTGTATAGATATCTCCCACTGGTTCTTGCCTCTGACAGATGCAATGAAATGAATGTTTCCTGGGGAGGTGATTTAGGTTTCCTGCCTGAGAGGATGACCTCTGACCACTTCACATCCCTTCTTCCAACTAGGAGAATCTTCACTCTGCACAGTTGAGAGGTCCTCTGAATTTGGGTGTGTTGAAGAAAGGGGGACTTGGGTTTTGTATGAGATATCAGCGGTCATCAGTGTCCCTCTGCACCTCTGGCTGGAATAGAAAGAACTCCAATGCCTCATGTTTTGCATTAGGGAATCTTTGTGGTCCTGGCTGTCTTACATGGACCTACAGAGTTTGGGCATTCCTAGAAGGGTAGTGCATCTTCTACTCTATAAATTATGATTTCTTGAGCTATTTCTGGGGCCAGATCTAACCAAACACCCCTTAGAGTACCTAGTTCTTACTGCACCAGTTTTGAGGAGTGGCATGATCAAGGTCTGGCTGCTATGTGCATTTTTATTTTGGTGAAATTCCCACATTCTCAGTTCTGCTATTTTCCTGGAGGACTGAACAAGGAGACCCAAGAACATACTATAGAAATATCAGATCAATCCAAGGGTAGAGATAGGTTTGCCCACTTATGGCCATTATACATGAAGAGAAAACAGGAGTAGTAACTGTACCTTCTGCTGCTAGGCTTGCAGAACTACCTGTGTTTCAGTTAAAACTTATTCTTCTGTAAGAATACAGCTTTAGGCAGGATCATTCTCCAGGTCAACAGCACGCATGTTCATGAGATTTAACAAGTGTGGAAATTTTATTTAACAGAGTTAGAAAACTGGCAGATACTATCACCATTTCTAATGACTAGAAATGCCAGCCAATGTCTTGGTTGAGGGGTAGGATTTCAGATGATGGCTCTTAATCAATTGGTGTGGAAATATTTAAATATTTTAACAAATATTTCCATAGAAGAAAATCCCTTTGATATCTGCCCACCTCTCTTTCTCTCCTCTTGTCTTATCTATAGTTGTCAGGGAGTTGTGGGAGCTACTTGTGAGCCCAGATTTGTTTTGGTGAGCGGTTATTTTAGTCTTCCCAGAGCACTGCCTTAGAGACTGTATGGGAAAACTAAAATACACTGCTAATGACTAAGAATTCTCTGACAGTCTTCCTCAACTTAAACCTATCTTCTCAGCCTCATTTGCTTAAATAAGAAGAATTCTCAGATGATTTTCAAATTAAAATATGACTATTCCTGTGCAGGATGTTGAGTTAAAAATTTATAATTTATGCATGAGAAATTAAATATTTCCTAAAATGAAATATTTTGAGATATGAATTTTTTCCTGCCATATCAGTAAACAAGGATGTCATAGTCATTAGCATGAGTCAGTGAGCTTTGAGGAAACTCAAGAAAGAAAAGAATATCTGTCATTTAGCAGCTGTCAGACTGTAGCCATTCCTTAAGGTGAGCCATGAGGAAACTCAGGTTGTGAAAACACAGGATACTGGCCCCAGATAGGTGAGATGCATATCAACAACATGATTTCAGTGAGTGCAGACTCTTGCATCTTCTCATACATAGATAAGTGCTTCCTAATAGATCAGTTGGTAAAGAATCCTCCTGCAATGCAAGAGACCCTAGTTCGATTCCTGGGTTGGGAAGATCCGTTGGAGAAGGGATAGGTTACCCATTTCATTATTCTTTGGCTTTTCTTGTGGCTCAGCTGGTAAACAATCCACCTGCAATCCCAGGTGGATCACTCAGTCGTGTCCAACTCTTTGTGACCCCATGGACTATACAGTCCCTGGAATTTTCCAGGCAAGAATACTGGGTTCAATCTCTGGGTTGGGAAGATCCCCTGGAGAAGGGAAAGGCTACCCATTCCAGTATTCTGGACTGGAGAACTTCATGGACTTGTACAGGCTCAGTAGTTTTGGTGCACGGGCTTACAGTTCCCATGGCTTGTAGAATTTTCCCAGAGAAGGGATGCAATTTATATCCCCTGCATTGGCAGGTGGATTCTTAACCACCAGACCACAAGGGAGTGTGTGTGTGTGTGTGTGTGTGTGTGTTCTCAGTCGTGTCCACCTCTTTGTAACCCCACGGGCTGTAACCTGCCAGGCTCCTCTGTTCATGAAATTTTCCAAACAAACATACTTGAGTGGGTTGTCATTTCCTTCTCCAGGGTATCTTCCTGACCCAGGTATTGAAACTATGTCTCCAGTGTCTCCTGCAGTGACAGGCAGATTCTTTACTGCTGAGCACCAAGTCCATCTTTTTTCTTAATGTAGTCATTTGTTGTTATAAACTTCCCTCTTAGAATCATTTTTTCTGTATCTCACAAATTTTGATGTTTGTGTTTCCATTTTTGTCTAGATTAAAAAAATTGCCCTTTTGATCTTCTTTGACTCACTGATGCTTCAGGAGCATGTAGCTTTTTTTCGAACATTCATTTCTGTATTTATGAATTTTTCATCTTTTTTCTTGTTATTGATAGCTAGTTTCACACCATTGTAATTAGAAAAGATAATTGATATGATTTCACTTTTCTTAAATTTCTTAAGACTTGTTTTGTGGCTTAACATATGATATATCCTGGAGAATGCTCAGAGTGTGCTTGAGAAGAATGTGCATTTTGCTGCTATTGGATGCAATGTTCTATATATGACTGTTGAATGTGAAAGTGAAAATCACTCAGTCATGTCCAACTCTTTGTGACCCCATGAACTATACAGTCCCTGGAATTCTCCAGGCAAGAATATTGGAGTGGATAGATGTTCCATTCTCTAGGAGATCTTCCCAACCCAGGGACTGAACCCAGGTCTCCCTCATTGCAGGTGGGTTCTTTACCAGCTGAGCCACCAGGAAAGCCCAGTACTGGAGTGAGTAGCCTATCCCTTCTCCAGCAGTTCTTCCTGACCCAGGAATTGAACCGAAGTCTCCCTCATTGCAGGTGTATTCTTTACCAGCTGAGCTACCAGGGGAGCCCATATGACTATTAGGTCCACTTATTTAAAAGTATAGTTCAGATCCATAGTTCCTCATTGATTTTCTGTCTGGATGATCTGTTTATTGATTAAAATAAGGTATTGAAATACACTCATTTCAGTTCAGTTCACTTCAGTCACTCAGATGTGTCCTACTCTTTGCGACCCCATGAATTGCAGCACGCCAGGCCTCCCTGTCCATCACCAACTCCCGGAGTTCACTCAGACTCACGTCCATCGAGTCAGTGATGCCATCCAGCCATCTCATCCTCCGTCGCCCCCTTCTCCTGCTGCCCCCAATCCCTCCCAGCATCAAAGTCTTTTCCAATGAGTCAACTCTTCTCATTAGGTGGCCAAAGTACTGGAGTTTTAGCTTTAGCATCATTCCTTCCAAAGAAATCCCAGGTCTGATCTCCTTCAGAATGGACTGGTTGGATGTCCTTGCAGTCCAAGGGACTCTCAAGAGTCTTCTCCAACACCACACTTCAAAAGCATCAATTCTTTGGCGCTCAGCCTTCTTCACAGTCCAACTCTCACATCCATACATGACTACTGGAAAAACCATAGCCTTGACTAGACGGACCTTAGTCAGCAAAGTAATGTCTGCTTTTGAATATGCTACCTAGTTTGGCCACAACTTTTCTTCCAAGGAGTAAGCGTCTTTTAATTTCATGGCTGCAATGATTTCTTAATATTTACTTTATATAATTATGTACTTTGTTGTAGGGTGCACATATAGTCACAACTGTAATAATCTATGGATGAATTGACCCCTTATGTAATGACTTTTTTTTGTCTCCTAACCATTTTTGACTTAAAGTCTATTTTTTCTGATATGAAAAAGCTACTTCTGCTCTCTTTCTACTTGCGTGGATATCTTTTTCCATCACTCTACTTGGAGCCAATCAACATATGTCCTGTGGTAGCATATAGTTGGGTCTTTTTCTTTTTTTTCCCAATTCCTTCAGTCACTCTGTGCCTTTGATTGGATAATTTAATCCCTTTACATTTAAAGTAATTTTTGATAGGAGGACATCCCATGTGGCTTATTGGTAAACAATCCATCTGCCAAGCCAGAGATGTGGGTTCAATCATTGGCTCAGGAAGATCCCCTGGAGAAGGAAAAAGCAACCCACGCCAATATTCTTGCCTAGAGAGTCCCATGGCCAGAGCAGCCTGGTAGGCTAGAGTCCATAAGATTGCACAATCAAACATGACTGAAGCGAATTTGCATGCATGCACATGGTTTTTTTGCTGTCTGTGACTTTGGGTAATCCTTTCTAGATATGTTACTATTGGAGCCCTCCTCCTCATGCTCTTTACAGAGGTCCATACAATGCAACTGTCTCAAGGCCAGAGGTCCAGGGGTCCCTCTTTAAATTTCAATGGGCTGAGGTACCTACCAGTGATAACATGGAACAATATCTCCTGAGCATACTGGAAACAGGCTCAGAGATTATTTGTTCTTCTGGGCTTCATTATCAGCATGAGTCAAAAGGGGGCCTGTTTATGGAACACAAATTTATCAGAGAAAGGTTTACCTACCTTCAGTTTACAACCAGAAATCAAGTCTAGCTTGGCCATTTAAAAGATCTGCATCTCTCCAAGTCTTGATGTCCCTATCTATCAATTGAGGGAATAGCAAACACACCTGGAGGATGTTTGAGAATTTTATTTAATTTTCATCTTATTTGATGATGTATGCAGAGTTAATGTAGGAAGTGGTCCACTGCAGGGCTAATATATACTGGTTAGATGGTTTTAGTCCCAAGCACTGTGTGAGATTCTATGCAACTTCACCCCATATCAGATCCACAGTTGCTTGGGGCAACTAAGAAGAAGGAGGACCAGTTGGTCATGTGGCTGGAAACAAAGACCTACTCATAGGCTCAAACTCAAGTTTTTTGATTCTAAAGTTTGCTTAGGTTTCCTTTTAAACGTCCTGTGCTCTGTTCAGTTTGAGTGCTAAAAAAGTGCTTTGCATTTTGCAAGTTGGTCACAGAATGGGTAACTCCTCTGGGTTTTCATGGACATGAGGTCAGTGTCCTTTTCCTCCACAGATTCCCGTGCTCCTAAACCTGAGCAGAGATCCTGAGGTCAGCCTGCCTGCTCCACCACTCATGTATGCCCTGGCCCTTGGTGCCTGTCTGGGAGGTAAGCGGGTATTGGATTTGAGGGAGGGCCCCCAGACACTATGGTGAGCCTGAAGTGATGATTCAGTTCAGTCGCTCAGAGGTGTCCAACTCTTTTTGACCCCATGAATTGCAACACGTCAGGCCTCCCTGTCCATCATCATCTCCTGGAGTTCACTCAAACTCAAGTCCATTGAGTCAGTGATGCTATCCAGCCATCTCATCCTCTGTCGTCTCCTTCTCCTCCTGCCCCCAATCCCTCCCAGCATCAGAGTCTTTTCCAATGAGTCAATTCTTCACTTGAGGTGGCCAAAGTACTGGAGCTTCAGCTTTAGCATCAGTCCTTCCAAAGAACGCCCAGGACTGATCTCCTTCAGAATGGACAGGTTGGATGTCCTTGCAGTCCAAGGGACTCGCAAGAGTCTTTTCCAACACCACACTTCAAAAGCATCAATTCTTCGGCGCTCAGCTTTCTTCACAGTCCAACTCTCACATCTGTACATGACCACAGGAAAAACCATAGTCTTGACTAGACGGACCTTAGTCGGCAAAGTGATGTTTCTGCTTTTGAATATGTTATCTAGGTTGGTCATAACTTTCCTTCCAAGGAGTAAGCGTCTTTTAATTTCATGGCTGCAATCACCATCTGCAGTGATTTTGAAGCCCAGAATAATAAAGTCTGACACTGTTTCCACTGTTTCCCCATCTATTTCCCATGAAGTGATGGGACCGGATGCCATGATCTTCATTTTCTGAATGTTGAGCTTTAAGCCAATTTTTTTCACTCTCCTCTTTCATTTCATCAAGTTCCTCTTCATTTTCTGCCATAAGGGTGGTGTCATCTGCATACCTGAGGTTATTGACATTTCTCCCAGCAATCCTGATTCCAGCTTGTGCTTCTTCCAGCCCAGCGTTTCTCATAATGTACTTTGCAAATAAGTTAAATGAGCAGGGTGACAATATACAGACTTGACATACTCCTTTTCCTATTTGGAAACAGTCTGAGAAGTGATGATTAATGAATGCCAAATTGAAAGTAAAGTAAAAATACTTAAAGTAAGAATAGTTCATAATTTCCTAAGTGGAAACCCATCTTTACCTTTGATTGGAGAGTTCTATCCCTACTCAGTTTCTCTGCAAAGTGTGTTACTTTCCATTCTCTGCAGAACTGCCCCTGACATTCTGAGCTGTGGCTTGAGGATGGTCATTACTGACATCTCAAAGTTAATGTCTTCCTGCACTGCATGCAGATGTGGCTTAGTGGCTTAGGTTTAGAAGCAGATTTTGAAGCAGAGACCATCCTCAGTGGCAACTTCTTATTCCCCCTTTTAAGGAGTGTGTGTTGTGGGTGATGGTGGGTAAAGTGATGAATGTGTGTGCTAAGAAGTAGAGACTCTAATGAAAGAATAAGAAGAAAAATTTTAAAAAGTTTTTTTTGGGGCTGAGTGTTTTGTCTTTTGGAGACATTAAAAATTCAATTAGAAGAAGTATCAAGAGAGACTAACCTTTGGTGAGTAAACACAGGGATTTGGATGTGATTGTATTTGGAAGGAGACCTAATCACCTTTAGGAACACAAGAGGATTGTGAAAAATCTTCGACAAACACAGTAAATATCTTTAAAATTTTTGTTTTTGCTTCCAGGTATGCTTAGATAATCTAGCTTTCTTTGTTCTTTGATTGGTCTCTAACTATTAAATCAACAACTTTGTTTTTAGTGTATCTTCTAGTTTGTAAAGGGGGACTAATGTCATTCAGTGAAGTTGTTCTGAATTCTGGAGACAGCTAGTTCACCTAATTCAGCAACTGAGGCCTCTAATTCTGAATTTAGACTTGTTAAAATGACCCCCATCTGAGATCGGCCCCAGGAAAAGCAACAACTGCATTCACAACCACATTTAATATCAATGATAGACATAGAATCCAGAGACACCAGGAAATATGTCCACTGTGCAGAATTTTGATCATTAAACCTTACTGAGCATCTTCTACTTTTATATGGTGACACTGTCTTCCTGAGTGGGGAGACAGTCACCTAAATTAAGATCACAATATAAATGGATCCTCTTATGGCCATGTACATAGAGTGCTCAGGGAGCACCACAGAGGCTGGAGGAAAGTCAGGAATGGCTCCAGAGAGGGAAGTTTTGAGCTGGTTCTCAAAGAATAAGAAGCCTCCTGGACTGGTTCTTATTCACCCAGACCATGTAGAATGAATAGAATAGAGGGGATTATCAAGGAGAGAAGTTATCATGGACCACTTACATGGCTAATAACTTAAAATATGATTAAACATTTGGTGATTGAGACTCTTTTTAAAATTTATATATTTTTATTTATTTATTTATTTTTAATTTTAAAATCTTTAATTCTTACATGCGTTCCCAAACATGAACCCCCCTCCCACTTCCCTCCCCATAACATCTCTCTGGGTCATCCCCATGCACCAGTCCCAAGCATGCTGTATTCTGCGTCAGATGTAGACTGGCGATTCGATTCTTACATGATAGTATACATGTTTCAATGCCATTCTCCCAAATCATCCCACCCTCTCCCTCTCCCTCTGAGTCCAAAAGTCCGTTCTATACATCTGTGTCTCTTTTGCTGTCTTGCATACAGGGTCGTCATTGCCATCTTTCTAAATTCCATATATATATGTGCTAGCATACTGTATTGGTGTTTTTCTTTCTGGCTTACTTCACTCTATAATCGGCTCCAGTTTCATCCATCTCATCAGAACGGATTCAAATGAATTCTTTTTAACGGCCGAGTAATACTCCATTGTGTATATGTACCACAGCTTTCTTATCCATTCATCTGCTGATGGACATCTAGGTTGTTTCCATGTCCTGGCTATTATAAACAGTGCTGCGATGAACATTGGGGTACATGTGTCTCTTTCAATTCTGGTTTCCTCTGTGTGTATGCCCAGAAGTGGGATTGCTGGGTCATAAGGTAGTTCTATTAGCAATTTTTTAAGGAATCTCCACACTGTTCTCCATAGTGGCTGTACTAGTTTGCATTCCCACCAACAGTGTAGGAGGGTTCCCTTTTCTCCACACCCTCTCCAGCATTTATTGCTTGCAGATTTTTGGATCGCAGCCATTCTGACTGGTGTGAAGTGGTACCTCATTGTGGTTTTGATTTGCATTTCTCTAATAATGAGTGATGTTGAGCATCTTTTCATGTGTTTTTTAGCCATCCGTATGGCTTCTTTGGAGAAATGTCTATTTAGTTCTTTGGCCCATTTTTTGATTGGGTCGTTTATTTTTCTGGAATTGAGCTGCAGGAGTTGCTTGTATATTTTTGAGATTAGCTGCTTGTCAGTTGCTTCATTTGCTATTATTCTCTCCCATTCAGAAGGCTGTCTTTTCACCTTGCTTATATTTTCCTTTGTTGTGCAGAAGCTTTTAATTTTAATTAGATCCAATTTGTTTATTTTTGCTTTTATTTCCAGAATTCTGGGAAGTGGATCATAGAGGATCCTGCTGTAACTTATGTCAGAGAGTGTTTTGAAATTTTTATATATTTTTAATTGAAGGATAATTGCTTTAAAACATTGTGTTGGTTTCTGTCATACACCAACATGCATCAACCATGAGTATGTATGTCCTCTCCTTTGTGAACCTCCCTCCCACTTCCCATCCCATCCCACCTCTCTAAATTGTCACAGAGCTCATATTTGTGTTCCCTGTGTCATATAGAAAAATTCCTACAGGCTATCTATTTTGCATATGGTAGTGTATATAGTTCCATGCTACTCTCGCCATTCATTCCACCCTCTTCTTCCCTCCATTCCTGTGCCCACAAGTCTGTTCTCTATGTCTTTGTCTCCACTGCTGACCTGCAGATATGTTCATCAGTACCATCTTTCTAGATTCCTTATATATGCATTAATATATCATATTTGTTTTCTATTTCTGACTTACTTCACTCTGTATAATAGGCTCTAGGTTCATCCACCTCATTAGAACTGACTCAAATGCTTTCCATTTTATGACTGAGTAATATTCAAATAATATTTTGTATATGTACCATAGCTTCTTTAATCATTCATCTGTCGATGGACATGGAAGCAACCTAGATGTTGCTTCCATGTCCCAGCTATTTTAAAAGGTGCTTAAGTGAACGTTGAGGTACATGTTGCTTTTTCAATTCTGGTTTTCTCTGGGTATATGCCCAGTAGTAGGATTGTTGGGTCATATGGTCATTTTCTTCCTAGTTTGTTAAGGAATCTCCATATTCTCTTCCATAGTGGCTGATCAATTTATATTCCCACTAACAGTGCGAGAGGGTTCCCTTTCCTCCACAGCATCTCCAGCATTTATTGTGTAGATTTTATTTATTTGCTGAACGTATGTGTATTTTCTTTTAAAAAATATCTTTATATATTTTAATTGGAGGATAATTATAATATTGTGATGGCTTTTGGCATAGATCAACATGAATCAGCCATAGGCATACAGGAGTCCAACGCATCCTGAACCCCCCTCCCAAGCCCCTTCCCACCCCATCCCTGCAGGTTGTCACAGAACCTGGTCCTGGGTGCCCTGCTTAATGCTCCCAGCTCACAGTGGTCATCCATTCTACATATGGTAATGTACAGGTTTCAGTGCTATTCTAACCCTCTCCTTCTCCCAGTGGGTCCAGAAGTCTGTTCTTTATGTCTGCTGTGTCTCCTTCTGTACATAAGATCATCAGTACCATCCTTCTAGATTCCATCAGTTCAGTTCAGTTCAATTCAGTCGCTCAGTCATGTCCGACTCTTTGTGACCCCATGAATCACAGCACACCAGGCCTCCCTGTCCATCACCATCTCCTGGAGTTCACTCAGACTCACGTCCATCGAGTCCATGATGCCATCCAGCCATCTCATCCTCTGTCGTCCCCTTCTCCTCCTGCCCCCAATCCCTCCCAGCATCAGAGTCTTTTCCAATGAGTCAACTCTTTGCGTGAGGTGGCCAAAGTACTGTAGTTTCAGCTATAACATCATTCCTTCCAAAGAAATCCCAGGTCTGATCTCCTTCAGAATGGACTGGTTGGATGTCCTTGCAGTCCAAGGGACTCTCAAGAATCTTCTCCAACACCACACTTCAAAAGCATCAATTCTTCAGCGCTCAGCCTTCTTCACAGTCCAACTCTCACATCCATACACGACCACAGGAAACACCACAGCCTTGACTAGACAGACCTTAGTCGGCAAAGTAATGTCTCTGCTTTTGAATATACTATCTAGGTTGGTCATAACTTTTCTTCAAAGGAGTAAGCGTCTTTTAGTTTCCTGGCTGCAGTCACCATCTGCAGTGATTTTGGAGCCCCAAAAATAAAGTCTGACACTGTTTCCACTGTTTCTCCATCTATTTCCCATGAAGTGACGGGACCAGATGCCATGATCTTCGTTTTCTGAATGTTGAGCTTTAAGCCAACTTTTTCACTCTCCTCTTTCACTTTCGTCAAGAGACTTTTTAACTCCTCTTCACTTTCTGCCATAAGGGTGGTGTCATCTGCATATCTGAGGTTACTGATATTTCTCCCAGCAATCTTGATTCCAGCTTGTGTTTCTTCCAGTCCAGTGTTACTCATGATGTACTCTACAAATAAGAAATAAGCAGGGTGACAATATACAGCCTTGACGTCCTCCTTTTCCTATTTGGAACCAGTGTGTTGTTCCATGTCCAGTTCTAACTGTTACTTCCTGACCTGCATACAGATTTCTCAAGAGGCAGGTCAGGTGCTCTGGTATTCCCATCTCTTTCAGAATTTTCCACAGTTTATTGTGATCCACACAGTCAAAGGATTTGGCATAGTCAATAAAGCAGAAATAGATATTTTTCTGCAACTCTCGTGCTTTTCCCATGTTCCAGGGGATGTTGGCAATTTGATCTCTGGTTCCTCTGCCTTTTCTAAAACCAGCTTGAACATCAGGGAGTTCACGGTTCACATATTGCTGAATTGGCGAATTTTGAGCATTACTTTACTCACATGTGAGATGAGTGCAATTGTGGGGTAGTTTGAGCATTCTTTGGCATTGCCTTTCTTTGGAAATGGAATGAAAATTGACCTTTTCCAGTCCTGTGGCCACTGCTGAGTTTTCCAAATGTGCTGGCATATTGAGTGCAGCACTTTCACAGCATCATCTTTCAGGATTTGAAACAGCTCAACTGGAATTCCATCACCTCCACTAGCTTTGTTCGTAGTGATGGTTTCTAAGGCCCAATTAACTTCACATTCCAAGATGTCTGGCTCTAGATTAGTGATCACATCATCATGATTCTCTGGGTCGTGAAGATTTTTTGTACAGTTCTGTGTATTCTTGCCACCTGTTCTTAATATCTTCTGCTTCTGTTAGGTCCATACCATCTCTGTCCTTTATCGAGCCCATCTTTGCATGAAATGTTCCCTTGGTGTCTCTAATTTTCTTGAAGAGATCTCTAGTCTTTCCCATTCTGTTGTTTTCCTCTATTTCTTTGTATTGATCGCTGAAGAAGGGTTTCTTATCTCTTCTTGCTATTCTTTGGAACTCTGCATTCAGATGCTTACATCTTTCCTTTTCTCCTTTGCTTTTCACCTCTCTTCTCTTCACAGCTATTTGTATGGCCTCCCCTGACAGCCATTTTGCTTTTTTGCATTTCTTTTCCATGGGAATGGTCTTGATCCCTGTCTCCTGTACAATGTCACGAACCTCATTCCATAGTTCATCAGGCACTCTATGTATGAGATCTAGGTCCTTAAATCTATTTCTCACTTTCACTATATAATCATAAGGGATTTGATTTAGGTCATACCTGAATGGTCTAGCGGTTTTCCCTACTTTCTTCAATTTAAGTCTGAATTTGGTAATAAGGAGTTCATGGTCTGAGCCACAGTCAGCTCCTGGTCTTGTTTTTGCTGAATGTATAGAGCTTCTCCATCTTTTGCTGTAAATAATATAATCAATCTGATTTTGGTGTTGACCATCTGGTGATGTCCATGTGTAGAGTCTTCTCTTGTGTTGTTGGAAGAGGGTGTTTGCTATGACCAGTGCATTATCTTGGCAAAACTCTATTAGTCTTTGCCCTGCTTCATTCTGCATTCCAAGGCCAAATTTGCCTGTTACTCCAGGTGTTTCTTGACTTCCTACTTTTGCATTCCAGTCCCGTATAATGAAAAGGACATCTTTTTTGGGTGTTAGTTCTAAAAGGTCTTGTAGGTCTTCATAGAACAGTTCAAATTCAGCTTTTTCAGCATTACTCGTTGGGGCATAAACTTGGATAACTGTGATATTGAATAGTTTGCCTTGGAAACGAACAGAGATCATTCTGTCGTTTTTGAGATTGCATCCAAGTACTGCATTTCGGACTCTTCTGTTGACCATGATGGCTACTGCATTTCTTCTGAGGGATTCCTGCCCACGGTAGTAGATATATTGGTCATCTGAGTTAAATTCAGCCATTCCAGTCCATTTTAGTTCGCTGATTCCTAGAATGTCGACGTTCACCCTTGCCATCTCCTGTTTGACCACTTCCAATTTGCCTTGATTCATGGACCTGACATTCCAGGTTCGTATGCAATATTGCTCTTTACAGCATCGGACCTTGCTTCTATCACCAGTCACATCCACAGCTGGGTATTGTTTTTGCTTTGGCTCCATCCCTTCATTCTTTCTGGAGTTATTTCTCCACTGTTCTCCAGTAGCATGTTGGGCACCTAATGACCTGGGGAGTTCCTCTTTCAGTATCCTATCATTTTGTATTTTCATACTGGTCATGGGGTTCTCAAGGCAAGAATACTAAAGTGGCTTGCCATTCCCTTCTCCAGTGGACCACCTTCTATCAGACCTCTCCACCATGACCCACCCATCTTTGGTTGCCCTGCAGGCATGGCTTGGTTTCATTGAGTTAGACAAGGCTGTGGTCCTAGTGTGATTAGATTGACTAGATTTCTGTGAGTATGATTTCAGTGTGTCTGCCCTCTGATGCCCTCTTGCAACACCTACCATCTTACTTGGGTTTCTCTTACCTTGGGCGTGGGGTATCTCTTCATGGCTGCTCCAGCAAAGCACAGCAGCTGCTCCTTACCTTGGATGCGGGGTATCTCCTTACTGCCGCAGTTCCTTACCTTCAACGTGGGATAGCTCCTAGATTCCTGTATATAGATTAATATGCATCAGTTGTCTTCCTCTTTCTCACTTACTTCACTCTGTATAATAGGCTCTAGGTTCATCCACCTCATTAGAACTGACTCAAAAGCATTCCTTTTATAGCTGAGTAATATTCTGTTGTGTATATGTATCACAACTTCCTTATCCATTCATTTGCTGATGGACATCTAGGTTGCTTCCATGTCCTCACTATTGTAAATAGTGCTGCGATTAACATTGTGGTACATGTATCTGTTTCAGTTCTGGTTTCCTCAATGTATGGTTTCCTCAGTGTGGCATTTTTGGGTCATAGGATGGTTGTATTCTCAGTTTTTTAAGGAATCTCCACAGTTTTCTCCATAGTGGTGGTAAAAGTTTGCCTTCCAACAAACAGTGCAAAAGGGTTCCCTTTTCTCCACATCCTCTCCATTTATTGTTTGTAGACTTTTCGATGATGGTTGTTTCTGACCATTGTGAGATGATATCCCATTGTGGTTTAGATTTGCATTTCTCTGATAATGAGTGATGTTGAGTATCTTTTCATGTGTTTATTAGCCATCTATATGTGGTCTTTGGAGAAATATCTGTTTAGGTTTTTTGCCCACTTTTTAATTGGATTGTTTGTTTTCTGGTATTGAGTTGCATGAGCTGCATGTATATTTTTGAGATAAATTCTTTGTCAGTTGTTTCATTTGCTTTGTTTTTTTCCTATTATGAAGGCTGCCTTTTTACCTTGCTTATAGTTTCCTTCATTCTGCAAACGCTTTTAAGTTTAATTAGGTCCCATTTGTTTATATTTGTTTTTATTTCCATTATGCTGGGAGGTGGGTCATACAGGACCTTGCTGTGATTTGTGTCAGAGTGTGTTCTGACTATGTTTTATTCAAATAATTTTATAATTTCTGTTCTTACATTTAAGTCTTTATCCATTTTGTTTTTTTTTAGTTTTTTATTTTTTAAATTTTAAAATCTTTAATTCTTACATGCGTTCCCAAACATGAACCCCCCTCCCACCTCCCTCCCCATAACATGTCTCTGGGTCATCCCCATGCACCAGCCCCAAGCATGCTGTATCCTGCGTCAGGCATAGGAAGTGTTTTAGTTTCATTCTTTTACATGTAGTTGACCAGTTTTCCCAGCACCACTTGTTGAAGAGACTGTCTTTTCTCCATTGTATATTTTTTGCCTTCTTTGTCAAAGATAAGGTGTATATAGGTGTATGAATTTATCTCCAGACTTTCTATTTTGTTCAATTGATCTATATCTTTGTCTTTGTGCCAATACCATACTATCTTGATGACTGTAGCTTTGTAGTACAATCTGAAGTTGGGAAGATTGATTCCTCCAGTTCCATTCTTCTTTCTCAAAATTGTTTTGGCTATTTGGGGCCTTTTGTGTTTCCATGCTGCTGCTACTGCTGCTGCTAAGTTGCCTCAGTTGTGTCTAACTCTGTGCGACCCCATAGACAGCAGCCCACCAGGCTCTGCCGTCCCTGGGATTCTCCAGGAAAGAACACTGGAGTGGGTTGCCATTTCCTTCTCCAATGCATGAAAATGAAAAGTGAAAGTGAGGTCGCTCAGTCGTGTCCGACTTTTAGCGACTGCATGGACTGTAGCCTACCAGGCTTTTTCATCCATGGGATTTTCTAGGCAAGAGTACTGGAGTGGGGTGCCATTGCCTTCTCCGTTGTGTTTCCATACAAATTGTGAAATTATTTGTTCTAGTTCTGTGAAAAATACTGTTGGTAGTTTGATAGGGATTATATTGAACCAATAGATTGCTTTGAGTAGTATACTCAATTTCACTATATTGACTTTTCCAATCCAAGAATATGGTATATTTTTCCATCTTTAATCTTTGGTTTCTTTCATCAATGTTTTGTAATTTTCTATATACAGGTCTTTGGTGTCTTTAGGTAAATTTATTCCTAAGTTCTTTATTTTTTTCATTGTAGTGGTGGATAGGATTGTTTACTTAATTTCCTTTTCTGATCTTTCATTGTATGCATATAGGAATGCAAGGAATTTCTCTGTGTTAATTTTATATCCTGTGAAGTGAAGTGAAGTGAAGTCGCTCAGTCGTGTCTGACTCTTTGCGACCCCATGGACTGTAGCCCACCAGGTTCCTCCTTCCATGGGATTCTCCAGGCAAGAATACTGGAGTGGGTTACCATTTCCTTCTCTATGGGATCTTCCTGACTCAGGAATCGAACCCTGGTTTCTTGCCTTGAAGGAAGATGCTTTAACCTCTGAGCATCCTGTGACTTTACTATATTCATTGCTTAGCTCTAGTAATTTTCTGGAGGCTTCTTTATGGCTTTCTACATAGAGGATCATGTCATCTGCAAAAGTGAAAGTTTTACTTCTTTTCCAATCTGGATTCCTTTCATTTCCTTTTCTTCTCTAATTGCTGTGGCTAGGACCTCCAGAATTATTTTGAATAGTAGTGGTGAGAGATCCTTTTTTGTACAGTTCTTCAGTGTATTCTTGCCACCTCTTCTTAATATCTTCTGCTTCTGTTAGGTCCATACCATCTCTGTCCTTTATCGAGCCCATCTTTGCATGAAATGTTCCCTTGGTATCTCTTCTTTTACATGAAGAGATCTCTAGTCTTTCCCATTCTGTTGTTTTCCTCTATTTCTTTGCATTGATCGCTAAAGAAGGGTTTCTTATCTCTTCTTGCTATTCTTTGGAACTCTGCATTCGGATGCTTACATCTTTCCTTTTCTCCTTTGCTTTTCACCTCTCTTTTTTTCACAGCTATTTGTAAGGCCTCCCCTGACAGCCATTTTGCTTTTGTGCATTTCTTTTCCATGGGGATGGTCTTGATCCCTGTCTCCTGTACAATGTCACGAACCTCATTCCATAGTTCATCAGGCACTCTATGTATGAGATCTAGGTCCTTAAATCTATTTCTCACTTTCACTATATAATCATAAGGGATTTGATTTAGGTCATACCTGAATGGTCTAGCGGTTTTCCCTACTTTCTTCAATTTAAGTCTGAATTTGGTAATAAGGAGTTCATGGTCTGAGCCACAGTCAGCTCCTGGTCTTGTTTTTGCTGAATGTATAGAGCTTCTCCATCTTTTGCTGCAAAGAATATAATCAATCTGATTTTGGTGTTGACCATCTGGTGATGTCCATGTGTAGAGTCTTCTCTTGTGTTGTTGGAAGAGGGTGTTTGCTATGACCAGTGCATTATCTTGGCAAAACTCTATTAGTCTTTGCCCTGCTTCATTCTGCATTCCAAGGCCAAATTTGCCTGTTACTCCAGGTGTTTCTTGACTTCCTACTTTTGCATTCCAGTCCCATATAATGAAAAGGACATCTTTTTTGGGTGTTAGTTCTAAAAGGTCTTGTAGGTCTTCATAGAACAGTTCAACTTCAGCTTCTTCAGTGTTACTGGTTGGGGCATAGACTTGGATTACCGTGATATTGAATAGTTTGCCTTGGAAACGAACAAAGATCATTCTGTCGTTTTTGAGATTGCATCCAAGTACTGCATTTCGGACTCTTCTGTTGACCATGATGGCTACTGCATTTCTTCTGAGGGATTCCTGCCCACGGTAGTAGATATATTGGTCATCTGAGTTAAATTCAGCCATTCCAGTCCATTTTAGTTCGCTGATTCCTAGAATGTCGACGTTCACCCTTGCCATCTCCTGTTTGACCACTTCCAATTTGCCTTGATTCATGGACCTGACATTCCAGGTTCGTATGCAATATTGCTCTTTACAGCATTGGACCTTGCTTCTATCACCAGTCACATCCACAGCTGGGTATTGTTTTTGCTTTGGCTCCATCCCTTCATTCTTTCTGGAGTTATTTCTCCACTGACCCCCAGTAGCATATTGGGCACCTAATGACCTGGGGAGTACCTCTTTCAGTATCTTATCATTTTGCTTTTCATACTGGTCATGGGGTTCTCAAGGCAAGAATACTAAAGTGGCTTGCCATTCCCTTCTCCAGTGGACCACCTTCTATCAGACCTCTCCACCATGATCCGCCCATCTTGGGATGCCCCGCAGGCATGGCTTGGTTTCATTGAGTTAGACAAGGCTGTGGTCCTAGTGTGATTAGATTGACTAGATTTCTGTGAGTATGATTTCAGTGTGTCTGCCCTCTGATGCCCTCTTGCAACACCTACCATCTTACTTGGGTTTCTCTTACCTTGGGCGTGGGGTATCTCTTCATGGCTGCTCCAGCAAAGCACAGCCGCTGCTCCTTACCTTGGATGAGGGGTATCACCTCCCACCACCCTTGCTGACCTTCAACATGGGATGGCTCCTCTAGGCCCTCCTGTACCCGGGCAGCCACCACTCCTTGGGAGTGGGGTTGCTCCTCTCGGTCGCTGCCCTGGCCTCGGGCGTCAGGTTGCTCCTTCCAGCTGCTGCCCCTGGCCTCGGGCCCTGCCCCTGGCCTCGGATGCGGAGTAGCTCCTCTTGACCGCAGACCCTGGCCTCAGACGCAGGGTGGCTCCTCTTGGCCGTCGCCCCTGACCTCGGACACAGTGTAGCTCCTCCCGGCTGCCGTCTCTGGCCTTGGATGCGGGGTATCTCCTCCCGGCCATCGCCCCTGACCTTGGGTGTCGGGTAGCTTCTCTCGGCCGCCCCAGACCTCGGACGTGGGGTAGCTCCTCTTGGCCTTTCCTGTGCTGTCACAGCCTGGCACTCTAGGCCACTGCACCTGAGCTCTGACCTGGGGTAGCTCTTGGCCGGGCTTAGTGCGCCGGCCACCACTGCCTGTGCTTAGTGCGCTGGCCACCGCTGAACTGTACAAAAAGGATCTTCATGTCCTGGATAATCACGATGGTGTGATCACTCATCTAGAGCCAGACATCTTGGAATGTGAAGTCAAGTGGGCCTCAGAAAGTATCACTATGAACAAAGCTAGTGGAGGTGATGGATTTCCAGTAGAGCTATTTCAAATCCTGAAAGATGATGCTGTGAAAGTGCTGCACTCAATATGCCAGCATATTTGGAAAACTCAGCAGTGGCCACAGGACTGGAAAAGGTCAGTTTTCATTCCAATCCCAAAGAAAGACAATCCCAAAGAATGCTCAAACTACTGCACAATTGCACTCATCCCACATGCTAGTAAAGTAATGCTCAAAATTCTCCAAGCCAGGCTTCAGCAATAAGCGAACTGTGAACTTCCAGATGTTCAAGTTGGTTTTAGAAAAGGCAGAGGAACCAGAGATCAAATTGCCTACATCTGCTGGATCATGGAAAAAGCAAGAGAGTTCCAGAAAAACATCTATTTCTGCTTTATTGACTATGCCAAAGCCTTTGACTGTGTGGATCACAAAAAAACTGTGGAAAATTCTGAAAGAGATGGGAATACCAGACCACCTAACCCACCTCTTGAGAAATCTGTATGCAGGTCAGGAAGCAGCAGTTAGAACTGGACATGGAACAACACACTGGTTCTGAATAGGAAAAGGAGTACGTCAAGGCTGTATATTGTCACCCTGCTTATTTAACTTATACGCAAAGTACATCATGAGAAACGCTGGACTGGAAGAAACACAAGCTGGAATCAAGATTGTTGGGAGAAATAGCAATAACCTCAGATATGCAGATGACACCACCCTTATGGCAGAAAGTGAAGAGGAGCTAAAAAGCCTCTTGATGAAATTGGAAGAGCAGAGCAAAATAGTTGGCTTGAAGCTCAACATTCAGAAAACGAAGATCATGGCATCTGGTCCCATCACTCCATGGGAAATAGATGGAGAAACAGTGGAAACAGTGTCAGACTTTATTTTTTGGGGCTCCCAAATCACTGCAGATGGTGATTGCAGCCATGAAATTAAAAGACTCTTACTCCTTGGAAGAAAAGTTATGACCAACCTAGATAGCATATTCAAAAGCAGCAACATTACTTTGCCGACTAAGGTACGTCTAGTCAAGGCTATGGTTTTTCCAGTAGTCATGTATGGATGCGAGAGTTGGACTGTGAAGAAGGCTGAGTGCCGAAGAATTGACGCTTTTGAAGTGTGGTGTTGGAGAAGACTCTTGAGAGTCCCTTGGACTGCAAGGAGGTCCAACCAGTCCATTCTGAAGGAGATCAGCCCTGGGATTTCTTTGGAAGGAATGATGCTAAAGCTGAAACTCCAGTACTTTGTCCACCTCATGCAAAGGATTTACTCATTGGAGATGATTTTCATGCTGGGAGAGATTGGGGGCAGGTGGAGAAGGGGACGACAGAGGATGAGATGGCTGGATGGCATCACTGACTTGATGAACGCGAGTCTGAGTGAACTCCGGGTGTTGGTGATGGACTGGGAGGCTTGGTGTGCTGCGATTCATGGAGTTACTAGAGTCGGACATCACTGAGCAACTGAACTGAACAGTGGTGAGTGAGGGCACCCATGTCTTGTTCCTGATTTTGGAGGAAATGTTTTCAAATTTTTGCTATTGAGGATAAAATTTGCTCTGGGTTTGTCTTCAATGGCTTTTATTATGTTTAGGTATATTCCTTCTATGCCTACTTTCTGGAGAGTTTTATTATAAATGGGTGTTGAATTTTGTAAAAGGCTTTCTCAGAATCTATTGAAATAATCATATGGTTTTTATGTTTAAAATTTTTAATAATGGCATCGATCAACTTGCATATATTGAAGAATCCTTGCATCCCTGGAATAAACCTGACTTGATCAGGCTACATGATCTTTTTAATGAACACATTAAAATTGTTGCTTGCTGGAGTTTTGTTGAGGAGTTTTGCATCATTTTCATTAATGATATTGGCCTGTAATTTTTTGTGTGTGTGTGTGTGATGTCTTTGGAATAAGGATGATACCTTGTAGAATTAGTTTGGAAGTGTTTTCTCCTCTTCTGTTCTTTTGGGAGAGTTTTAGAAGGATACCCAATCAAAAAGTGGGCCAAAGACCTAAATAGACATTTCTCCAAATAAGACATATGGATGGCTAACAAACACATGAAAAGATGCTCAACATCACTCATTATTAGAGAAATGCAAATCAAAACCACAATGAGGTACCACTTCACGCCAGTCAGAATGGCTGCAATCCAAAATCTACAAGCAATAAATGCTGGAGAGGGTGTGGAGAAAAGGGAACCCTCTTACACTGTTGGTAGGAATGAAAACTAGTACAGCCACTATGGAGAACAGTGTGGAGATTCCTATAAAAACTGGAAATAGAACTGCCTTATGACCCAGCAAACCCACTGCTGGGCATACACACCAAGGAAACTATAATTGAAAGAGACACGTGTATCCCAATGTTCATTGCAGCACTGTTTATAATAGCCAGGACAAGAAAACAAACTAGATGTCCATCAGCAGATGAATGGATAAGAAAGCTGTGGTACATATGCACAATGGAGTATTACTCAGCCATCACATTTGAATCAGTTCTAATGAGGTGGATGAAACTGGAGCTGATTATACAGAGTGAAGTAAGCCAGAAAGGAAAACACCAATACAGTATACTAACACATATATATGGAATTTAGAAAGATGGTAACGATAACCCTGTATGCGAGACAGCAAAAGAGACGCAGATGTACAGAACAGACTTTTTGACTCTGTGGAAGAGGGAGAGGGTGGGATGATTTGGGAGAATGGCATTGAAACATATATAATATCATATAAGAAATGAATCGCCAGTCTAGGTTTGATGCAGGATACAAGATGCTTGGGGTTGGTGTACTGGGATAATGCAGAGGGATGGTATGGGGAGGGAGGTGGGAAGGGGGGTTCAGGAGTGGGAACTTAATGTACACCTGTGGCAAATTCATGTTGATGTATGGCAAAACCAATACAGTATTGTAAAATAAAAAAATAAAAAATAAAAAATAAAAAAAAAGAAGGATAGGTATTAGCTCTTCTCTAAATGTTTGAAAGAATTCACGTTTGAAGCCATCTGGCCCTGGACTTTTGTTTTGGGGAGATTTTTTTTTAGTCACAGTTTTGATTTGATTGTTTGTAATTCGCTTTTCATAATTTCTGTTTCTTCCTGATTTACTCATGGAAAGTTGAACTTTTCTAAGAATCTGTCCATTTTCTCTGTTTTCCATTTTATTAGCATATAGTTGTTCATTGTAGTCTCTTATGGTCCTTTGTATTTTTGCATTTTCTGTTGTAACTGCTGCTTTTCCATTCCTAATCTTGTTGATTTGGCTTTCTCCCTTTTTCGCTTGATGAATCTGGCTACTGGTTTGTCAAATTTGTTTATCTTCTCATAGAACCAGCTTTTAGTTTTATTAATCTTTACTATTGTTTCCTTCCTTTCTTTTTCATTTAGTTCTGCTCTGATCTTTATGATCTCTTTCTTTCCACTAAGGTTTTTGGGATTTCTTTGTTGTTGTTCTAGCAGCTATGTGATGTTTTCTTGTTTCTTGTGGTAGGATAGTATTGCTATAAACTTCCCTCTTAGAACTGCTTTTGCTGCATCGCATAGATTTTGGATTGTCGTGCTTTTGTTGTCACTTGTTTCCAGGAATTTAAAAAATTTTCTTCTTATTTCTTCAGTAACCTATTCATTAAGTGTAAATGTATTGTTTAATCTCGATTTGTTTGTGTTTTTTACAGCTCCCCCTCCCCCCCTGTATTTGATACCTAGTTTCACAGCATCTTGGTCAGAAAAAATGCTTGATATGATTTCAATTTTCTTCAGTTTACTGAGGCTTGATTTGTGACCCAAGATGTGATCTATCCTGGAAATGTTCCATCTGCACTTTAGAAGGAAGTGTATTCTTCTGTATTTGGATGAAAAGTCCTGAAGTAATCAATTAGGTCCATTTGGTCTTATGTTTCATTTAATGTTTGTGTTTCCTTATTAATTTTCTGTTTTGATGATCTGTTCTCGTTGATGGAGATGGATCTTCTCTTTCTGAAGGGCAGCACTGTGTCGAGTAGTAGGTTTTGGGGTGTCTATGGGTTAGATATGGCTTTGGGCAGCCTGTCTGCTAATGTGCAGTGTTGTGTTTCTGTTTTATTGAAGGATTGTGTGGGGTATCTGGGCACTGGTGCTTGCTGGCCTTTGGGTGGGCTTGGTTTTGGTGTTGAGATGGAGGCCGTTGGGAGGACCCTCATCTATGAATGTTCCCTGAGGTCATGAGTTCTCTGGTGGGATTAGAATTGGGTCTCTCATCTCAGGGGTTCAGGCTCATATTGAAACTCTAAGACCTCACAAGTCACACTGCACAAAAGACATGTTTCCAATACTCTTGGTGAGGGCAACACTCAGCAGCCCAGGACACCCGGCAAGGTTTATACCAAGTCCTCTAATGTTTCTAGGAAGGCCTTTTGACCTGTTTTGGGCAGCATGGGTTTAATTCAATCTCAGATATGGCCTTACTCCAGCTTGTAGTTGCTCCTAATGTTCACAGTTGCCCCTGGAGTCCCCAGTCTATTCCCCACCTGGACATGAGGGGGCAAAGATCAAGGCTCATTAGGACTCATTCACTCTCTCGGGCTGGAGAAGGGGGAGGATATGACAGCCACATTATGTGTTGTGCTGGAGAGTGGCTGCCATGCCCTGTTGGCTGTTGTTAACAGTCTAAGATAAATTGTGAGTTCTTCCATAGGAAAGGGACACAGTTTGTGGTTCCCTAGAAAGAACTCAGCTGTTAAAGCTCCCAGCAAATTGCGGGCAGTAACCTGTACCTGCTCATAGCCTGGAGGTAGCTGAAACATCTGGGATCAGGACCACATCCATGGTGTTTTGTCTACTGCCTCTAGCACCCCTCCTGGCTTTGGCAATGGTAGTCATGTCAATTTCCTCAGCCTTGTTTTAGTAGCCCTCTCAGTGCATCCTCATAGCCGCTAGCCCCCTACCTCTTCCTGGGATCTTCACTGCAGCCTCTGGCCCTGGACCCACCCTCTGCTGCAGGCCAAGCTTGCTAGCCACTCATCCTGGCTCCCCGTCCCCACCCTCTGGTCTGGGCTGAGGCTTGTGAGCTGCTTATGGGCTGAGCTCTGTTGGGCAGCTTTCTGTGTGTTTTGCCTTCTGAGCCCCACTGTTGAATGGCACTCTGAGGTTCCACAGCTCCCCCTTGGTCCCATCTGAAAGGGGATTTCCTAGTGTGTGGAAACTTCTCCTCCTTCATGACTCCTTCCCTCCCGAGGAGCGCAAACTCCTGAAGTCCTCTATCTTTCTTTTTTAAATGTGTTTCTTTCATCCTACCTCATTTCAGGGAAATTAGCTTGCCTTTTTGGAGGCCTGGGGTCTTCTGTGGTCATTGAGAAGTTGCTCTGTAGGAGTTGTTCCATATTTTAATTTTTTATATATATATATTTGTGGAGACCAGGCAATCTCTGCCATCTTCTCTGCCCCATCTTTTTTTAGTTAAAAAAATTTTTTTTTAATTGACATATAGTTGAGTTGGTTGATTTCTTTAATGATCCATTTGTAGTTTAATAACATATGTATTGGGGCTTCGCTCGTAGCTCAGCCAGTAAAAAATCTTCCTGCCGTACAGGAGACCCAGGTTCGATCCCTGGGTTGGGAAGATCCCCTGGAGGAGGAAATGCGAGTCTGGTGGGCTGCCGTCTATGGGGTCACACAGAGTCAGACACGACTAAAGCGACTTAGCAGCAGCAGCAGCAGCAGCAGCAACAATCATAAAAGAGGAAATTGACAGTAACACAGTAATAGTGGGGGATTTGAGTTTCACATATGAGTGTTTGCCTTATCTATAGATGTGCTCCTGTGCTGTGTGCATATATATTTCCCACTGTTTTATCATCTTCCTGGATTGATTCCATAATATTATATGTGTCTTCCCTGTCTCTTGTAATGGTCTTTATTTTAAAGTCTATTTTATTTTTCTGATACGAATATTGGTATTCCAACCTTCTTTTGATTTCCATTTGCCTGGAATATCTTTTTCCATCCCCTCACTTTCAATCTGTTTCCATAGGCCTGAAGTGTGTCTCTTGTAGATAGCCTAGTCTTTGTTATATCCCTTTAGACGGTCTTTTGGTTGGAGCATTTAATCCATTTACACTTATGGTAATTATCAATATCTATGTTCCTATTGTTATTTTCACAATGTTTTTTGGTTTGTTTTTGTAAGTTTTTTTTCTTCTGTTCCTTTTTTATTCTTTTTTCTTGTGGTTTAATGACCATCTTTAGAATTGCTTTTTCCTTTATGTATGTGTTTCTACCATAGTTTTTTGTTTGCATTTCCTATAAGATTTTGCTATAGCAGTATGTGTATACTCATAAGTACTCATTTCTTTTCATTCTTTTCTCTCTCTGTCTACACACACACACACACACACACACACACACACACACACACAGATTGGTTCCAAATTGGGAAACGAGTGAATCAAGGCTGTATAGTGTCACCCTGCTTATTTAACTCACATGCAGAGTACATCACATGAAACGCCAGACTGGATGAAGCACAAGTTGGAATCAAGTTTGCAGGGAGAAATATCAATAACCTCAGATATGCAGTTGACACTACCCTTATGGCAGAAAGCAAAGAGGAACTGAATAGCCTATTGATGAAAGTGAAAGAAGAGAAAGTAAAAGCTGGCTTAAAACTCAACATTCAGAAAACAAAGATCATGGCATCTGGTCCCATCACTGCATGGCAAATAGATGGGGAAACAATGGAAACAGTGAGAGACTATTTCTTTGGGCTCCAAAATCACTGCAGATGGTCACTGCAGCCTGAAATTAAAAGATGCTTGCTTCTTGAAAGAAAAGCTATGACCAACCTAGACAGTATATTAAAAAGCAGAGACGTTACTTTGCTGACAAAGGTCAGTCTAGTCAAAGCTATGGTTTTTCCAGTAGTCATGTATGGATGTGAGAGTTGTACCATAAACAAAGCTGATGGACAAAGAATTGATGCTTTTGAACCGTGGTGCTGCAGAAGACTCTTGAGAGTCCCTTGGACTGCAAGGAGATCAAACTAGTCACGCTTAAAGAAAATCAGACCTGAATATACATTGGAGAGACTGATGCTGAAGCTGAAGCTCCAATACTTGGGCCACCTGATGCGAAGAACTGACTCATTGGAAAAGACCCTGATACTGGGGAAGATTGAAGGTGGGAGGACAAGGATACAACAGAGGATGAGATGATTCAGTGGTACCACCGACTCGATGGACATGCATTTGAGCAAGGTCTGGGAGTTGGTGATAGACAGGGAAGCCTTGGGATCACAAAGAGTTGGACATGAGGCAATGGCACCCCACTCCAGTATTCTTGCTTGGAAAATCCCATGGATGGAGGAGCCTGGTGGGTTGCAGTCCATGGGATTGCAAAGTCAGACACGACTGAGCAACTTCACTTTCACATTTCACTCTCATGCATTGAAGAAGGAAATGGCAACCCACTCTGGTGTTCTTGCCTGGAGAATCCCAGGGACAGAAGAGCTTGGTAGGCTGCCATCTCTGGGGTCGCACAGAGTCAGACACGACTGAAGTGCCTTAGCAGCAGCAGCAGAACAACTGAACTGACTGACTGATACATACATGTGTGTGTGTGTGTGTATATGTTTTATATATATATATATATATATATATATAGTTACTGGTTTCTTATTTTTAAATGCAATTCCCATTTCTTATATTTGTACTGTTTTCATAGTTCTTGGTTTTGATATTATATTTGTGTATGGCTGATTTCCAGCTTTTTGCTTTTACTGGTGAGCTTTCCTATTTGTGATTTCTTGTTTCTAGTTGTGGCTTTTTTTCCCCTGCCTAGAGAAGCTCCTTTCTTGGTGGTGCTGAATTCTCTTGGCTTCTGCTTGTCTTTAAAGTTTTTTATTTCTCCCTTGAATTTGAATAATAACTTTTCTGGGTAGAATATTCTAGGGTTGTAGGTTTTCCCCTTAGTTTTTCTGAGTTTAATTAATATGTGTTCTGGTATGTTCCTCCTTGGATTTATCCTGCATCTTCATTTCCTGGTCTTGTGTGGTTTCCTTTCACATTGTATGGAATATTTGGACTCTAATTTCTTCAATATTTTCTTAGGCCCTTTCTCTTTATCTTTGTCTTCTGGGATCCCTATTATTCAAACGTTGGTGAAATGCACCAAACAAACAATGTTGTGTCCTCATTTCTTTTCATTCATTTTTCTGTATTCTGTTCCATGGCAGTTATTTCCATGGAAGAAGGTCTGTTTTCCAGGTGGAGTAGAAGCACTGAGAGTTATGTTCCATGTGGCTTTATTGCCCTGAAGTGTGTGCTCTATTCCTAAGGACGTGAGCATGAAGGAAGTGAGCCCTGTATGTGCACATCAGGTCTATATACTACCCGTGCAGCCATTCTGCCAGAAGCAGCCCAAGGTTGTGTCTTTTTCTCTGTTGTATTCATCCCAGACCTCTTGGTAGGCTGTTGCTTGGGGGCAAGGTTTTGTGACTGCTGGTCTTCCCCCTGGGGCCTAGGCTGCCTCTGTGGTAGGACTCTCCAGGACTTGTCTATTCCAGATCTAGCTCTAAGCTGTATTGGATGTGGGCAGAGCTGAAGGGCTCTCACTGGGAAAGGAATTACTTTGTACCACATCCTAGGGACTCTCTATGGTAGATAAGTGATTCTGTGATGCCACTAACCAGCTGATTTATGCATCAACAGTCTACTGCTACCAAATTTGCCATGGTCAAGGTCACAAGGCTGCCAACACTGGAACTGTGAAGTGCTGTGAGCGTGCTGACAGTATTGTTTCTGTGGGCACTTATGCTCTCACCTGCATGTGCTAATGGTGGTGCTCCTATGGCAGACGTAGGCCCAGCTATGTGTGTGCTAATGATGGGCTCTGAGTTATGGCCTGGACTACACTCCAAGCCCTCTGGAACTAGACCATATTCTCTCTCAGGGACCTTCCACTGAAGCCTGTGTTTCATTGCCTAGCTGGGCAGGGCACATTAGAAACCCTGCCCAGTGCCTGTTTGGGGTGGGAAGTGGCATGAGGTAGCAACTGATACATGTACAGCAGCTGATACACATGCACTCCTTGCAAGTAGAGTTCATGCCCCTCCTGTCCATCTCTCTGTCCTAGAAGACCTCTATGAAGGAAAGGGGGAGTTCCCAGGGAGAGGGACCACCTATGTGGACCTTTCCTCTTTCGCAACTTCCTCCCAGAGGTGCTAGACTCATTCCAATACCCTTTTTCCCGTCCTGCTCAGTTACATGGGAATCTTTCCTGCTGCTTTGGTTGTATAAGAGATCTAATGTTAGCTTTCAGTTGGTTTTCTGTGAAATTCATTCTACATGTAGATGTATTTTTGATGTGTTTGCTGGGGGAGGTGAGTTCCATGTCCTTCTACTCCACCATTTTGATCCAAAAAGAGTATTTTTCAAATATTAATCCTTAACATGAGAGAAAGTGTTGCTTTTTATTTTTTAGAGCTCACTCAAGTTCTTGAATGTGACCCTGAATTATGTGTGAAATTCTGTTTTGTCCAGAAGGAGAGTTCTCAATGTTAAATCCTGGAGTAGCAATGTTTGGGATGCAGAGCAGATGCTACTCAGCTATTGAGGTGTGTGCTCTGCGATGGAGGCTGGCAGGGCCCTCTGAGGAACATTTGCATGTCAGCATGTTGCTTCTCTGTGCCTCACTTTCTTCATGGGGACACTGAGGACCTCAGTGCTCAGCCCCTTGAGCATTTTCTCTCTGCCTGCCTGATCTCAAGCCTGCTGCACATCTCCTACATTGTGCCATGTCTTTGGTAACAGACTCCCTGTGAAGCTCTGAAGGATATGAGCTGATTTCCATGCGGAATGACTTGCTAGAGTGAGAGGGAAAACCTGCCTAAGGTTAGGCAGTTAAGAAGAAGCTAATGGAAGTCTGGGGTAGGGGGAAGGTGGGAGCCAAGGCAGATCTCAGAACTGAGATGGAAATCCAGACTTTTAGGATGGGTCTGCTTCCAAACTCATTCAGATTGTTGGCAGAATCCAGTTCCTTGGAGGTGTAAGACTGAATATCCTGTCCCTTGCTTGCTGTCAGCTGAGGCTGCCCTTAGCTCCTAAAGGCCTCTCTGGTTATGGCCCTTGGACCTAAATCTCAGAACCAGCAATGTTATATGGAAGTCTCATGGTGGGAATTCTTCCACCCCCTTGGATCTCTTGAACTCTCTGTCCTGGGCTTCCTCCAGCTCTCCTCTGGGACAGCTCCTTGGAGTCTCCAGGATCTCTATGACTCTCCCTCTGAGGCTTCTCTTCTGCTTCTAGCTTGAGAAGGTTTCCTACTTTTAAGGGTTCATGTGAGTCAGTTGTGCCCACTCAGATAATTGAGAGTAATCCCGCATCTCAAGATCTATAACCTGAAATACTTCTGTAAAGACCTTCTTGCCATACATAGTAACATAATGACATAAGCACATGTTCTGAGGACTAAGGTGTAGGCTTCTCTATGGGGCTAGGGGGTGTCATCATTTTACTGCCTGGAACAAGGCAACATCTTATAGTCTGGACTGTCCACCAACCAGGGTCTACGCCTCCTTTGTTGCCACTCTAAAATCTGTCCTGCCCAAGCAGTTTGAATGTTGATCTGCCATGCCCTCCCCTGCTATGGGGCAGCTATCCCTCTCCCCTTGGTGATGGGCTTGCCCCTCCTGATCTGAGGAGACCCTGAAGATTTTTCTCAAGCTCCTAAGATCCAAAGCCTTATATTACTGACATGTCAAATATATTTCATCCTTAGAGCAAGCATGTAAATGGATGTGGTGTGCTATTTCAGGAGTTTTCACGGAAACTAGGTTGAACTCTTATATGGAATAAAAGCAGGAAGAGTGAAGTAAAACTTGGTTAGCCTTTGCCCTGCCTGCCTATGGACCTGGTAGTTGTGTTGGATGCCTATGTATTTCAGGACTGTGTAAGGACTAAGTGGAGGGGGGCAGGATAAACCTCATAAGTGACACAGTTTATTATTTATTCCTCACTTCTCTCCATCCTCTGTATTCCAGTGTGGAGTTCTGGGCCAACATAGCACCTTGGGGCACAGATTTCTTGATCCTCACCCTTCTGCTCTGCTGTCCAGTATTAAAAAGTCATCCCTCAGGCCATTAAGGGCTGTTGGCAGTTGCAGATTTGTGTCTCACAATTCAGTCCTCAGCGATGCACAATACCAGAACTAAACTAACTTGGCTAAGCCTGGGTTCTGCACCCATCCCCAAACACTGACCTCTGTGGTTAGTAGATAAAAGATCCCAAAAGGCTTCACCCAGTAGATTCTACCCTTTCGTGGTCCCATCTCTCTGTTGGGTGTCAGGCTTGAGTCACATCCCTCACTGAGGCCACACTTGTGTATATGTGTGCACGTTAGTCTTCCTGAAGATCATGCACTCTGTCAAAAAGGCCCACCCAGCAAAGCATTATATTATCCTTGTTGCTTGCATCCATCTTTCCATACACACAAAGGATTTCCTGGTACATGTCCTGACCTGGAGTCCTAAAGGTGGTGGTTTTCATTTGAGATGAGAACCTCCTCGCATTTCTCATGTTGAATCTACTTGCATTTCCTCTGAAAGATATCTGCCACCACAGCATGGTGACTTGCTAGTTCTCCTTAGCATTTCTTCTTTCCTATCACATTCAACAACAATAGCCCTATTCAAAAACGAATACTTGCAAGCAATGAATTTGTCTTCTGTTCGCTGGTATTTTTTGTGTTCCCTGCAGATATTCGCACAAGCAATCACTTTCATAATGAACTGTAATCATCAAATCAAAAGCCTGTGAGATGGTTCAAGTATTACAGAAAAAAAGAGAATAGAAGTCTACCTCCAAGATGAACTGAGATTTTATTTTACTTTTTGAATTTTGATTCTAGGTAACGGGACACTGATTGGAGCATCAGCAAATGTGGTTTGTGCAGGAATTGCAGAGAAGCATGGATATGGATTCTCTTTCATGGAATTTTTCAGGTACTTAAAAAATTGGGGCTGATGCACTGGGATGACCCAGAGGGATGGTACAGGGAGGGAAGTGGGACGGGGGTTCAGGATGGGGAACACGTGTATACCTGTGGCAGATTCATGTTGATGTATGGCAAAACCAATACAATATTGTAAAGTAATTAACCTCCAATTAAAATAAATAAATGTATATTAAAAAATAAAAAGATATAAAACAGAAAAAATAAAACTTACACACAATTAAAAAAATAAATTTTCTATATAGTCTAAATTTATTAGTTCCTAAGCTTAAATAATTAAAAATAAGCCACACATATTTAATATAAGTATGTTTTAATAATCAGCAAGACATTGGTATTTTATGTTGCTTTGAACATTCCAATGGGGATTTGTGCCTTGACTGTCCAGGATGAGGGTGCATAATGAGAGTTTGACATCCTGCATGGTATTACCTAGTGAAAAAATTCATGGTAGAAAGGATCCAGGAATATTGAAGACTGGGGGCAGCCTGGGAGCAGGTGCCTCTCAGAAGTATAGCATAGAGAGGAGTCCCTGGATGGGGGAGTGCAGCTGATGCCAGCTCCTGCAAAGGGAAATCTGCTCTGAGGGAGCTGGGCTTGCTCTGGGGCCCCAGCCCTTGCACACTTGTTTTTTAATGGCACCACTGCAATTTGGATGCAGGAACTGGGTAAAATAGTCATTGGTGGTGCCTGTAAGATAGTGCTGCCAAAATGAACTGAAATTTATTTGGGGAATACAGTGGTGGCTATCTCATGGAGGCATGCATCCACATCATCTAGGCTGAACCCAACTTTGGATTTCTAGAAATAAGAGACAATTACCTTTATGGATATATAAAGCTCTTAAGGCCACATTCTTTTGCAGTAACATAATTATAAATTCAGATCTCACTGAATTATAAATTCAGTACTCTCCAGACACCAGATACCATAATCCACTTCTCTGTGTTTCAGGCTGGGCTTTCCAATGATGGTTGTCTCCTGCATGGTTGGGATGTGTTACCTCCTTGTTGCTCATATCGTGATGGGATGGAATTAGTAGATATACAATGTATGAAGACTAAGGGAAAAGATCCATCATCAATGTCAGTAGAAAACTGCCGCAAAACCACTCTTTGGAGAAAAAAGGTGCTTACCATGGGGGTGCTCTGGAATGGAGACCTTTGCTATCCACATTCTTATTTGAGTGAAGCTGGCAAACTGATAAATACGAGATAACTTACCCAAGATTCTACTATAGGAAAATGTGTATATTTCAATATATATCTTGCTCTGTTCTATAGGAAAAGACACAAAAGGCTTGTATTGTTTAAATGTCACTTCTTCTGAGGTGACTGTTTTCCTTCATGTAATCACTTTTTATGTTAAAATAATAAGAATTCAAATTGTATACTCTGAATGCATACCCTTCTTGGGAAGGGCATACAACTTGGAAGGAAACATTGAATGTATTTAAAACATACTGCCCCTTGAGAAAATGTCTTAGAATTTGTTAGTCTCTTACTTTTCAGTAGAGAAACTGTTGATGTTGTCCATATAGGTCCGCTCCTGTGGATACAGCAGGATGAATAGAAGGAAAGTAGATCTGAATGGGCAGATGGAAGATACTTAGCTCTGTCCATCATTTTTGTTCTTCAGCAAGTGAAAAAAAATGTTCATATCTGCAATAAAAGAAACAATGAAAGTTCCACCAGATTTTCTGTCAAGTTTGTCAATTCTCCTGATACTGTCTCCAGAATTAATAGGTAAATGATCCAGTACCTATTAAATCCTGTTTCATCATGATAGAAAGAGACAGCACTGAAGGGACAAATGGCTTTTCTATGAATGTTGAAAAGACAGAGTTAAACATTGTTCTGATGCCTCATGCATAAACCCTGAAGGTCCAAGGACGATGTGGATACACTTTTACAGTCTGAATTCAAGATAAAGAGTGTTCTTCTACTGTGTATGAAGATCATGTCTTTCTTGAGTTGCATTAGTAGCTATATACAGGTTTGAAAGTCACCTTTATCCAGATTAAGGCCATGTGCAGGCAAGGGTGGAGGGACAGGTGGCCAAGCAACAGACACAACTAACATGGGAATTGGAACCACTTCCTCTTGCAATTTGTGTGTGCCTTGCAGATCTTGGGCCCCAGTCTCCTAAACACCACATAACAGAGGACAATGTGCATGCCTAACTTTATGGATCAGTTGGTTAGAGGATATTTGGTTTACAGCACACGGTTCAACTTTGCCTGGTGGCAGTGTTTCCCACAATAAAGTCTTTAATCTGTAGCAGGGCCCAGTAGCAGCCAAGAGCTGCTGTTACAGTGAAGACTAGTAGTCAGAATGGGAGCGTGTGGACCTTATCCAGCCATTCATGCTCTGCATTGTGA
Organism: Capra hircus; assembly: GCF_001704415.2. Lineage (NCBI taxonomy): Eukaryota > Metazoa > Chordata > Mammalia > Artiodactyla > Bovidae > Capra > Capra hircus. The sequence continues at coordinate 136,218,538 of NC_030809.1, forward strand.
TTTCCCCAAGGAGGTCAGCCAGAGACACTGGGACTCCTTCAGTGTGCTATGCCATTGCAAAAGGCCCAGTTGACAAGGCAGGTTGCTTGACAGCTAGGCCTGCTGAAGGGCCTTCATTTGCTTGAGTGTCCCTCAACATGTGCAGCTTCAGGAAGTCATCTGGTAATGGGTTGGAGTAGCTTCTCCAATGTGTTATATGTTTCCTACAAGATTGAAAGTGGACCTCCAAGAATTGTACTTTTAAATTTTTGTGTGTGATTAGTGCAATAATTTGTTTCTCACTTTGCAGGGTAATTTTAAGTCACTGATTGGTATTAGCCTTTAAATTTTCCATTGAGAAATGAAACTGAGGTGGTGTACTTTTTTGCTTTTACTATCTTGGTATGGATGAGAAGTTTCCTAATATAAAAGAGAACAATTTTGGAGAGTCTGACAGTTGTCATATTATCTATCCCAGGACTTATTCTGGAGCTAGGGAAATAACCTCAAGATGGGTCTACTACTCCACAGAATCAAATATTGTATGAGCTTAGACCAAGAATGCATCCACCATTTGACCTCTGTAGGCTGCTACTCTGTAAGTAACTAGAGGGCATTTTGGGTCACTGAGAATTGCAGAAAATTAATACTAGAAAAGAAAATCTGTTTTCATCAGTGTACAAATTACTGTTATTGTGCTTGTTCAGTTGCTAAGAGGTGTCTGACTATTTGCAACCCAACGAAATGCAGCATGCCACGCTTCCCTGTCCTTCAGTATCTCCCAAGGTTTGCTCAAACTCATATACATTGAGTTGGTGATGCCATCCAAACATCTCATCCTCTGTTGCCCACTTCTCCTCCTGCCCTCAATCTTTCCCAGCATCAGGGTCTTTTCCATTGAGTCAGTTCTTCGCATCAGGTGGCTGAAGTATCGGAGCTTCAGCTTCAATATCAGTCCTTCTAAGGAATATTCAGGGTTGATTTCCTTTAGGATTGAGTGATTTGATCTCCTTGCTATCCAAGGGACTCTCAAGAGTCTTCTCCAATACCACAGTTCAAAAGCATCAATTCTTTGGCACTCAGCCATCTTTATGGCCTAACTCTCACACCCGTACATGACCACAGGAAAACCATAGCTTTGACTATACAGGCCTTTGTCTGCAAAGTGATTTTTCTGTTTCTTAATACACTGTCTAGGTTTGTCATAGCTCTTCTTCCAAGGAGCAAGCACCTTTTAATTTTATGACTGCAGCCACCATCTGCAGTGATTTTGGAGCCCAAGAAAATAAAATATGTCACTGTTTCCATTATTTTCCCATCTACTTGCCATGAAGGGATATATCAGATGCCATAATCTTAGTTTTTCGAATGTTGAGTGTTAATTTTTCACTCTTCTCTTTCATTTTCACCAAGAGGCTCTTAGGTTCCTCTTCACTTTCTGCCATTAGAGTGGTATCATCTGCATATCTGAGATTGTTTATATTTCTCCTGGAAATCTTGATTCCAGCTTGGGATTCGTCACGATGAGTATCTAGCTGATGTATTCTGCATGTAAGTTAAATGTTGTCATGTCTAAGTGTTGTCAGTGAAATAGAAGTAGATGCATTTTTTTTGAATTCCTTTGCCTTTTCTATGATCCAGTGGATGTTGGCAATTTGGTCTCTGGTTCCTTTATCTTTTCTAAATTCAGCTAGTACATCTGGAAGTTGTCTATTTAACTGCTAAAGCCTAGCTTGAAGGATATTGAGAATTACCTTGCTAGCATGTGAAATGAGTGCAATTGTATGGTAGTTTGAGCATTCTTTGGCATTGCCTTTCTTTGGGATAGCAATGAAAAATGACCTTTTCCAGTTCTGTGGCCACTGCTGAATTTCCAAATTTTCTGGCATTTTCAGTGCAACCCTTTAACAACATCATCTTTTAGGACTTGAAATAGCTCACCTGGAGTTCCATCACCTCCACCTAGCTTTGTTCATAATAATACTTCCAAGGCCCACTTGACTTCACATTCCAGGATGTCTAGTTCTAGGTGAACAACTGCATCATCATGGTTATCCCGGTCATTAAGACCTTTTTTTGGTACAGTTTTGTGTATTCCTGTTACCTCTTTTTAATATCTTCTGCTTCTGTTAGATCCTTACTGTTTCTGTCCCTTATTGTGCCCATTTTGAATGAAATATTCCCTTTATATCTCTAGTTTTCTTGAAGAGAGCTCTATTCTTTCCCATTCTATTGTTTTCCCCTATTTCACTGCATTGTTCACTTAAGAAGGCTTTCTTTTCTCTCCTTGCTGTTCTCTGGAACTCTACCTTCAGTTGGATGCATCTTTCCCTTTATCTTTTGCCTTTAACTTCTCCTCTTTTCTCAGCTATTTGTAAGGCCTCCTAGGAGGACGATTTTGCCTTGTTACATTTCTTTTTCTTTGGGATGGTTTTGATCACTGACTCCTGTACAATGCTATGAACCAACTCATTGGAAAAGACCCTGGTGCTGGGAAAGATTGAAGGCAGAAGAAGAAGAGGGCAACAGAGGATGAGATGTTTGGATGCAATCACTGATTCAGTGGACATGAATTTGGGCAAACTCTGGGAGATGGTGAGGGACAGGGAAGCCTGGTGTGCTGTGGTCCATGGGATTGTGAAGAGTTGAATATGACTTGGTGATTGAATGACAGACCCTGTGATGAAGAGGACATTTTTTTTTTTTTTGGTGTTAGTTCTAGAAGGTCCTGTAGGTCTTCATAGAACTATTCAACTTCAGCTTATTTGGTATCAGTGGTTGGGGAATAGATTTAGATTAGTGTGATGTTGAATGGTTTTCCTTGGAAATGAATTGAGCTCATTCTGTTGTTTTGGAGATTGCACCCAAGTGATGCATTTTATACTCTCTTGTTGACAATAGGGCTACTCCATTTCTTCTAAGGGATCCTTGCTCAAAGGAGTAGATGTAATGGTCATCTGAATTAAATTCCCCCATTCCCATCCACTTTAGTTCACTGATTCACAAAATGTCAATGTTCACTCTTGCCATCTCCTGCTTGACTACATCCAATTTACCTTGATTCACAGACCTCACATTCCAGGTTCTTATGCAATATTGTTCTTTACAGCATCAGACTTTACTTTCACCACCAGACACTCAACAACTAAGAGTCATTTCTCTTTGGTCCAGCTGCTTTATTCTTTCTTGAGCTATTTCTCTGCTCTTCTGCAGTAGAGTATTGGATACTTTCTGACCTGGGGGGCTCATCTTCTGGTGTCATATCTTTTTGCCTTTTCATGCTGTTCATGTGGTTCTCTAGGCAAGAATACTGATGAGTGGTTTGCCATTCCCTTCTCCAGTGGACCATGTATTGTCAGAACTCTCCACCATGACCTGCTCATCTTGGTTAACTCTGCATGTCATGGCTCATGGCTTCACTAGTTACAGAAGGCTGTGGCCCATGTGATCATTTTGTTTATCTTTATGTGATTGTGGTTTTCATTCTGGAGGCTTTGAGATTGTAATTCTTGCTTTTTCTGTCTGCCCTCTGATGGATGAGGATAAGAGGCTTGTGCAAGCTTCCTGATGGGAGGGACTGGCTTTGGGGAAAACTGGGTCTTGCTTTGGTGGGCAGGGCCATGCTCAGTAAATGTTTAATACAATTGTCTGCTGATGGGTGATGAGGAAGCCCAAGGTGGTGGAATAGAAGGACATGCACTCATCTTCTCTCGTGAGAACACCAAAATCGCAACTAGCTATTGAATAACTATTGATAGGAGAACATTGGAACACCACTAAAAAAGATACCTTATATCCAAGGACACAGGAGAAGCCACAACAAGACAGTAAGAGGGGAACAATCAAATTGAAATCAAATCCCATACCCAACAGGTGGGTTACCCACACTTTGGAGAACAATAATTCCAAAGAAGGTCTTGCTCTATAATGAAGGTTCTAGGCCCCTCATCAGACTTCTCAACCTGGGGATTTGGCAAAGGGACTGGGAGTTCCCAGGGAATCTGACATTGAAGAACAGAGAGATTTGATTACAGAAACTCCACAGGACTGGGGAAAGCAGACACTCTAGGAGAGCAGAAACAAAACCTTGTGTGTATCAGGACCGAGGGGAAAGGAGCAGTGACCCCACAAGAGACTGAACCAGATCTACCTGTGAGTGTTTGAGGGTCTCCTTTGGAGGTTGGAGGTGTGGGTTGCCAGAGGCCAGTCACAGGCGCTGGCAGCAGAAGTTCTGGGAGGCGCATATTGGCCTACGTCCTTTCAGAGGTTGCCTTTAGCCCTGCCATAGAGCTTGTAGACTCTAGGACTGGGTCACCTCAGGCCAAACAACTAACAGGGCAGGAGCACAGCTGCATTCATCAGCAGACAAGTTCTTGTTAAATGGCTGCAAATGGCTATGCTCTTTCACCACACCTTCCTCTGAAGAAGATGTGAGGGGAGATCACAAGCATGTCCTCAGTTGTGCTGAAGGATTCTTTCTTAAAGGAATATGGCCTCCTTTGAAGAACATACTTAGGTCTAGGAAATGGCCGAGGTCATTAATCCTTCTTAGGATCCTTGATACTTCTTATCAGATCCAGATTTCATCCAGTTTTATGTGTGAAGCTACCCATGTAATTCATTACCATGAACTCCACGATCAACTTGCCTTTTGGCATAAGTCTCTGAAGTTCACTGCGGTCAATGTGCCCACCCTGACTGTGACAATGAAGTGCTTCACAATGAAGTGCTTCACAATGAAGTACCTCCTTTGCCTTGGGATCACATTATCACCATTGGGAAAAGAGGACTCCCTTCCATTACTGTGTCCCCTACTCTCAACAACTCTCCAGAGGAGAGTCATAACAGGGGTTTCCAAGGATGTTGTGCCCTCCTTTATGCCTTGCCACACCTGATGCCTTCATGAAGGAAGTGGCCTCTGGATTCTCTTGCAGAGAATGCATGGAGCAGCGTGGTAGATCAGACACAGTCAGTCCAAGCCTTTGGATTCTTTTGTGTATATTCCAAGAACTAACCAGCTGTACCTAGAATTTACACCCCATTAGGGAAATAAAAAAGAAGTGGTCTTTTTCAGGCTTCACAGGCAAAAGAGCAGATCAGGCCTCTGATCTTGCTTCTAACCTGCCTGGACACTTCCCAGACTGGGAGTGACGAGGAGAGACTGCCTGATGTGAGTGCAAGGCTTGTAGTACCATAGATAAGATGGGGGAAGAATTTTGAGATTGTTGAGCCCCTGGAGGGGGCCTGGCCAACCAAGCCCCAGACTTAACAACATTCCAGGTTTTACAAGACAAAACAAACAACATTATCATGAAATCAGGCTTGCAGTTTGGTCACAGGTTGATGGTGATATCTGTCTTGGGATTATAAGTGGGAACCTGAATTGCAATCTTTGAAGTCTCACCCACGGAGTAGATGCACTTCCTGGGAACTTTTCCCAATTGGGACTCCAGATGTGCTATGACACGGGACTTCCCAGTGCTGATTCAGTCTGGATGTTGGTCAAAACCCAATTTAGTGATGTATTCCCTGCTCTTTCTATCTCTCTTTTCTTTTAATGTTAGTATATTTAACTTAAGCTAGATAATTCTCTAATAAATATTTGTATTACTTATTTGTATATAACAAGTGGATTATTTTGTTAGCAAACCCTTTATTTATTTATTTTTTTTAAATTTTTTATTTTTTTTAAATTTTAAAATCTTTAATTTTTACATGCGTTCCCAAACATGAACCCCCCTCCCACCTCCCTCCCCACAACATCTCTCTGGGTCATCCCCATGCACCAGCCCCAAGCAAGCTGCACCCTACGTCAGACATGGACTGAAACAAAAGTGAAGACTTTTGGCAAAATACACCTCTTCCAAGTGATCAACCCAACACATGTAATTTCAAATTCCAAGTAAGTGCTGACTTGTTGAAGCATTATATTTCATCCTTCATTGTGTGATATCCACAGACTCCAATTCCCTATGTACTCCCTACACAGAGTGGGAACTTTTTCAATAAGCAAAATAGTTTTTCTTGAAGTAGACTTTATACCTCTTTATCAGGATATACTAGTTTGTTAGATCCCTGGAGAAATGAAGGGTTTTGGGAATAAGTCTTGAGGCAAATTCATATCATCTTGGGAGACAACTAACTCAGGTGCAGCCACAAAATGTTTGTTACACGATGAGGCTGCTCTCCTATACAGTCCTGAGGGAGGTCCAGTCAGAGTTTTTTGGTTCAGTGTTCTCAGGTAGGTCTGAGTTTAATTACATATCTTTGTCCCACTATCAGGGTCCCTCTTTTTCCCCACCAGCATCATTGCCAACCCTCACATTCAGGCTCTGGGTCTGGGCCTCAGCAGATATGCTGGCTCCTTCCAACTTGCCTTCAAAGCTTTCTGACCAACTACTCATGCTATCAGTTGAAGACATTATCCTTGGCTTTCAGCTCCTATACAGTTCCCTGTTTATCTGTCAGGAGAAGCCATGTGATTCCAGACACCTTGGTGATCAAAGTCCACTGAGGTCCAATGTCTTGTCCTCCTGCTGACCTTCAGGGATAGCAATGCTGCTGTAGCCATGAGCAGCATGGTTCTATTCTCTCCAGAAAGGAGGTGAAAACCCTGCCTCCCTCAGAAATGTGAGGAAAATAGTTCCAGTTCTTACTATGGGAGTTTTTTTCCTGGATCCACTTGAGTTATGGATTAGGCAGGGAACAGAGAGCACAGTAAAACTGCAAAATATGAGAAGAGTTTGAAGAAGTAACTCTTTGCAAAGTATGGTCACAATATTAAGAAACTACAAAGGGGAGTGAGTGCCTGTAGTTTGTAATGGTTAAATAGCATTCAGTTCAGTTCAGTTCAGTTCAGTTCAGTTCAGTCGTTCAGTCGTTCAGTCGTGTCCAACTCTTTGCAGCCCCATGAATCACAGCACGCCAGGCCTCCCAGTCCGCTACCAACTCCCGGAGTTCACTCAGATTCACGTCCATCGAGTCAGTGATGCCATCCAGCCATCTCATCCTCAGTCATTCCCTTCTCCTACTACCCTCAATCCCTCCCAGCATCAGAGTCTTTTCCAATGAGTCAACTCTTCGCATGAGGTGGCCAAAGTACTGAAGTTTCAGCTTTAGCATCATTCTTTCCAAAGAACACCCAGGGCTGATCTCCTTTAGAATGGACTGGTTGGATCTCCTTGCAGTTCAAAGGACTCTCAAGAGTCTTCGCTAACACCACAGTTCAAAAGCATCAATTCTTCAGTGCTCAGCCTTCTTCACAGTCCAACTCTCACATCCATACATGACTACTGGAAAAACCATAGCCTTGACTAGATGGACCTTAGTCGGCAAAGTAATGTCTCTGCTTTTGAATATGCTATCTAGGTTGGTCATAACGTTTCTTCCAAGGAGTAAGCGTCTTTTAATTTCCTGGCTGCAGTCACCATCTGCAGTGATTTGGGAGCCCCCAAAAATAAAGTCTGACACTGTTTCCACTGTTTCCCCATCTATTTCCCATGAAGTGATGGGACTGGATGCCATGATCTTCGCTTTCTGAATGTTGAGCTTTAAGCCAACTTTTTCACTCTCCTCTTTCACTTTCATCAAGAGGCTTTTTAGCTCCTCTTCACTTTTTGCCATAAGGGTGGTGTCATCTGCATATCTGAGGTTATTGATATTTCTCCCGGCAATCTTGATTCCAGCTTGTGTTTCTCCCAGTCCAGAGTTTCTCACAATGTACTCTGCATATAAGTTAAATAAGCAGGGTGACAATACACAGCCTTGACGTACTCCTTTTCCTATTTGGAACCAGTGTGTTGTTCCATGTCCAGTTCTAACTGTTGCTTTCTGACCTGCATGCAGATTTCTCAAGAAGCAGGTCAGGTGGTCTGGTATTCCCATCTCTTTCAGAATTTTCCACAGTTTATTGTGATCCACACAGTCAAAGGCTTTGGCATAGTCAATAAAGCAGTGATTAGTGGAGATATAACTCCAGAAAGAATGAAGGGATGGAGCCAAAGCAAAAACAATACCCAGCTGTGGATGTGACTGGTGATAGAAGCAAGCCCAGTGCTGTAAAGAGCAATATTGCATAGGAACCTGGAATGTCAGGTCCATGAATCAAGGCAAATTGGAAGTGGTCAAACAAGAGTTGGCAAGAGTGAACATCAACATTCTAGGACTCAGCGAACTAAAATGGACTGGAGTGGGTGAATTTAACTCAGATGACCAATATATCTACTACTGCAGGCAGAAATCCCTCAGAAGAAATGGAGTAGCTAGCCATCATGGTCAACAAAAGAGTCTGAAATGCCATACTTGGATGCAATCTCAGAAACGACAGAATGATCTCTGTTCATTTCCAAGGCAAACCGTTCAATATCACGGTAATCCAAGTCTATGCCCCAATCAGTAACGCTGAAGAAGCTGAAGTTGAACTGTTCTATGAAGATCTACAAGACCTTTTAGAACTAACTCCCAAAAAAGATGTCCTTTTCATTATGCTGCTGCTATTGCTGCTAAGTCGCTTCAGTCGTATCCAACTCTGTGTGACCCCAAAGAGGGCAGCCCACCAGGCTCCACCGTCCCTGGGATTCTCCAGGCAAGAACACTGGAGTGGGTTGCCATTTTCTTCTCCAATGGATGAAAGTGAAAAGTGAAAGTGAAGTCACTCAGTCGTGTCCGACTCTGTGTGACCCCATGGACTGCAGCCTATCAGGCTCCTCCGTCCATGGGAGTTTCCAGGCAAGAGTACTGGAGTGGGGTGACATTGCCTTCTCCTTTTTATTATTGGGACTGGAATATAAAAGTAGGAAGTCAAGAAACACCTGGGGTATCAGGCAAATTTGGCCTTGGAATGCGGAATGAAGCAGGGCAAAGACTAATAGTGTTTTGCCAAGAAGATGCACTGGTCATAGCAAACACCCTCTTCCAACAACACAAGAGAAGACTCTACACATGGACATCACCAGATGGTCAACACCGAAATCAGATTTATTATATTCTTTGCAGCAAAAGATGGAGAAGCTCTATACAGTCAACAAAAGCAAGACCAGGAGCTGACTGTGGCTCAGATCATGAACTCTTTATTATCAAATTCAGACTCAAATTGAAGAAAGTAGGGAAAACCATCCAAGTATGACCTAAATCAAATCCCTTATGATTATATAGTGGAAGTGAGAAATAGATTTAAGGGCCTAGATCTGATAGATAGAGTGCCTGATGAACTATGAAATGAGGTTCGTGACATTGTACAGGAGACAGGGATCGAGACCATCCCCATGGAAAAGAAATACCATTATCACTCCCTAAGCTCCCTCACCTAAAAATGGTGACTACAGCCATGAAATTAAAAGACGCTTACTCCTTGGAAGAAAAGTTATGTCCAACCTAGATAGCCTATTTAAAAGTAGACATTACTTTGCTAACAAAGGTCCATCTAGTCAAGGCTATGGTTTTTCCTGTGGTCATGTATGGATGTGAGAGTTGGACTGTGAAGAAAGTTGAGTGCTGAAGAATTGATGCTTTTGAGGTGTGGTGTTGGAGAAGACTCTTGAGAGTCCCTTGGACTGCAAGGACATCCAACCAGTCCATTCTGAAGGAGATCAGCCCTGGGATTTCTTTGGAAGGGATGATGCTGAAGCTGAAACTCCAGTACTTTGGCCACCTCATGCAAAGAGTTGACTCATTGGAAAAGACTGATGCTGGGAGGGATTGGGGGCAGGAGGAGAAGGGGACGACAGAGGATGAGATGGTTGGATGGTATAACTGACTCGATGGACGTGAGTCTGAGTGAACTCCAGGAGTTGGTGATGGACAGGAAGGCCTGGCATGCTGTGATTCATGGGGTTGCAAAGAGTCTGACATAACTGAGTGACTGAACTGTACTGAACTGAAAGCTATATGAAGAGGGCCTCCAGACAATATTTGGTGAAATGATACAGCAAACTTTCAGTTTGCTGAAAAGAGGAAAAGAGATACCAGTGTCAATCCCCCTTTCTTCTAGCAGTTTTCATTGGCCAAACCCAACCAGAATTACAGGGTGCTGGACACCTTTCAGAGACTTCCCTGATGGCTCAGATGGTAAAGCGTCTGCCTGCAATATGGGAGACCCAAGTTTGATCCCTGGGTTGGGAAGATCTCCTGGAGAAGGAAATGGCCACCCACTCCAGTATGTTGTCTATGTCGGCCAGCTTCTGGGCCAGAAGCAGAATGGAGAAAGGAGAGGTGAGCCTATAGGTCAGAGGGAGGAGCTGCAGCTCACTTAGAAAGTTCATGTTTCTTTGCTCTGGGAAGATTCCATGCCTCCTCTACTCCAAGACCTCACAATTGATCAACTCCCATTTGCAATTTTACTCCACTGAGTTCATGGAAATCCTCAAAAAAGAACATTATCATTAGTAACTTTACAAATTTATTTCTGCAGCTTGATCCAAATTTCTGTCTTATCAAATAATAGCAGTGCCTCTGGCTTCATCAAAGGCCTCGTGTGTACTCTGAATCTTGAACCTTCATTTTTTCAGGAGTTGTACTTTTTCTAAAAAGAAACTGCTCTCCTCTGCATCATCTACCACACCACTTCCACCCACATACAGACATAACTTCATAGGCTTCATTCATTCATTCATTTGTTAATTTAAAGACATTTATTTCATGTTTTTTTTTTCTTTAATGTTCCAGGCAATGTTTCCAGGTTCTAGAGTTGGGAAAGTGAAAACAAACAAAAAATTCGGATGGTATGGAACTTCCATTTAAGACTATCTTAAAAATACTCATCTCCCTCTAACCACCACCCCAGTTCCTAAAACTTTTGGAAACATTTTCTTCTGTGCCATTTGCATCTTTTGTTTTCCAATTCATTCACTTTTTATTACTATAAATAATTCAGGCATAAAAATTGGAAAATATAATGATTATCTATGTATGTACTACCCATTTTACTTGAAAAAAAATACTGCATGTAATGCAAGATTACTCTCTATCCTTCTCAATAACATCAGCCCCCAACTAAAGGTAAATATAAGCATAGATTTGATGGTTTTGCTCTGCTTTATGTAGTCAAATGGAGAAGGCAATGGCATCCTACTCCAGTACTCTTGCCTGGAAAATCCCATGAATCAATCAAAATTTCCCATGTTATTACATGGTCTTGACCTTGTGTCAACACCAAGCCTCACCTGTGCTGGTGCATTAGCTGTGCTGGGCTCTCCTCTGTGTAGGTGAGTGACAATCACTTACTGAGTTTGTTCTTTGTGCTGGGCAATTTTCTAGGTACCTGTCCTAATGGTGTTTATCTTCAAGAGAGACAGAAAGTAGATTAGATAAATGTTCAGGCAGTGGTGAGCTCTGGGAAGAAAGATGCAGTCAGCAGTTCTATCTAGGTTGGTTGGGGACAGGACATCTGGACAGAAACAAAGTGAAGGACCAGATGTGGAAATTTCTAGAGAAGGAAGGAGCAGCCAAGTGCTCAGGGAGTAAGCTCCCAAGGCAAGGGTATGTTGGAGTGTTCCTGTCATAGCAGAGTGACCTTAGGGAAGAGGAACCCTGGGTCTGACTCTGCAAGATATAGGCCTAGCAGAGGAATTTAGATATTGGTTCATTGGAAGAAAAAACTAGATGAATGAATGGAATGTTGAAGGGAGAGTGTCAGTCCCAGCTGTCCTAGAAACATGCTGGAATCTCCATTGCTGTATCAAAGGCAAACATTGGGCAAAGTAGGGAGACTGATTTTATTTAGGTTATTGCAATGAAGAGAAAAAAACAGATCCACAAATCAGCATCTCAGAAAGGTGGACTTGCTGCTTTCTGTGCGGAGTAAACAAGCTACAGATGAGGTGATTTGTAACTGGGGTTGTTTCCTGAAAGGGACATGTCAATTATTATTTTAGCCAATCATGAAAAAATGTTTTAATTACTGATCAATCATGAGATGAAGGACGGGAAGTTGGAGGGTCTGTGTTTGCCCTTGGCAGTTGCAATTGTATAACCACAGGACCTCAGGTCACCCTGTTTCAAACATTCAAGTAAAATCCATCTTAAAACTGAGAATATCTAAATATAAATATCTGGATACAAAATGTGAATTTTTACTTGCTTTGTCCAGTGGGAAGGTCCAGCTCGCAAACCCTGGTGAGGGTCCCAGTTCATGGAGGTGAGGTATACAGTACTGCTCACCACTAGTAATGGTCTCCTCACTGCAGGCTGCACCCACTGCCGGCTGCACCCACTGCCTCCCCTGTGGAGTTGGAGTAGCTAAAGAGAGCTCAAGAAGCAAAGCATTGGTCCGTACAATACTTTATTCACAGAGGAGAGACTCAGCAAGAACCAGGTCTGGTCTGTGGTGTACTGTATCTTCTGATCTCCTAATGTCAACACCAGGTAATGGGCTTCATGGTCCCCTCCCTGCTGCAGGCAAAGACCCTGTCTCTTTCCCACAGGGGCAGATAAACTAGTGGGCTGGACAATGCTATGGGCCTAGGGCCCTGGAGGTGCAATCCCAGGAAGGGATGACAGACCCCATGATAGTTGCTTTCCCAATCAGCCTCTTAAGAGAAAAGCAACAAGAGCTAGTACAAAATCCACAGCAGAACTTCTGAGAAGCAAATTCTTTTGTCTTCATCCCTGTCCCTGTCATCAGCACCGGCTGGTTCTTGAGCTCTCTCTTCCTCTCAGGCCCCAAAATGCCCCACATGCAGCTCATTCCTTCCCTACCCACCTCAACTTTCTTGGATTTATCTTCCATCCTCTTCCAGTCTTACATTTTCAGTGCAAAAATTCCCACAGTCTTTCCTTTGTTTCCTTTACATGTTGCTGGGTTGTTGTTGTTGTTGTTTTTACACCTCATTTATGTAAACTTATGAAAATACCACCTTTTTCCTCCTTGGTGGTTCCTCTCTCAGAGATGCAAACAGTCTCAGATGCCGAAGGTGAGGTAGCATGAGGATTAGAACACTAGAATGTAATGCTCGTTTTCAGTTTTTCTTCCCACATCACACTGGACTTTAAGGGCTTCCCTGGTGGCTCAGAGGTTAAAGCGTCTGCCTGCAATGTGGGAGACCTGGGTTCGATCCCTGGGTCAGGAAGATCCCCTGGAGAAGGAAATGGCAACCCACTCCAGTGTTCTTGCCTGGAAAATCCCATGGACGGAGGAGCCTGGAGGGCTACAGTCCACGGGGGCTCAAAGAGTCGGACACGACTGAGAGACTTCACTTTCACTTTCAAGGGACACTAAAATAAGTTGCAGATGTTGTGGTGTGAATGAGCAAGGGGACTGGTTTTTACTGACCTTTTGTCTCTTTCTTACACTCTTTCGTGATTCTGCAGTGGTAGGAAATCAAAGAAAACTTTCATGGGGTAAATGCTTCCAGGGAAGCATTTGTGAAAAGGGAAGCCACTGGTAAAATAGAGTAGAAATCTCACCAGTGAAACATCAGTTGACTGGCAGTAGAGAGACGTCTGGGGGCAGGGGTGTTGGTGTTGGGATGGAGCCTCCTGAGGCCAAACAGAAGTTGGCCTCCTCCCCTACTGTGGTCAATGAAATTCATTTACCAGGCACTATCAGAACATAAAGTGGGCCTGAAGAACAAAGGGTTTGGGGTTGAAATCCACTGTCTGTATGGTGATGGAACTCCTGGCCTTTGCTTATGAACAGACTTTTAACTACTGAACAATTCATAGACCCCTAGACTTCACAGTGCTTTTAGACTTGACATAGGGCAGACCACTTGTGATATATGCAGACTTGTCCTTAACTCATTGTTTCTGCTCAGATATAAGCTTTGTAGAAAGATGAAGGAGGACAAACTCTGAAGGTACTTCAGAAAGCTCTCTGCCCTGGTGCTCAGGAAACCAGTATTGATTTCTTCTCGCCAGTAGAGAGAAACAGAACTAAGAGGTGGCAAAATAAATCCTTTTGGAATGTCTATTTTGAGGACACTTTATTCTGTGGGTGAATTAAGAACAAGATTTGTAATTAAGTGCCTAATCAATTACATAACACCATGAGGTGTGTACAGATGAAAGAGGAGCCAGTTAAGCCCTACCCTCTAGAAGCTTTCACAAAGAAGCCCATATTTCATTATGTTCTTCCTCTTCAATCTCTCCCTGAGGCTGCCACTAAGTGTTGGCAAGTTCTCTAATACAATTAGACTACTGAGAGGCCCTTGCACACAGCCTGGCCTCAAAAAAATAAAAAAGCATTTGTGGTTTAATATATGATTACAGAATTTGTTATACACAGGCAACCAAGATAAGTCTTCAGTTATCTTTATTAGAATCATTATTTTTGGAAAAAGTAGTGGCTAATAAAAGGAAGTTTAAATAATTGTTGAATGTCCAGTCAGTTGGAAAAGGTAGCTTGGTCCAGATGCACTTCTGTGGCTCTGAGTTGTTCCACATGATGATAAATTTTTATCATGTAACAATAGCAAATAATATGCTATTTAAAACAATTTATGGAATTGAGCTGCAGGAGTTGCTTACAAGCAACTTCTGCAGCTCAATTCCAGAAAAATAAATGACCCAATCAAAAAATTGGCCAAAGAACTCAGTAGACATTTCTCCAAAGAAGACATACAGATGTCTAACAAACACATGAAAAGATGTTCAACATCACTCATTGTCAGATAAATGCAAATCAAAACCACAATGAGGTACCATTTCACGCCAGTTAGAATGGCTGCAATCCAAAAGTCTACAAGCAATAAATGCTGGAGAGGATGTGGAGAAAAGAGAACCCTCTTACACTGTTGGTGGGAATGCAAACTAGTACAGCCACTATGGAGAACAGTGTGGAGATTCCTATAAAAACTGGAAATAGAACTGTCTTATGACCCAGCAATCCCACTGCTGGGCATTCATACCGAGGAAACCAGAATTGAAAGAGACACATGTACCCCAATGTTCATCACAGCACTGTTTATAATAACATGGAAGCAACCTAGATGTCCATCAGCAGATGAATGGATAAGAAAGCTGTGGTACATATACACAATGGAGTATTACTCAGCCATTAAAAAGAATACATTTGAATCAGTTCTAATGAGGTGGATGAAACTGGAGCCGATTATACAGAGTGAAGTAAGCCAGAAAGAAAAACACCAATACAGTATACTAATGTATATATATGGAATTTAGAAAGATGGTAACAATAACCCTGTATGTGAGACAGCAAAAGAGACACAGATGTATAGAACAGTCTTTTGGACTCTGTGGGAGAGAGAGAGGGTGGGATGATTTGGGGGAATGTCATGGAAACATGTATAATATCATATAAGAAACGAATTGCCAGTCCAGGTTTGATACAGGATCCTTGGGGCTGGTGCACTGGGATGACCCGGAGGGATGATATGGGGAAAGAGGTGGGAGCGGGATTCAGGATAGGGAACACGTGTATGCCCGTGGCAGATTCATGTTGATGTGTGGCAGAACCAATACAATATTGTAAAGTAATTAGCCCCCAATTAAAATAAATAAATTTAAATAAAAAACCACAATTTATGTAAGATATTTGAATAAAAGTAATTTGAAACAATTCATAGTGATGATGTTAAACTTTCCCTAAGTCAGTGCTCCTGGAAACTGTAAAGGTTAGGAAACTTCCTTTATGTTCCTAAAAATGATTACTGATCCCCCCACAACCACCTGCCCTATGTGACTTAGGAGCATGGATGCTCCCTATTATTTATCTAGAGTGAGGCCACACACAGACCTTCCAAATTCCCATTCTCATAAATGATTAGCTGAATTGACTGTATTCACTCACCAATCCAGGAAAAAGTCCTTCCTCCAAGTTCCCTCAATATGGGCTCACTATGAGCACTGCCCTCCTTAATACCCACCTGGGAACATTTACTACTCAACTATGGGATCACACCACCCACTTAGAACAGACCCTGTTCTTTCTAGCCTTATTCACCCCTCCCTATGACAGAAAATCCCCTTCTGACTCATCTTGAGAGCTTTGCAGGTCTGACGGTCAAAGTGCTCCTACTGTTGTACTAGCTCTTTTTTCTATGGCAAAATCACTTTCCCCTAATGAAACGACATTCAAGCCCCAGTGTCCCCATCTTTTGAAGTAAAATCTTTTGCTATAGTCTCTCAGGCCTCCCCTGAGTCTCAAAAGGCTGGATCAAGAGTTAATGATTGGAAGAATGTGAACATATAGTAAGAAAAAAATAGCAGTTGGGCCAGGAGAACTGGTAACAATTTAAACAATAGATCAGCCCCAGCCAGCCAGTGAAGGGTTAATAGGGTAGCAGAGATGTGCCTGCAAACGGGTCTCTCTGCTCGGGCTGAACGTCCTTGCAAACGAGGCATTCTGCCAAAGAGTCTGGACACAGCCTTGAGTTTAATGGTCCTTGCAAATGAGGGAGCATTACCTTCTTGTGATAAGAAGGAGAAGAGGGCTTTGGACAGACTCTGCAGCAGACAGGGATTTCACTCCCCTTTGCTGTACAATAACATCTATGCACCTGCGCTGTACTGAAAAGGCTTATTGATGCAGTCTGGAATTCTGCCTAGGGGGCTTTTATAATAATAAACCGCAATTAGTTTTGCGCAGTTTTGTTCCTCTGGCTGGAGTGTGTATTATCTGTCTCTTGTGTGTCTCGTGTTTTGTCTTTGTGTAATTTTGCTCGCAACAAGCCAGCAAGATGGATCTGCGACAAACTTCAGTCTTCCATGCTCTTGGTTGATGCCCTCTCCACCAAGAAATCTTTCTCTATTCCATACTTCAAAGTTTCAGTTTGTTTGGCCTCCCATGAAACGGGCACATGAAGTTGAGTTTGACAACAATTTCTGGAGAGTCAGCCAGGAGTCTGTGCCCATGGTAGGTTGACACTGATCAGGGGGCATCTCTTTCTCAAGTCCTTACCAGCTTCCAAGGCCTCATTTTACTATGGGGAACTTGGAGGAACTATTCCCAACAGGCATCATCACCCTCAGCAAACCTTTGGTTTTGTTTTGGTGTAGGTTGCTCTGGGGTACAGAGGAATCCCACCCTCTACTCCATCTGGGCTTATTCTCCTTTAAGAACTGAACTGGTACAGGTTGCTTCTCTTCTGGGAACTGGGACAGTTTGGTCTGTCTCAGTTCAGTTCAGTTCAGTCACTCAGTCATGTCCGACTCTTTGCGACCCCATGAATCACAGCACACCAGGCCTCCCTGTCCATAACCATCTCCCGGAGTTCACTCAGACTCATGTCCATTGAGTCCGTGATGCCATCCAGCCATCTCATGCTCGGTCGTCCCCTTCTCCTCCTGTCCCCAATCCCTCCCAGCATCAGAGTCTTTTCCAATGAGTCAACTCTTCACATGAGGTGGCCAAAGTACTGGAGTTTCAGTTTCAGCATCATTCCTTTCAAAGAAATCCCAGGGCTGATCTCCTTCAGAATGGACTGGTTGGATGTCCTTGCAGTCCAAGGGACTCTCAAGAGTCTTCTCCAACACCACACTTCAGAAGCATCAATTCTTCGGCGCTCAACCTTCTTCACAGTCCAACTCTCACATCCATACATGACCACAGGAAAAACCATAGCCTTGACTAGACGGACCTTAGTTGGCAAAGTAATGTCTCTGCTTTTGAATATACTATCTAGGTTGGTCATAACTTTTCTTCCAAGGAGTAAGCGTCTTTTAATTTCATGGCTGCAGTCACCATCTGCAGTGATTTGGGAGCCCCCAAAAGATAAAGTCTGACACTGTTTCTACTGTTTCCCCATCTATTTCCCATGAATTGATGGGACCAGATGCCATTATCTTCGTTTTCTGAATGTTGAGTTTTAAGCCAACTTTTTCCTCTCCTCTTTCACTTTCATCAAGAGGCTTTTTAGTTTCTCTTCACTTTCTGCCATAAGGGTGGTGTCATCTGCATATCTGAGGTGATTGATATTTCTCCCAGCAATCTTGATTCCAGCTTGTGTTTCTTCCAGTCCCGCGTTTCTCATGATGTATTCTGCATATTAGTTAAATAAGCAGGGTGACAATACACAGCCTTAACGTACTCCTTTTCCTATTCGGAACCAGCCTTTTGTTCCATGTCCAGTTCTAACTGTTGCTTCCTGACCTGCGTACAGATTTCTCAAGAGGCAGGTTAGGTGGTCTGGTATTCTCATCTCTCTCAGAATCTTCCATAGTTTATTGTGATCCACACAGTCAAAGGATTTGGCATAGTCAATAAAGCAGAAATAGATGTTTTTCTGGAACTCTGTTGCTTTTTCCATGATCCAGTGGATGTTGTCAATTTGATCTCTGGTTCCTCTGCCTTTTCTAAAACCAGCTTGAACATCAGGGAGTTCACGGTTCACATATTGCTAAAGTCTGGCTTGGAGAATTTTGAGCATTGCTTTACTAGCATGTGAGATGAGTGCAATTGTGCAGTAGTTTGAGCATTCTTTGGCATTGCCTTTCTTTGGGATTGGAATGAAAACTGACCTTTTCCAGTCCTGTGGCCACTGCTGAGTTTTCCAAATGTGCTGGCATATTGAGTGCAGCACTTTCACAGCATCATCTTTCAGGATTTGAAACAGCTCAACTGGAATTCCATCACCTCCACTAGCTTTGTTCGTAGTGATGCTTTCTAAGGCCCACTTGACTTCACATTCCACAATGTCTGGCTCTAGATTAGTGATCACATCATCATGATTATCTTGGTCATGAAGATCTTTTTTGTACAGTTCTTCCATGTATTCTTGCCACCTCTTCTTAATATCTTCTGCTTCTGTTAGGTCCATACCATTTGTGTCCTTTATCGAGCCCATCTTTGCATGAAATATTCCCTTGGTATCTCTAATTTTCTTGAAGAGATCTCTAGTCTTTCCCATTCTGTTGTTTTCCTCTATTTCTTTGCATTGGTCACTGAAGAAGCCTTCTTATCTCTTCTTGCTATTCTTTGGAACTCTGCATTCAGATGCTTATATCTTTCCTTTTCTCCTTTGCTTTTGTGTAGATGCCTGCATTTGTGAGGGGGATTGGAATTGTCAAATCTTAACTGCATGGCCATAACTGTTGTTTAAGTGTGTGTGTGTTCTTATATTTTGACAAAATGGGAAATCAGACCTCTATTCTGTCCCACAGTCCCCTATGGTGTACAAAATGTGGAAATCTTCAGCTGTGCTCCTATGAAGATAAAAAGATGATTTTCAAAAATTTAACACCACATGGCAACAATATACTTTAGACTGGAGAAAAATACTAAGATGAAACTCTTTCGACATTCTAGAACTGAGTCTTCTGGCACATATAGCTAGAGAAAGCTGGCTTGATTAATTTCCCTTTTTTTTTTTCAAAATTCAGACCCTGAGAGAACAAAAGCATTCCTAGGATAAAGCTTGATAGAACTTGATATGACTCTTATCAAGTTCTTAAAATGCAAATACTGCTGACATTATATACATATATTTGCCTCAGTGTTCAAGAGGAAAAGGGAAATCTCTAGTTAAATCATCACAGAGTATAATACTCATGAAATATAGAACTTTAAGTCTACTGCTAAATGGACATGTACAATGATTGACTAACAATTTGGTATAACCTCAAATGTAAAATGCATATGTGTAGTCTCTAAAATGTCCATCAGCAGACGAATGGATAAGAAAGCTGTGGTACATATACACAATGGAGTATTACTCAGCCATTAAAAAGAATACATTTGAATCAGTTCTGTTGAGATGGATGAAACTGGAGCCGATTATACAGAGTGAAGTAAGCCAGAAAGAAAAACACCAATACAGTATACTAACACATATATATGGAATTTAGAAAGATGGCAATGATGACCCTGTGTGCAAGACAGCAAAAAAGACACAGATGTGTATAGTGGACTTTTGGACTCAGAGGGAGAGGGAGAGGGTGTGATGATTTGGGAGAATGGTATTGAAACATGTATACTATCATGTAAGAATCGAATCACCAGTCTATATCCAATGCAGGATACAGCATGCTTGGTGCTGGTGCAGGGGGATGACCCAGAGGGATGTTGTGGGGAGGGAGGTGGGAGGGGGGTTCATGTTTGGGATTGCATGTACACCCGTAGTGGATTCATGTCAATGTATGGCAAAACCAATACAGTATTGTAAAGTAAAATAAAGTAAAAATAAAAATTAAAAAGAAATAAAATGTTTCCCCATCAGCATACCTCTCAGCTTGTTCAAATTTTACTTAATTGATTAGTAGTACTGGGAGAAATGTCAATAACCTCAAATATGCAGATGACACCGCCCTTATGGCAGAAAGTGAAGAACTAGAGCCTCTTGATGAAAGTGAAAGAGGAGAGTGAAAAAGTTGGCTTAAAACTCATCATTCAGAGAACTAAGATCATGGCATCTGGCCCCATAATTTCATGGCAAATAGATGGGGAAACAATGGAAACAGTGAGAGACTTTATTTTTGGGGGGGCTCCAAAATTACTGCAGATGTGACCGGAGCCATGAAATAAAAGACACTTGCTCTTTGGAAGAAAAGTTATGACCAACCTAGGATGCATATTAAAAAGCAGAGACATTACTTTGCCAACAAAGGTCCATCTAGTCAAAGTATGGTTTTTCTAGAAGTCATGCATGGATGTGAGAGAATTGGACTATAAAGAAAGCTGAGCACCTAAGAATTGATGCTTTTGAACTGTGGTGTTGGTGAAGACTCTTGAGAGTCCCCTGGATTGCAAGGAGATCCAACCAGTCCATCCTAAAGGAGATCAGTCCTGGGTGTTCATTGGAAGGACAGATGTTGAAGCTGAAACTCCAATAGTTTGGCCATCTGATGCAAAGAACTGACTCCTTGGAAAAGACCCTGATGTTGGGAAAGATTGAAGGCAGGAGAAGAAGGGGGTGACAGAGGATAAGATGGTTGGATGGTATCCCTGCTCAGTGGACATGAGTTTGAGTATGCTCCGGGAGTTGGTGATGGACAGGGAGGCCTGGCGTGCTGCAGTCCATGGGATCACAGAGTTGGACATGACTGAGCAACTGAACTGAACTTAGAACCTAAAACAAAGAAAAATCTTTTAAAATCAAGTGAGTAAACCTATTCCAATTGCAATTTTCAGTTTTGCATTTGACAGATGAGTTGCCACAAGACATGGGAAATGACTCCTGTTCTTTTTTTGTTTTTAATTTTTAATTGGAGGATAATTGCTTTACAATATTGTGTTAGTTTCTGCCAACACCAACATGAATCAGTCATAGATATGCATATGGCTCTTTCCTCTTGAACCTCTCTCCTGCCTCCCCTACAATTCCAGCCCCCTGGGTTGTCACAGAGCCTGGATTTCAGCTCCCTCAGGAGTCATAGAGCAAATTATTTGGCTTTTACACATGATAATATATACCTTTCAATGTTACTCTTTCAATTCGTCCCTTCTTCTCTTTCCCCCAGTGTGTCTACAAGTCTGCTCTCTATGTCTGCATCTCCATGTTACTCTGCAAATACGTTCATCAGTACCAATTTTCTAGATTCCATATGTATGTGTTAATATGTTTTTCTCTTTCTGACTTACTTCACTCTGTGTAATTGGCTGTAGGTTTGTCCACCTCATTAGAACTGACTCAAATGCATTTCTTTTTATAGCCAAGTTATACCCTGGTAGCTCAGCTGGTAAAGAATCTGCCTGCAATGCATGAGACCCCAGTTTGATTCCTGGGTTGGGAAGATCTGCTGGAAAAAGGTATGGCAATCCACTCCAGTATTCTTGCCTGGAGAATTCCATGGGCTATCACGGGGTTGTAGAGAGTTGGACACGACTGAACAACTTTCACTTTTCACCGCAACTTCTTTATTCAACAGTCAACAGACATCTAGATTGCTTCCATGTCTTTGCTATTGTAAGCAGTGCTGCAAAGAATATTGGGATACTTGAGTCTTTTTGAATTATGATTGTCTCTGGGTATGTGCCCAGTAGTGGGATTACTGGGTCATATGGTAGTTTTATTTCCAGCTTTTAAAAGAATCTCCATATTGTTCTCCATAGTGGCTGAATCACTTTACATTCCCACAACTGTGCAAGAGGGTTTCCTTTTCTCTACATTCTCTCCAGCATTTATTGTTTATAGATATTTTGATGATGGCCATTCTGACTGATATGGAGTGATACCTCACTTAGTTTTGGTTAGCATTTCTCTAATAATGAGTCATATTGAGCATCTTCCCATGTGTTTATTGGTCATCTATATGTCTTCTTCAGAGAAATGTCTATTTAGAGTCTTCTGCCCACTTTTTGGTTGGGCTGTTTGTTTTTCTGATATTGAGTTGCATGAGTTGCTTGTGTATTTTGGAGATCAACCCTTTGTCAGTTGTTTCATTTACTATCATTTTCTCCCATTCTGAGGGTGTCTTTTCATCACATTTATAGTTTCCTTTAGTATGCAAAAGCTTTTAAGTTTAATTATATCACATTTGTTTATTTTTGTTTTTATTTCCATTACTCTAGGAGGTATGTCAAAGAGGATCTTGCTACAATTTTTGTCAAAGAGGGTTCTGCTTATGTTTTCCCGCAAGAGTTTTAAAGTTTCTGGCCTTACATTTAGACCTGTAATCCATTTTGAATTTATTTTTGTGTATAGTGTTAGGAAGTATTCTAATTTCATTCCTGTACAGGTAGCTGTCCTGTTTTCCCAGCACCACATAATGAAAAGGCTGTTTTTCTCCACTGTACATTCTTGCCTCTTTTCTCAGAGATAAGGTGCCATTGGGGCATTGGTTTATCTCTGGATTTTCTATCTTGTTCTATTGATCTATATTTCTAGTTTTGGTGTCTTGATTACTGTAGCTCTGTAGTGTAGTCTGAAGTCAGGAACATTGATTCCTCCAGCTCTATTTTTCATATGATTACTTCGGCTGTTCTGTTTTTTTTTTTTTTTTTTTTTTGGTTTGTTTGTTTCCATATAAATTATATATATATATATGTATGTATATATATATATGTATGTATATATATATATATATTTTGTTTTGTTCTGTGAGAAATGCCATTGTTAATTTGATAGCAATTGCATTGAATCTGTAGGTTGCTTTGGGTAGTGTAGTCATTTTCATAGTATTGATTCTTCCAGTCCAAGGACATGATATAAATATATCATTGATCCATCTATCCATCTGTTTGTATTATCTTTGATTTCTTTCATCAGCATCTTATAGTTTTCTGCCTACAGGTCTTTGTCTCTTTAGGCAGGTTTATTTCTAGATATTTTATTCTTTTCATTGAAATGGCAAATAGAATTGTTTTCTTAATTTCTCATTCTGATTTTTTGTTGTTAATATATATGAATGCAAGGGCTTCTGTGTATTGATTGTGTATCCTAAGACTTTACTAAGTTCATTGATTTTCTCTAGTAATTTTCTGATGGTATCTTTAGGATTTTCACCTGCAAACAATGAGTTTTGCCTCTTCTTTTCCATTCTGGATTCCTTTTATTTCTTTTTCTTCTCTGCTGGGTAAGAACTTAAAACACTATATTGAATAATAGTGGTGAGAGTGGGCACCCTTATCTTGTTCCTCATCTTACAGGAAGTGCTTTCCATTTTTCACCACTGAGATTAATGTTTGCAGTCGGTTTGTCATATATGGCCTTTATTATGTTGAGGTAGCTTCTTTCCATGCTCATTTATGAAGACCTTTTTTTTTTTTTTACCATAAATGGGTGTTGAATTTTGTGAAAAGCTTTCTCTGCATCTATTGAGATTATCATATGGTTTTTATCTTTCAATCTGCCTATATAGTATCTCATATTGATTGATTTGTGTATATTGAAGAAACCTTGCATCCATGGGATAAACCCCATCTAATTAAACTTAAAAGTCTTGCACAGCCAAGGAAACTATAAACAAGATGAAATGACAACCCTCAGATGGGAGAAAATAATTGGAAATGAAGCAGGTCAATCTCCAAGATATATAAGCAGCTCATACATCTCAATATCAGGAAAACAAACAGCCCAATAAAAAAATGGGCAGAAGACCTAAAAAGACATTTCTTCAAAGAAGACAGACAGATCACCAATAAATACATGAAAAGATGCTAAACATCGCTCTTTATTAGAGTAATGCAAACCAAAATTACAATGACATATCACCTCACGCCAGTGAGAATGACCATCATCAAAAAAATCTACAAACAAGAAATGCTGGAGAGGATGTAAAGGAAAGGGAACCCTCTTGCCCTGTTATGACTCTGGTAGCTCAGACAGTAAAGAATCTGCCTGAAATGCAGGAGACCCGGGTTTGATCCCTGGGTTGGGAAGATCTCCTGGAGAAGGGAATGGCAATCCTCTCCAGTATTATTGTCAAGAGAATCCTATGGACAGAGGAGCCTGTCAGGCTACAGTCCATGGAATCACACAGGGTCAGACACAACTGAGTGACTAACTCTTGCACTTGCACTTTTGATGGGATTGTAAATTGATACAGCCACTATGGTGAATAATATGGAGATTCCTTAAAAAACTAGGAATGAGATTACCATATTACCCATCAATCCCACTACTGGGCACATACCCAGAGGAAACCAAAATTCAAAAAGACACATGGAGAACTGCCATGTGACCCAGCAATCCCACTGCTGGGCATACACACTGAGGAAACCAGAATTGAAAGAGACACATGTACCCCAATGTTCACTGCAGCACTGTTTATAATAGCCAGGACATGGAAACAAACTAGATGTCCATCAGCAGATGAATGGATAAGAAAGCTGTGGTACATATACACAATGGAGTATTACTCAGCCATTAAAAAATACATTTGAATCAGTTCTAATGAGATGGATGAAACTGGAGCCGATTATACAGAGTGAAGTAAGCCAGGAAGAAAAACACCAATACAATATACTAACACATATATATGGAATTTAGAAAGATGGTAATGATAACCCTGTATGTGAGACAGCAAAAGAGACACAGATGTATAGAACGGACTTTTGGACTCTGAGGGAGAGGGAGAGGGTGGGATGATTTGGGAGAATGGCACTGAAACATGTGTACTATCATGTAAGAAACGAATCACCAGTCTATGTTCAATACAGGATACAGGATGCTTGGGGCTGGTGCACGGGGACGATCCAGAGAGATGATATGGGGTGGGAGGTGAGAGGGGGGTTCAGGACTGGGAACTCATGTACACCCGTGGTGGATTCATGTCAATGTATGGCAAAACCAATACAGTATTGTAAAGTAAAATAAAGTAAAAAAAAAAAAAAAGACACATGGATCCAAATATTCATTGCAGCACTATTTACAATAGTCAAGACATAGAAGCAACCTAGATGTCCAATGACAGATGAATAGATAAAGAAGTCATGGTACAAATATATCATGGGATATTACTCAGCCATAGAACGAATGTGAGTCAGTTGAACTGAGTGAATGAACTTAGAGCCTGTTATACAGAGTGACGTAAGTCAGAAAGAGAAAAACAAATACTGTATATTAACACATATATATGGAATCTAGAAAAATGGCAGTGATGAATGTATTTTCAGGGCAGAAATAGAGAAAGAGACATAGAGAACAGACTTGTGGACACAGCGGAGGAAGGAGAGGATGGGACAAATTGTGAGAAAAGCATTGAAACATATGCATTATCATATGTAAAATAGGTAGCTAGTGGGAAGTTGCTGTATATCACAGGAAGCTAAACCCAGTGCTCTGTGACAACCTAGAAGGGTGAATGCAGGGATGGTGGGAGTGAGGTTCAAGAGGGAGTGGATATATGTATACTTATGGCTGATTCACATTGTTGTACAGCAGAAACATATTACACAACATTGTAAAGCAATTATCCCCCAATTAAAAATAAATTAAAAAAACAATTTATAGACAAAAACTTGCTTATAATTTGAATGGGATTGCAATGTAGTCTGTATATATTGATTTGGAGAGAACTGATATTTTAACAATATCAAGCCTTCTGATCCATAAAATTAAAATCCCTAGCTTCTTTCTTCAGAGAAGGCAATGGCAACCCACACCAGTACTCTTGCCTGGAAAATGCCATGGACAGAGGAGCCTGGTAGGCTGCAGTGAATGGGGTCGTGAAGAGTCAGACACGACTGAGCGACTTCATTTTCCCTTTTCACTTTCATGCATTGGAGAAGGAAATGGCAACCCACTCCATTGTTCTTGCCTGGAGAATCCCAGGGACAGAGGAGCCTGGTGGGCTGCCGTCTATGGGGTCACACAGAGTTGGACACGACTGAAGCTACTTAGCAGCAGCAACTTCTTTATTAATGGCACTGGTGATAGTCTGCTCCAGCCATGCCCAGAAAGGTGCTACTCATTTCCACCATCAGATTCTCCACTGGATCTTTAGCCTGTTAGGCACAGAGAACTTCAGCTCTTCTTAGAATAAAATTCTCCTTGATAAACTACCCCAAATAACTGAGCAGAAGGCAAAAGTTGAAAATCTTTAGATGTGTTCCCATTTGGGTACTGAGGACCAGAGGTGATTCCAAGAAAGCAGTAGTTATCTGAAGCAGAGGAATACAGCTGTCATTCCTTGGAGCTGGTCAGGAAGTGAATCACTGTGCTTTTCACTCATTTAGCAATTCCTCTAAAATATACATAAATAAAGAAAAACATTATGCTGATGGATCTATTCAATTATATTTTTATGTACAAGAAAGTAATTAACACTCATACCAGCTCTAAAATATCTGAAAAAAGTAGGGATCATAGAATTAAAATATGATACATCATGAACACACAGAAGTTATTTAGGGAGAACACAACCTGTCTTAAATCGATAAATTTATAAATTGCATTTGAAATTTATTCTTTCAGAACTTCAAGTAATATTTACTATTTTTAGATTTTGGAATAGATGTTTCCTTGAAAAACCTTCTTCACAATTTTTTTTTTTTGTTATTGACTTTACAGTTTGCTTCTATAACAGATATACATGACGATATTAGGCATTTGAATATTTTACACACTTCTGTTTACTTCATATAACACATCACCACAGGCTTAAGCTTTCAAGTAGCAAATAATTCTGCTTGTTGATTTTTCTCCAATCAGAGATTCAGGGACTCAGCGACCTTCAGTGTGTTGATTTTTCATCCCCCAACATGTAGCTTCAACTCTCAGTATTCTCTTGGATTTATTCCACTCAGTCATAAAGAAGAATCGTATGACACATCATGGAGAACATTGTCATGACCTGAGCCTGTACACAGCAAATAACACTTCCATATCCATTTACTTGCTGAGAACTGTGCTGTGTGCTTAGTCGCTCAGTTGTGTCCAACTCTGTGACCCCGTGGAATATAGCCCACCAGACTCTGTCCATGGGGATTCTCCAGGCGAGAATACTGGAGTGGGTTGCCGTGCCTTCCTCCAGGAGAGCTTCCTAACCCAGATATTGAACCCAGGTCTCCTGCATTGCAGGTAGATTCTTTACCTACTGAGCCACCAGGGAAGCCCAAGAATACTGGAGTGGGTTGGATGGTTGGATGCCATCTCTTCTCTAGGGGATTTTCCTGATACAGGAATCGAACCGGGGTCTCCTTCATTGCAGGTGGATTCTTTACCAGCTGAGCTACCAGGGAAGCCTTTGTTGAGAACCACTTCAATGTACCCTTGCCTCATAGCTCCAGAGGATGTGGGACACTTAAAGGCTGGTGCTGTGGCATCACAAAGAGCTCATGTCTTGAGGAGAGCCCTTGGTCTATTGGACCTGCTTGTGCAGGGAGATGGGTTTCATGTGCACTGTCCTGGGACTGCCCATGGCCACTTTTTTGTGCAGGGACCTCAATAAGAGTCCTGGCCACTCCTCCTACATATCCACACACATCTGCCCTCATTAGGAGGCCTGTGAACCTGGCCTTCAGATTGTACCAGTCCAGCTAACTTTGTTAACCAACTCTTTCAGGTTCTGAAGATAAAAATTTTGAAAGCCACCCACACCAGCAAAATCACTAATCATCAAGGAAATGCAAATCAAATTTATTTTTTCAATCAATATTTGATCAGTGATCAGTCTTACTATGTGCCATGATAAAATGCAAAGTCACCATAAAATTTACCAGAATTTATATAATTTTGATTTTAACCATTATCAGTTTCATTTTATGTGGATGCTTTTAATTCATATTATTCACTTTGTGGCTTCAGAGTCTCCATAGATTATGTATTTGTTGTTGTTCAGTTGCTAACTAATGTCCGACTCTGTGACCCCATGGACTGCAGCATGCCAGGCTTCCCTGTCCTTCACAATCTCCCGGAGTTTCCTCAAACTCATGTCCACTGAGCAGGGATACCATCCAACCATCTTATCCTCTGTCACCCCCTTATCCTCCTGCACTCAATCTTTCCTAGCACCAGGGTTTTTCCAGCTATTTGCATCAGATGGCCAAAGTATTGGAGCTTCAGCTTCAGTGTCAGTCCTTCCAATGAATATTCAGAGCTGATCTCCTTTGGGATTGACTGGTTTGATTTTCTTGTAGCCCAAGGGACTCTCAAGAGTCTTCTCCAGCACCACAATGCAAAAGCATCAATTCTTCAATGCTCAGCCTTCTTTTTGGTCCAGCTCTCACATCCACACATGACTACTGGAAAAACCATAGGTTTGACTGTATGGACCTTTGTTGGAAAAGGGATGTCTCTGCTTTTTAATATGCCATTTATGTGTATCATAGCTTCCCTTCTAAGGAGCAGTGCAGAATTTCAGAGATAAGCAAGGAGAGATTAAAAAAACAAAACAAAACAAAACCTTTTTATGTGAACAATGAATTTGCTTGACCCATTTTAAACACTCTTTTTATGCCATCATCCTCCAGCTGCTGTTCCATTTCCTGAGCTACTCCAATTAAGTTCCTGTCCTCTCCACTACATCTAGTCAAGTCCCCAGTGAACTTCTTATTGAGAAGTCAGCCATTGGTCCCTATCCCAGTGAGCTACAGGTTATTGCCCACCCTTCTTCACTCTGCACATGGCAGCTTCATGCTCTCCTGTGCTCCTCTTGTCCTGGAGCTCCTTCCTTCTCAGGCTCTCTTGATACATCCTTCTTGTCTCTGAACTCTTCCCTTTCCTGTCTACTCCTGCTGCCTGAGGGCGTGCGTCTTCTGTTCATGGTAACACTCACATTGTGCCTCCAGCCTGGACCTCACTTCTCATTTCTGAGCACCTTCTTTGTTTTTCTGCTCCATGGTCACATCTCACATGAAATGCCCAAGGCTGAACTTACTTTTCCTACGCAAACATGTTCCACCAGATGTCGCCATTGCATTCAATGACATCTCAGGCCAGAAAAACCTTTAGTCTTCTAGGTCTGTCTCCTTTCACACCCAGATTCAATCCAGAATCAAACTCTTGCCATTCTCACACACCTTCCTCCAGAGCCCCATTGTGTTGTTGCCCAACCCAGTCTGATCTTCTTCTTTTTTTTTTTTTGAATTAACAAAAATTTTGATTTATTTTTACTTTTGTTATCCTTGTTAGAGGAGATTGATCCAAAAAAATACTGCTAAAAGTGATATCAAGAGTGTATTGTCTATGCTTTCTGCTAAGAGTTTTATGATTTCTGATCTTACATTTGAGTTTTGAATAAATCTTGAGTTTATTTTTGTTTTTTGTTTTTTTTCAGACATAGACTGGCAATTTAATTCTTACATGATAGTATACATGTTAGAATGCCATTCTCCCAATCATCCCACCCTCTCCCTCTCCCTCTGAGTCCCAAATCCGTTATACACATCTGTGTCTTTTTTCCTGTCTTGCATACAGGGTCGTCATTGCCATCTTCCTAAATTCCATATATATGTATTAGTATACTGCATTGATGTTTTTCTTTCTGGCTTACTTCACTCTGTATAATCAGCTCGAGTTTCATCCATCTCATCAGAACTGATTCAAATGAATTCTTTTTTATGGCTGAGTAATACTCCATTGTGTATATGTACCACAGCTTTCTTATCCATTCATCTGCTGATGGACATCTAGGTTGTTTCCATGTCCTGGCTATTATAAACAGTGCTGCGATGAACATTGGGGTACATGTGTCTCTTTCAATTCTGGTTTCCTCAGTGTGTATGCCCAGAAGTGGGATTGCTGGGTCATAAGGTAGTTCTATTTGCAAATTTTAAAGGAATCTCCACACTGTTGTCCATAGTGGCTGTACTAGTTTGCATTCCCACCAACAGTGTAGGAGGGTTCCCTTTTCTCCACACCCTCTCCAGCATTTATTGCTTGCAGATTTTTGGATCGCAGCCATTCTGACTGGTGTGAAGTGGTACCTCATTGTGGTTTTGATTTGCATTTCTCTAATAATGAGTGACATTGAGCATCTTTTCATGTGTTTGTTAGCTATCCATATGTCTTCTTTCGAGAAATGTCTATTTAGTTCTTTGGCCCATTTTTTGATTGGGTCGTTTATTTTTCTGGAATTGAGTTGTAGAAGTTGCTTGTATATTTTTGAGATTAGTTGTTTGTCAGTTGCTTCATTTGCTATTATTTTCTCCCATTCAGAAGGCTGTCTTTTCACCTTGCTTATAGTTTCCTTTGTTGTGCAGAAGCTTTTAATTTTAATTAGATCCCATTTGTTTATTTTTGCTTTTATTTCCAGAATTCTGGGAAGTGATTCATAGAGGATCCTGCTGTGATTTATGTCTGAGAGTGTTTTGCCTATGTTTTCCTCTAGGAGTTTTATAGTTTCTGACCTTACATTTAGATCTTTAATCCATTTTGAGTTTATTTTTGTGTGGGGTGTTAGAAAGTGATCTAGTTTCATTCTTTTACAAGTGGTTGACCAGTTTTCCCAGCACCACTTGTTAAAGAGATTGTCTTTACCTCCATTGTATATTCTTGCCTCCTTTGTCAAAGATAAGGTGTCCATATGTGTGTGGATTTATCTCTGGGCTTTCTATTTTGTTCCATTGATCTATATGTCTGTCTTTGTGCCAGTACCATACTGTCTTGATGACTGTGGCTTTGTAGTAGAGCCTGAAGTCAGGCAAGTTGATTCCTCCAGTTCCATTCTTCTTTCTCAAGATTGCTTTGGCTATTCGAGGTTTTTTGTATTTCCATACAAATCTTGAAATTATTTGTTCTAGTTCTGTGGAAAATGTGGCTGGTAGCTTGATAGGGATTGCATTGAATTTGTAAATTGCTTTGGGTAGTATACTCATTTTCACTATATTGATTCTTCCGATCCATGAACATGGTATATTCCTCCATCTATTAGTGTCCTCTTTGATTTCTTTCATCAGTGTTTTATAGTTTTCTATATATAGGTCTTTAGTTTCTTTAGGTAGATATGTTCCTAAGTATTTTATTTTTTTGTTGCAATGGTGAATGGAATTGTTTCCTTAATTTCTTTTTCTACTTTCTCATTATTAGTGTATAGGAATGCAAGGGATTTCTGTGTGTTGATTTTACATCCTGCAACTTTACTATATTCATTGATGAGCTCTAGTAATTTTCTGGTGGAGTCTTTAGGGTTTTCCATGTAGAGGATCATGTCATCTGCAAACAGTGAGAGTTTTACTTCTTCTTTTCCAATTTGGATTCCTTTTATTTCTTTTTCTGCTCTGATTGCTATGGCCAAAACTTCCAGAACTATGTTGAATAGTAGCAGTGAAAGTGGACACCCTTGTCTTGTTCCTGACTTTAGGGGAAATGCTTTCAATTTTTCACCATTGAGGATAATGTTTGCTGTGGGTTTGTCATAGATAGCTTTTATTATGTTGAGGTAT
This sequence comes from Capra hircus, assembly GCF_001704415.2. Classification (NCBI taxonomy): domain Eukaryota; kingdom Metazoa; phylum Chordata; class Mammalia; order Artiodactyla; family Bovidae; genus Capra; species Capra hircus. Next base: position 136,250,174 of record NC_030809.1, read on the forward strand.
GTTCCTTCTATTCCTGCTTTCTGGAGAGTTTTTATCATAAATGGATGTTGAATTTTGTCAAAGGCCTTCTCTGCATCTATTGAGATAATCATATGGTTTTTATTTTTCAATTTGTTAATGTGGTGAATTACATTGATTGATTTGTGGATATTGAAGAATCCTTGCATCCCTGGGATAAAACCCACTTGGTCATGGTGTATGATCTTTTTAATGTGTTGTTGGATTCTGATTGCTAGAATTTTGTTGAGGATTTTTGCATCTATGTTCATCAGTGATATTGGCCTGTAGTTTTCTTTTTTTGTGACATCTTTGTCAGGTTTTGGTATTAGGGTGATGGTGGCCTCATAGAATGAGTTTGGAAGTTTACCTTCCTCTGCAATTTTCTGGAAGATTTTGAGGAGGATAGGTTAGCTCTTCTCGAAATTTTTGGTAGAATTCAGCTGTGAAGCCATCTGGACCTGGGCTTTTGTTTGCTGGAAGGTTTCTGGTTACAGTTTCAATTTCCGTGCTTGTGATGGGTCTGTTAAGATTTTCTATTTCTTCCTGGTTCAGTTTTGGAAAATTGTACTTTTCTAAGAATTTGTCCATTTCTTCCACGTTGTCCATTTTATTGGCATACAACTGCTGATAGTAGTCTCTTATGATCCTTTGTATTTCTGTGTTGCCTGTTGTGATCTCTCCATTTTCATTTCTAATTTTATTGATTTGATTTTTCTCTCTTTGCTTCTTGATGAGTCTGGCTAATGGTTTGTCAATTTTATTTATCCTTTCAAAGAACCAGCTTTTGGCTTTGTTGATTTTTGCTATGGTCTCTTTTGTTTCTTTTGCATTATTTCTGCCCTAATTTTTAAGATTTCTTTCCTTCTACTGACTCTGGGGTTCTCCAATTCTTCCTTTTCTAGTTGCTTTAGTTGTAGATTTACGTTATTTATTTGACTTTTTTCTTGTTTCTTGAGGTATGCCTGTATTGCTATGAACTTTCCTCTTAGCACTGCTTTCATAGTGTCCCACAGGTTTTGGGTTGTTGTGTTTTCACTTTCATTAGTTTCTATGCATATTTTGATTTCTTTTTTGATTTCTTCTGTGATTTGTTGGTTATTCAGAAGTGTGTTGTTCAACCTCCATATGTTGGAATTTTTAATAGTTTTTCTCCTGTAATTGAGATCTAATCTTAATGCATTATGGTCAGAAAAGATGCTTGGAATGATTTTGATTTTTTTGAATTTATCAAGTTTAGATTTATGGCCCAGGATGTGATCTATCCTGGAGAAGGTTCCATGAGCACTTGAAAAAAAGGTGAAATTCATTGTTTTGGGGTGAAATGTCCTATAGATATCAATTAGGTCTAACTGATCTAATGTATCATTTAAAGTTTGCGTTTCTTTGTTAATTTTCTGTTTAGTTGATCTGTCCATAGGTGTGAGTGGGGTATTAAAGTCTCCCACTATTATTGTGTTATTGTTGATTTCCCCTTTCATACTTGTTATCATTTCTCTTACATATTGTGGTGCTCCTATATGGGGTGCATATATATTTATAATTGTTATATCTTCTTCTTGGATTGATCCTTTGATCATTATGTAGTGGCCTTCTTTGTCTCTTTTCACAGCCTTTGTTTTAAAGTCTATTTTATCGGATATGAGTATTGCCACTCCTGCTTTCTTTTGGTCTCTGTTTGCGTGGTATATCTTTTTCCAGCCCTTCACTTTCAGTCTGTATGTGTCCCTTGTTTTGAGGTGGGTCTCTTGTAAGCAGCATATAGAGGGGTCTTGTTTTTGTATCCATTCGGCCAGTCTTTGTCTTTTGGTTGGGGCGTTCAACCCATTTATGTTTAAGGTAATTATTGATAAGTATGATCCCGTTACCATTTACTTAATTGTTTTGGGTTCGGGTTTATACACCCTTTTCGTGTTTCCTGTCTAGAGAATATCCTTTAGAATTTGTTGGAGAGCTGGTTTGGTGGTGCTGAATTCTCTCAGCTTTTGCTTGTCTGTAAAGCTTTTGATTTCTCCTTCGTATTTGAATGAGATCCTTGCTGGGTACAGTAATCTGGGCTGTAGGTTATTGTCTTTCATCACTTTAAGTATGTCTTGCCATTCCCTCCTGGCCTGAAGAGTTTCTATTGGAAGATCAGCTGTTATCCTTATGGGAATCCCCTTGTGTGTTATTTGTTGTTTTTCCCTTGCTGCTTTTAATATTTGTTCTTTGTGTTTGATCTTTGTTAATTTGATTAATATGTGTCTTGGGGTGTTTCACCTTGGGTTTATCCTATTTGGAACTCTCTGTGTTTCTTGGACTTGGGTGATTATTTCCTTCCCCATTTTAGGGAAGTTTTCAAGTATTATCTCTTCAAGGATTTTCTCATGGTCTTTCTTTCTGTCTTCTTCTTCTGGGACTCCTATAATTCGAATGTTGGAGCGTTTCATATTGTCCTGGAGGTCTCTGAGATTGTCCTCATTTCTTTTAATTCGTTTTTCTTGTTTCCTCTCTGATTCATTTATTTCTACCATTCTATCTTCTACCTCACTAATCCTATCTTCTGCCTCCGTTATTCTACTATTTGTTGCCTCCAGAGTGTTTCTGATCTCATTTATTGCATTATTCATTATATTTTGACTCTTTTTAATTTCTTCTAGGTCCTTGTTAAACCTTTCTTGCATCTTCTCAATCCTTGTCTCTAGGCTATTTTTCTGTGATTCCATTTTGATTTCAAGATTTTGGATCATTTTCACTATCAATATTAGGAATTCCTTCTCTGGTAGATTCCCTACTTCTTCCTCTTTTGTTTGGTTTGGTGGGCAACTCTCCTGTTCCTTTACCTGCTGAGTATTCCTCTGTCTCTTCATCTTGGTTATATTGCTGCGTTTGGGGTGGCCTTTATATATTCTGGTAATTTGTGGAGTTCTCTTTATTATGGAGCTTCCTCACTTTGGGTGGGGTTCTATCAGTGGCTTGTCAAGGTTTCCTGGTTAGGGAGGCTTGTGTTGGAGTTTTGGTGGGTGGAGCTGGGTTTCTTCTCTCTGGAGTGCAGTGGCGTGACCCGTAATGGGTTATGAGACATCAAAAGTTTTGGGATAATTTTGAACTGCCTGTATATTGAAGTTCAGGGGAGTGTTCCTGTGTTGCTGGAGAATTTGTGTGGTATGTCTTGTTTTGGAACTTGTTGGCCCTTGGGTGGAGCTTGGTTTTGGTGTAGGTATGAAGGCATTTGATGAGCTCTTATTGCTTAATGTTCCCTTAATTCAAGAGTTCTCTAATGTTCTCAGGCTTTGGATTTAAGCCTCCTGCTTCTGGTTTTCAGTTTTATTTTTACAGTAGCCTCTAGACTTCTCCATCTATACAGCACCAATGATAAAACATCTAGGTTAAAGATGAAAAGTTTCTCCACATTGAGGGACACTCAGAGAGGTTCACTGAGTTACAAGGAGAAGAGAAGATGGATGGGGTAGTTAGAGGTAACTGGAATGAGATGCGGTGAGATCAAAAGAGGAGAGAGCAAGCTAGCCAGTAGTCACTTCCTTATGTGTGCTCTATAGTCTGGATCGCTCAGAGGTATTTACAGAGTTATACGGGGAAGAGGAGAGGGAGGAAGTAGACAGAGGTGTCCAGGAGGATAAGAGAGAGGAATGAGTAGGAGAGAGACAAATCCTGCCAGTAACCAGTTCCTTAGGTGTTCTCCACCATCTGGAACACACAGAGATTCACAGAGTTGGATAGAGGAGAGATGGGGGAGAAAGGAGACAGAGGCCACCTGTTGGAGAAAAAGGAGAGTCCAGAGGAGGAGAGAGTGGTCAAGCCAGTAATCTCGCTCTCAGGTAAACTTGGGTAGTGAAGTTTGGATTTTTAAATGTACAAAATTGACAACAAAAACCTAAGAGCAAAGATTAAAAATCTGTTTTTGAAGACAATGGTCTGCTTTTCTGGTTGCCTGATGTCCTCTGCCAGCCTACAGAAGTTGTTTTGTGGAGTTTGCTCGGCGTTGAAATGTTCTTTTGAGGAATTTGTGAGGGAGAACGTGGTCTTCCAGTCCTATTCCTCCGCCATCTTTTCGAGAGTCCCCAGTCTGATCTTCTTCTCGGACTCTCAGGCTCAACCCTTGGCCTTCTGCTCATTGTCTACCCAGTTGTCACTAAGGCAGCCCATGTCATTCGTCTGATCCATCACTGACATTTCGTGGATCCCTGGGCTCCCAGGCACACTTCCTCACAGGCTTCCTCTGGCTCTTCTTCCAGGTATCTCTCCTTTATCCCAGAGGAAAAGCTTCCACTCCAATCTCACTTTCTCTGAGAAAAACTGCAAATACTCCCTTTTTGTTTTAATCTTTTCATCTGCATAGCATTTTTCATCCTCTAACATACTATTCATTTTACTCATGTTTTCGTTTATTTTCCTTCTCCTAGCATAATTTACTTACCATAAAGGCAGATCATTTTTTCTGTTTTATTTTTCTCTATATGTGTTTCTGTTTTATTTGCCTCTATATTGAGTCAAGGAAGTGTTTAATATATAATTGTTAAGAGAATAACTGAATATTCTTCTCCTATTTATCAGCAAGCCAGTGTGATGTCCTACCTTTGGCTCTGGTTCATCCATTCACCCTCATACCTGCTGGTATCAGCCAGACTCTGCTGCTCTTGGCTTTTGTCAAGCTTTGTCTGGCTCTTACCAGCAGAAAGTACTCTTCCACTTCTTGTATCCAGAGTCCTTCGGTTTCACATCCTGAGAGACAGTTATTGTATTCACACCCCTTACTCCCTTCTACACTAAGCTTCTAAGAGCCCCACCAGATCTGTGGGCTCTCACTCAGCATCAGCACAGTCTCTTGTATCTGACAGGCCCAAATACATGCCTGAAGGAACAGACTCAAAGAGTTTAAGCCATCTGTAAATCTCTGCAGCTGATGGTGAGAGCCAGGAGACTCACAGTGAAGTTCCCACTCTGTGCATCCTCACTGGCCACCTTTGGAGAGGGACCCTGGCACACTGTTCTCCCCACTGAGGCTGCCTGGCTGGTGCATATACAGATGGGTGGGGCATGCTATGCTCTTTGTGTTGGGAGCCTCCTTATTCATCTTTGTGTCCTAAGTGTCTAAGGAGGCCCTTTGGAACGTTGAGGATTGAACTAGGAGGGTAAAAGTGCACGATTAAGCCACCAAAGGCACACCTGATTGAGAGACTGAGGGAGAAGCACAGTCTTTGTAGCAGGTGCAGCTATTGTTCACAAGACATGCTGTGACAATAGTCATTCGCAACTAACACACTGTCAAAAGCACAGAAATGGCAAAATTAAAACCACTAGTCAATAAAATAGTCATTAGGAAGATTCTTTTTGGTATACATAATAACAATTCACAAACTGGGGGCTCTTAAATCAGTGAAATAAAGTTCAGAGATATATTGTTATAGGATAGCTCATAGTGAAAATGCAAGGTTGTTTATTCTTTACAATTACTTCTTATAGCATTAGAATTTTCCTAGTGATAGCAGATTAGTTAAATGTGGTTACCTCATATTCAGCTTAGTTTTTACTTATGCTTTTCCCTCGAGACATTTACAAGAAGTGGCCTAGGTTAAGTTTCATTTGTATTGCAGAAGAAGTTAAACTGTTTCACTTATGTGGCTTAATTCTTTTTGTCTATTCAGTACATTTCGAGTCTGGTCTCTATTTAATATTTAACTTTAATATTCTTTAATAATTGGCCATTCTTTCACCAAACTGAGAGTATGAGTGTTACTTTCAGTTACCACTGTTGACATAGTCAGATCAGAGTCATGTAGTCACAATTATCTACTGCTGAGTTGTCAGTGCAGTGGGTCAAGTAGTCATAGTCGTCATCTTTTGCTTAGCCAACATTCAATTCATTGAGCTGTCTAATCCCAGTGGATACTGTTTGACTTTGTGACTTCCTGCCAAAAGACATGTAAAGCCTTGGAGAGGATGCAGGACACTGGAAAGGATAATATGATGACTATATGGATTGAAAGGATTGAAAAGTTCCCCAGAGCAGAGATTTCCAGATATCATGGCTTAACCAACTAAATAAATCAAATGGGTAATAATCAGGCACAGATTTTATTATTCTAGATCAATATACAGTTTTATGGATACTGTGCAATTGGGTTTCAATTTTTTCAGAGTTGCATAGGTGTACATGATGTATTAGCACTTACATATATTCATGATTACATATATTCATAAACTATAGACATAACATTATACAGGAGACAGTGACCAAAACTATCGCAAAGGAAAAGAAATGCAACAAGGCAAAAATGGTTGAGGAGGCCTTACAAATAGCTCAGAAAAGAACAGAAACAAAAGGGAAAGAAGAAAGGGAAAATATACCTAACTGAATGCAGAGTTCCAAAGAACAGCAAGGAGAGATAAAAAAGCCTTCTTAAGTGAACAATGCAGTGAAATAGGGGAAAACAATAGAATAGGATAGACTAGGGTTCTCTTCAAGAAAATTAGAGATACCGAGGGAACGTTTCACGAAAAGATGGGCACAATAAAGGACAGAAACGGTAAGTAGAATAGATTAACAGAAGTAACAATATGTAACAGAAGTAGAAGAGATTAAGAAGAGGTGGCAAGAATACACAACTGAACTGTAAAGAAAAGGTCTTAATGACCCACATAACAATGGTGGTGTGGTCACTTATCTAGAGCCAGAAATCCTGGAATGTGAAGTCAACTTGGCCTTAGGAAGCATTACTGTGAACAAAACTAGCGGAGATGATGGAATGGCTCAGTTCAGTTCAGTCACTCAGGCATGTCCGACTCTTTGTGACCCCATGAATCACAGCACGCCAGGCCTCCCTGTCTATCACCATCTCCCGGAGTTCACTCAGACTCACGTCCATCTAGTCCGTGATGCCATCCAGCCATCTCATCCTTGGTCGTCCCCTTCGCCTCCTGCCCCCAGTCCCACCCAGCATCAGAGTCTTTTCCAATGAATCAACACTTCGCATGAGGTGGCCAAAGTACTGGAGTTTCAGCTTTAGCATCATTCCTTCCAAAGAAATACCAGGGTTGATCTTCAGAATGGACTGGTTGGATGTCCTTGCAGTCCAAGGGACTCTCAAGAGTCTTCTCCAACACCACACCTCAAAAGCATCAATTCTTCGGCGCTCAGCCTTGTTCACAGTCAAACTCTCACAGACATACATGACCACAGGAAAAACCATAGCCTTGACTAGATGGACCTTAGTTGGCAAAGTAATGTCTCTGCTTTTGAATATGCTGTCTAGGTTGGTCATAACTTTTCTTCCAAGGAGTAAGCGTCTTTTAATTTCATGGCTGCAGTCACCATCTGCAGTGATTTTGGAGCCCAAAAAGATAAAGTCTGACACTGTTTCTACTGTTTCCCCATCTATTCCCATGAAGTGATGGGACCAGATGCCATGATCTTCGTTTTCTGAATGTTGAGCTTTAAGCCAACTTTTTCAGTCTCCTCTTTCACTTTCATCAAGAGGCTTTTAGCTCCTCTTCACTTTCTGCCATAAGGGTGGTGTCATCTGCATATCTGAGGTTATTGACATTTCTCCTGGCAATCTTGATTCCAGTTTGTGTTTCTTCCAGTGAGCTATTTCAAATCCTGAAAGATGATGCTGTGAAAGTGCTGCACTCAATATGCCAGCACATTTGGAAAACTCAGCAGTGGCCACAGGACTGGAAAAGGTCAGTTTTTATTCCAATCCCAAAGAAAGGCAATGCAAAAGAATGCTCAAACCACTGCACAATTGCACTCATCTCACATGCTAGTAAAATAATGTCAAAATTTTTCCAAGCCAGGCTTCAGTAATACATGAATCAAGAACTTTCAGATGTTCAAGCTGGTTTTAGGAAAGGCAGAGGAACCAGAGATCAAATTGCCAACATCCGCTGGATCATGGAAAAAGCAAGAGAGTTCCAGAAAAACATCTACTTCTGCTTTATTGACTATGCCAAAGCCTTTGACTGTGTGGATCACAATAAACTGTGGAAAATTCTGAAAGAGATGGGAATACTATCTTGAGAAACCTATATGCACGTCAGGAAGCAGCAGTTAGAACTGCACATGGAACAACAGACTGGTTCCAAATAGGAAAAAGAGTACATCAAGGCTGTATATTGCCACCCTGATTATTTAACTTCTATGTAGAGTACATCATGAGAAATGCTTGGCTGGAAGAAGCACAAGCTGGAGTCAAGATTGCCGGGAGAAATATCAATAACCTCAGATATGCAGATGACACCACCCTTATGGCAGAAAGTGAAGAGGAACTAAAGAGCCTTTTGATGAAAGTGAAAGAGGAGAATTAAAACGTTGGCTTAAAACTCAACATTCAGAAAACGAAGATCATGGCATCTGGTCCCATCACTTCATGGGGAATAGATGGGGAAACAGTGGAAACAGTGTCAGACTTTATTTTTGGGGACTCCAAAATCACTGCAGATGGTGATTGCAGCCATGAAATTAAAAGATGCTTACTCCCTGGAAGGAAAGTTATGACCAACCTAGATAGCATATTCAAAAGCAGAGACATTACATTGCCAACAAATGTCCATCTAGTCAAGGCTATGGTTTTTCCAGTGGTCATGTATGGATGTGAGAGTTGGACTGTGAAGAAAGCTGAGCGCCAAAGAACTGATGCTTTTGGACTGTGGTGTTGAAGAAGACTCTTGAGAGTCCCTTGGACTGCAAGGAGATCGAACCAGTACATCCTAAAGGAGACCAGTCCTGAGTGTTCATTGGGAGGACTGATGCTGAGGCTGAAACTCCAGTACTTTGGCCACCTCATGCGAAGAGTTGACTCATTGGAAAAGACCCTGATGCTGGGAGGAATTGGGGGCAGGAGGAGAAGGGGGAAACAGAGGATGTGATGGCTGGATGACATCACCGACTCAATGCACATGAGTTTGGGTGAACTCCTGGAGAGGTGACAGACAGGGAGGCCTGGCATGCTGCGATTCATGGGGTTGCAAAGAGTTGGATATGACTGAGCGACTGAACTGAGCTGAGAAATACCACATTCAATATGCCAACAAGTTTGGAAAACTCAGCAGTGGCCACAGGAATTGAAGGGGTCAGTTTTCATCCCAATCTCAAAGTAAGACAACCAGAGAATTGTTCAAACTACCCTATATTGCCCTCATTTCACATGCTAGCAAGGTAATGCTCAAAATCCTTCAAGCTAGGGTTCAATAGTACATAAACCAAGAAATTTCAGATGTACAAACTGGATGTACAAGGAGCAGAGGAACCAGCAATCAAATTGCCAGCATTCACTGAATCATAGAAAATGCAAGAGAATTCCAGAAAAATAAATCCACTTCTGCTTTGCTGACTAGGCTAAAGCCTTTGACTATGTGAATCACAACAAACAGTGGAAAATTCTCAAAGAGATGGGAATAGTAGATCACCTTACCAGCCTCCTGAGCAACTTGTATGCAGGTCAAGAAACAAAGGTTAGAATATGGAACAACAGACTGTTTCAAAGTGGGGAAAGGAGTATGACAAAGCTGTATATTATTACCCAGCTTATTTAACTTCTGTGTAGAGTACATCATGCAAAATGCCGGACTGAATGAATCACAAGCTGGAATCAGAAGTGCCAGGAGAAATAGCAACAATCTCAGATATGCAGATGACACTACACTACCCGCATGGCAGAAAACAAAGAGGAACTAAAAAGCCTCTTGATGAGGGTGAAAGACAAAAGTTAGAAAGCTGGCTTAAAACTCAATATTCAAAAAACTAAGATTATGGCATCTCGGTCCATCACCTCATGGCAAAGATGGAGAAAAAGTGGAAACAGGGATTTACTGGGCTTCAAAATCACTGCAGATGGTAACTTCAGCCATGAAATTAAAAGAAGCTTGCTTTTTGGAAGAAAAGCTTGCTTTTTGGAAGAAAAGCTTTGACTAACCTAGAGATTGTATTAAAAAGCAGAGATATCACTTTGCTGATAAAAGTCCTGTGGTTTTTCCAGTAGTCATTTGTGAATATGAGAGTTGGACCTTAAGAAGTCTGAGCACTGAAGAATTGATGCTTTAAATCTGTCATTCTGTAGAAGACTCTTGTGAGTCCCTTGGACAGAAAAGAGATTAAACCAGTTAGTAATATATAAATCTACCTTGGATATTTATTGGAGCTGAAGCTCCAGTACTTTATGTGAAGAGCCAACTCATTTAATGAGTGTTTTAGACCCTAGAGCTGGGAAAGATTGAGAGCAGAAGGAGAAGAAGGTGACAATGGATGAGATGGTTAATGACATCATTGACTCAGTGGACATGAGTTTGAGCAAATTCCAGGAAATAGTGAAGGACAGGAAAGCCTGGCATGGTGCAGCCCATGGGGTCACATATGCTTTACCTCCAATTTATGAAGAAAAGTTTACAAATGATGGCCATATACCAGGCACTGGGCCTGATGTTGGACCTGGGATGGGGCAAGTCATGTCTCTCCAATGAGCTGAGTAAGCCAACTATTCAGTACTTGGGCCAATATATGTCTAAGAGGCTAGTGAGAACAGGTAAGAAGGATATGTAGATTGGTAGATGAAACTTGAAATGTAACTGAAAGAATGCCCTAGGGAGCAGAAGAAGACAAGTAGGTGGAACATCTGCAAAGTCAAGGAAAGATGAAAGGACAAAGCCACAACCATGCTGAGAGGAGAGGGCAGGTGGCTTCCCAGCGACAGCTTGTGCACCATGATGGGATTAGTGGACTTTTCTGCAGGCTATTACTCTGCAGGGAGTAATAAAAGGAGCTTAAGCAGAAAATTGAAAGATGGCTACAAAGCTCCCACCAAGACCACCCGGACTGAGTACATGAAGCTGAGTTTATTCAACTTTCTGAGCAAGAGTCAACATCACCTCCAGAAAGTCTTGGTAACATCTCAAAGGGAGAATGAGGGTAGGATGCTGAAAAGTTTCAGATGGTTCTGGGGCAGGTTGCAGCAAGGACCTGCCAGAATTTGAAAACCAAGGGAGTATCTTTCACAGTCTTATTTTTGGAATCCTTGAGTATTTGTGAAACCCTTTATGAACTAAGGGCTTATCTTGGAATCAAATGTATAGATCTGAATGAGCTTGTGTTAAGCCAGTTTTAGCTTGAGGTTGTTTTTCTTGCATGTCACAGTATGAGACAGTTTATCGGTGTTGAGACACACTGTTAGTTTTATAAATTGTGGTTTCTGTTTCATTTCTCATTATTTTGCATTTTATTTTATTTTTATTTTTTACTTTATTTTACTTTACAATACTGTATTGGTTTTGCCATACATTGACATGAATCCACTACGGGTGTACATGCAATCCCAAACATGAACCCCCCTCCCACCTCCCTCCCCACAACATCCCTCTGGGTCATCCCCCTGCACCAGCACCAAGCATGCTGTATCCTGCATCGGGCATAGACTGGTGATTCGATTCTTACATGATAGTATACATGTTTCAATGCCATTCTCCCAAATCATTGCACCCTCTCCCTCTCCCTCTGAGTCCCAAAGTCCGCTATACACATCTGTGCCTTTTTTGCTGTCTTGCATACATGGTCATCATTGCCATTTTTCTAAATTCCATATATATGTGTTAGTACACTGTATTGGTGTTTTTCTTTCTGGCTTACTTCAAGAAAGCTGTGGTACATATACACAATGGAGTATTACTCAGCCGTTAAAAAGAATACATTTGAATCAGTTCTGTTGAGATGGATGAAACTGGAGCCGATTATACCGATTATTTTGTATTTTAAAAAGATCATCAAGAAATAGTGTGAGGAAGGGATCATATGGGGATAGATAAGAGACAAGTAGACTTTGATATTGTCAAGTAATGCACAACACCTACAGGACAAGGTGGAACCGTGGAGAAGTGAGCAGGTGATGGGTGAGGAATAATGCAGAGGAACTGTAGCAAGTTGTGAAAACCAAATAATTTTAGAAAGAGGAATAGGGCAGGATAAGAGAGAGGGAAAATTGGGGAGTGCTAGCTTGGATGAACGGGGAGGGGAAAAATAAGTTTGGAAAAACATAAATAGGTTCAAGGTGGACTTGTTGCCTGTGGACATCTGGGTGCTGCTCAGAGGACACTCATTCATTTTCTAACAAACATTTCTTGAGGACTCTCATGTGTCTGGTCCACTTTTAGTTACCAGGATAGATTAGTGCTTTGTCTCCTGCAAAACCCCCAGATCTCTGTCCATGTGTAGCTTGTATTTGAATGAGAGGAGATTAAAATTAACAATAAACACAACAAGTGTATTATCTTGTGTGTTAGAAGGTAACACATGTTTTAAGGAAAAAAGAGAGTAAGTAAGATAAAGGAATTTGGGTGTGATAGGGAAAGAAAGATATAAGCATCTGAATGCAGAGTTCCAAAGAATAGCAAGGAGACATAAGAAAGCCTTCCTCAGCTATTAATGAAAAAAAATAGAGGAAAACAACAGAATAGGAAAGACTAGAGATCTCTTCAAGAAAACTAGGGAAAAGAAGAAGTAAAACTCTCACTGTTTGCAGATGACATGATCCTCTACATGGAAAACCCTAAAGACTCCACCAGAAAATTACTAGAGATAATCAATGAATATAGTAAAGTTGCAGGATATAAAATCAACACACAGAAATCCCTTGCATTCCTATACACAAATAATGAGAAAGTAGAAAAAGAAATTAAGGAAACAATTCCATTCACCATTGCAACGAAAAGAATAAAATACTTAGGAATATATCTACCTAAAGAAACTTAAGGGCAGTCCAGGTTGTTCCCCAGTGAGCGGCCCACCGCAGACCCGAGACCAGGCCCGCTTGACCCGTTGGAGGTAGTTCACTGGTAACTGCAGGGCCTTGACTGGATATCCCAGGCAGAAGGTGTCATGCTGGTCCTGTGCTGGATGCTGCTGGGGCTGAAAGAGGAAATTAACAACAAAAGTTCCAGAAGGAGCGCTTGAAGTTCTCTACATGAAGCCTAAAGAGTGAACTAATGACAAGGAAACCACACTGAACAGATCAAGGACAAGACACAGATGTTTGATATTTTGCTTCCAAATAATCAGTGTGAACCTCTCTGAGTGTCCCTCAATGTGGAGAAACTTTTCATCTTTAACCTAGATGTTTTATCATCGGTGCTGTATAGATGGAGAAGTCTAGAGGCTACTGTAAAAATAAAACTGAAAACCAGAAGCAGGAAGCTTAAATCCAAAGCCTGAAAACATTAGAGAACTCTTGAATTCAGGGAACATTAAGCAATAGGAGCTCATCAAATGCCTTCATACCTACACCGAAACCAAGCTCCACCCAAGGGCCAACAAGTTCCAAAACAAGACATACCACACAAATTCTCCAGCAACACAGGAACACTCCCCTGAGCTTCAATATACAGGCAGTTCAAAATTATCCCAAAACTTTTGATGTCTCATAACCCATTATGGGTCACTCCACTGCACTCCAGAGAGAAGAAACCCAGCTCCACCCACCAAAACTCCAACACAAGCCTCCCTAACCAGGAAACCTTGACAAGCCACTGATAGAACCCCACCCAAAGTGAGGAAGCTCCATAATAAAGAGAACTCCACAAATTACCAGAATATATAAAGGCCACCCCAAACGCAGCAATATAACCAAGATGAAGAGACAGAGGAATACTCAGCAGGTAAAGGAACAGGAGAGTTGCCCACCAAACCAAACAAAAGAGGAAGAAGTAGGGAATCTACCAGAGAAGGAATTCCTAATATTGATAGTGAAAATGATCCAAAATCTTGAAATCAAAATGGAATCACAGAAAAATAGCCTAGAGACAAGGATTGAGAAGATGCAAGAAAGGTTTAACAAGGACCTAGAAGAAATTAAAAAGAGTCAAAATATAATGAATAACGCAATAAATGAGATCAGAAACACTCTGGAGGCAACAAATAGTAGAATAACGGAGGCAGAAGATAGGATTAGTGAAATAGAAGATAGAATGGTAGAAATAAATGAATCAGAGAGGAAACAAGAAAAACGAATTAAAAGAAACGAGGACAATCTCAGAGACCTCCAGGACAATATGAAACGCTCCAACATTCGAATTATAGGAGTCCCAGAAGAAGAAGACAGAAAGAAAGATCATGAGAAAATCCTTGAGGAGATAATAGTTGAAAACTTCCCTAAAATGGGGAAGGAAATAATCACCCAAGTCCAAGAAACACAGAGAGTTCCAAATAGGATAAACCCAAGGTGAAACACCCCAAGACACATATTAATCAAATTAACAAAGATCAAACACAAAGAACAAATATTAAAAGCAGCAAGGGAAAAACAACAAATAACACACAAGGGGATTCCCATAAGGATAACAGCTGATCTTTCAATAGAAACTCTTCAGGCCAGGAGGGAATGGCAAGACATACTTAAAGTGATGAAAGACAATAACCTACAGCCCAGATTACTGTACCCAGCAAGGATCTCATTCAAATACGAAGGAGAAATCAAAAGCTTTACAGACAAGCAAAAGCTGAGAGAATTCAGCACCACCAAACCAGCTCTCCAACAAATTCTAAAGGATATCCTCTAGACAGGAAACACGAAAAGGGTGTATAAACCCGAACCCAAAACAATTAAGTAAATGGTAATGGGATCATACTTATCAATAATCACCTTAAACGTAAATGGGTTGAACGCCCCAACCAAAAGACAAAGACTGGCCGAATGGATACAAAAACAAGACCCCTCTATATGCTGCTTACAAGAGACCCACCTCAAAACAAGGGACACATACAGACTGAAAGTGAAGGGCTGGAAAAAGATATACCACGCAAACAGAGACCAAAAGAAAGCAGGAGTGGCAATACTCATATCCGATAAAATAGACTTTAAAACAAAGGCTGTGAAAAGAGACAAAGAAGGCCACTACATAATGATCAAAGGATCAATCCAAGAAGAAGATATAACAATTATAAATATATATGCACCCCATATAGGAGCACCACAATATGTAAGAGAAATGATAACAAGTATGAAAGGGGAAATCAACAATAACACAATAATAGTGGGAGACTTTAATACCCCACTCACACCTATGGACAGATCAACTAAACAGAAAATTAACAAAGAAACGCAAACTTTAAATGATACATTAGATCAGTTAGACCTAATTGATATCTATAGGACATTTCACCCCAAAACAATGAATTTCACCTTTTTTTCAAGTGCTCATGGAACCTTCTCCAGGATAGATCACATCCTGGGCCATAAATCTAAACTTGATAAATTCAAAAAAATCAAAATCATTCCTAGCATCTTTTCTGACCATAATGCATTAAGATTAGATCTCAATTACAGAAGAAAAACTATTAAAAATTCCAACATATGGAGGTTGAACAACACACTTCTGAATAACCAACAAATCACAGAAGAAATCAAAAAAGAAATCAAAATATGCATAGAAACTAATGAAAATGAAAACACAACAACCCAAAACCTGTGGGACACTATAAAAGCAGTGCTAAGAGGAAAGTTCATAGCAATACAGGCATACCTCAAGAAACAAGAAAAAAGTCAAATACATAACCTAACTCTACAACTAAAGCAACTAGAAAAGGAAGAGTTGGAGAACCCCAGAGTTAGTAGAAGGAAAGAAATCTTAAAAATTAGGGCAGAAACAAATGCAAAAGAAACAAAAGAGACCATAGCAAAAATCAACAAAGCCAAAAGCTGGTTCTTTGAGAGGATAAATAAAATTGACAAACCATTAGCCAGACTCATCAAGAAGCAAAGAGAGAAAAATCAAATCAATAAAATTAGAAATGAAAATGGAGAGATCACAACAGACAACACAGAAATACAAAGGATCATAAGAGACTACTATCAGCAATTGTATGCCAATAAAATGGACAACGTGGAAGAAATGGACAAATTCTTAGAAAAGTACAATTTTCCAAAACTGAACCAGGAAGAAATAGAAAATCTTAACAGACCCATCACAAGCACGGAAATTGAAACTGTAATCAGAAACCTTCCAGCAAACAAAAGCCCAGGTCCAGACGGCTTCACAGCTGAATTCTACCAAAAATTTCAAGAGGAGCTAACACCTATCCTCCTCAAACTCTTCCAGAAAATTGCAGAGGAAGGTAAACTTCCAAACTCATTCTATGAGGCCACCATCACCCTAATACCAAAACCTGACAAGATGTCACAAAAAAAAGAAAACTACAGGCCAATATCACTGATGAACATAGATGCAAAAATCCTCAACAAAATTCTAGCAATCAGAATCCAACGACACATTAAAAAGATCATACACCATGACCAAGTGGGCTTTATCCCAGGGATGCAAGGATTCTTCAATATCCGCAAATCAATCAATGTAATTCACCACATTAACAAACTGAAAAGTAAAAACCATATGATTATCTCAATAGATGCAGAGAAGGCCTTTGACAAAATTCAACATCCATTTATGATAAAAACTCTCCAGAAAGCAGGAATAGAAGGAACATACCTCAACATAATAAAAGCTATCTATGACAAACCCACAGCAAACATTATCCTCAATGGTGAAAAATTGAAAGCATTTCCGCTAAAGTCAGGAACAAGACAAGGGTGTCCACTTTCACCGCTACTATTCAACATAGTTATGGAAGTTTTGGCCACAGCAATTAGAGCAGAAAAAGAAATAAAAGGAATCCAAATTGGAAAAGAAGAAGTAAAACTCTCACTGTTTGCAGATGACATGATCCTCTACATGGAAAACCCTAAAGACTCCACCAGAAAATTACTAGAGCTAATCAATGAATATAGTAAAGTTGCAGGATATAAAATCAACACACAGAAATCCCTTGCATTCCTATACACGAATAATGAGAAAGTAGAAAAAGAAATTAAGGAAACAATTCCATTCACCATTGCAATGAAAAGAATAAAATACTTAGGAACATATCTACCTAAAGAAACTAAAGACCTATATATAGAAAACTATAAAACACTGATGAAAGAAATCAAAGAGGACACTAATAGATGGAGAAATATACCATGTTCATGGATTGGAAGAATCAATATAGTGAAAATGAGTATACTACCCAAAGCAATTTACAAATTCAATGCAATCCCTATCAAGCTACCAGCCACATTTTCCACAGAACTAGAACAAATAATTTCAAGATTTGTATGGAAATACAAAAAACCTCGAATAGCCAAAGCAATCTTGAGAAAGAAGAATGGAACTGGAGGAATCAACTTGCCTGACTTCAGGCTCTACTACAAAGCCACAGTCATCAAGACAGTATGGTACTGGCACAAAGACAGACATATAGATCAATGGAACAAAATAGAAAGCCCAGAGATAAATCTCACACACATACGGACACCTTATCTTTGACAAAGGAAGGCAAGAATATACAATGGAGGAAAGACAATGTCTTTAACAAGCGGTGCTGGGAAAACTGGTCAACCACTTGTAAAAGAATGAAACTAGATCACTTTCTAACACCCCACACAAAAATAAACTCAAAATGGATTAAAGATCTAAATGTAAGACCAGAAACTATAAAACTCCTAGAGGAAAACATAGGCAAAACACTCTCAGACATAAATCACAGCAGGATCCTCTATGATCCACCTCCCAGAATTCTGGAAATAAAAGCAAAAATAAACAAATGGGATCTAATTAAAATTAAAAGCTTCTGCACAACAAAGGAAAACTATAAGCAAGGTGAAAAGACAGCCTTCTGAATGGGAGAAAATAATAGCAAATGAATCAACTGACAAACAACTAATCTCAAAAATATACAAGCAACTTCTGCAGCTCAATTCCAGAAAAATAAACGACCCAATCAAAAAATGGGCCAAAGAACTAAATAGACATTTCTCCAAAGAAGACATACGGATGGCTAACAAACACATGAGAAGATGCTCAACATCACTCATTATTAGAGAAATGCAAATCAAAACCACAATGAGGTACCACTTCACACCAGTCAGAATGGCTGCGATCCAAAAATCTGCAAGCAATAAATGCTGGAGAGGGTGTGGAGAAAAGGGAACCCTCCTACACTGTTGGTGGGAATGCAAACTAGTATAGCCACTATGGAGAACAGTGTGGAGATTATCTTTAAAAAATTGCAAATAGAACTACCTTATGACCCAGCAATCCCACTTCTGGGCATACACACCGAAGGAAACCAGAATTGAAAGAGACACATGTACCCCAATGTTCATCGCAGCACTGTTTATAATAGCCAGGACATGGAAACAACCTAGATGTCCATCAGCAGATGAATGGATAAGAAAGCTGTGGTACATATACACAATGGAGTATTACTCAGCCTTTAAAAAGAATTCATTTGAATCAGTTCTGATGAGATGGATGAAACTGGAGTCCAATTATACAGAGTGAAGTAAGCCAGAAAGAAAAACACCAATACAGTATACTAACACATATATATGGAATTTAGGAAGATGGCAATGACGACCCTGTATGCAAGACAGGAAAAAAGACACAGATGTGTATAATGGACTTTTGGACTCTGAGGGAGAGGGAGAGGGTGGGATGATTTGGGAGAATGGGAATTCTAACATGTATACTGTCATGTAAGAATTGAATCGCCAGTCCATGTCTGACGCAGGGTGCAGCATGCTTGGGGCTGGTGCATGGGGATGACCCAGAGAGATGTTGTGGGGAGGGAGGTGGGAGGGGGGTTCATGTTTGGGAACGCATGTAAGAATTAAAGATTTTAAAATTTAAAAAAATAAAAAATAAAATTAAAAAAAAATAAATAAAAATAAAAAATTTTCCAATTAAAAAAAAAAAAGAAAACTAGGTAAACCAAGGGAACATTTCATGCAAAGATGGGCTTGATAAGGACAGAAATGGTAGGGACCTATCAGAAGCAGAAGATATTAAGAAGAGGTGGCAAGGAATACACAGAAGAAGTGTACAAAAAAAATCTTCATGACCAAGATAATCACGGATGGTGTGATCACTCACCTAGAGCCAGACATCCTGCAATATGAAGTCAAGTGGGACTTAGGAAGTATCACTAAAAACAAAGCTAGTAGAGGTGATGGCATTCTAGTTGAGCTACTTCAAATCCTGAAAGATGATGCTGTGAAAGTGCTGCACTCAATATGCCAGCAAATTTGGAAAAACACACCAGTGGCCACAGGACTGGAAAAGGTCAGTTTCCATTGCAATCCCAAAGAAAGGCCAATGACAAAGAATGTTCAAACTACTACACAATTGCACTCATCTCACACCTTCATAAAGTAATGCTCAAAATTCTCTAAGCCAGGCTTCAGCAGTACATGAACCGTGAACTTCCAGATGTTCAAGCTGGTTTTAGGAAAGGCAGAGGAAACCAGAGATCAAATTGCCAACATCATGGGAAAAAGCAAGAGAGTTCTAGAAAAACATATATTTCTGCTTTATTGACTATGCCAAAGCCTTTGACTGTGTGGATCAAATAAACTGTGGAAATTCTTGAAGAGATGGGAATACAGACCACCACTGCATCCATGAAATTAAAAGATGCTTGCTCCTTGGAAGAAAAGCTATGACCAACCTAGACAGTATGTTAAAAAGCAGAGACATCACTGTGCTGACAAAAGTCTGTCTAGTCAAAACTATGTTTTTTCCAATAGTCATGTATGGATGTGAGATTTGGACCATAGAGTAAGCTGAGTGCCGAAGAATTAATGCTTTTGAACTGTGGTGTTGGAGAAGACTCTTGAGAGTCCCTTGGACTGCAAGGAGATCCAACCAGTCCATCCTAAAGGAAATCAGTCCTGAATATTCATTGGAAGGACTGATGCTGAAGCTGAAACTCCAATAATTTGGCCACCTCATGCGAAGGGCTGACTCCTTAGAAAAGACCCTGATGTTGGGAAAGATTGAAGATAAGAGGAGAAGGGGATGACAGAGGATAACATGGTTGGATGGCACCACTGATAAATGGACATGAGTTTGAATAAGTTCCAGGAGATAGTGAAGAACAGGGAAACCTGGTGTGCTGCAGTCCTTGGGGTTACAAAGTCAGAAACGACTGAGCAACTGAACAACAGGTAACAACAACACACAATATTTAGGAACTAGGTCATCAGGTCCTAAGGTCATCATCCTAATTCTATATATATTTTTTTCTTTGTATCTGCATTTTTAAATATACTGTATTTAATAAAGATGCAAAAGAGAATCACAATAAGATCTATTGCCAGAGGTATGAATATGATGTAAGTACAATTAGGAATGAGCAGTCTGAGTGATTCTGATGAGAATTTTTGTATTGTGAGAACAGTCATCCTTACTAAATCCAGTACACAAAGGCAACAGATCTCAGTTCAAACACTATCTTCAGCTCTTTTCTAATGATATTTTAAACAGGAAACAGGATACTTTGCTGAAAAATAATAAACACATATTTGTATTTTATTACTTTAGTCTATATATATATATATATATATATGTTTTTCCTTTTTTATTCAGAAAAAGACATTCAGAAACTGTCAGGTTGGTTTATATCTTTCCCTTGGTTCTAGTCTTTTCATAACAAAGTTTTGGAATGACAGATTGATTAAAGCTCAGTCAAGCAGGATTTCTCACTGTAGCAAGGTTTGAAACCTTGCTAATTACAACTCAGTTACAGCTCAAGCAGACAGAACTTTTATTAAAATGAGATCTGAGAGCAGGCTGACCCTAAAGGAGTGGCATCAATCCCTCTTGGCTTCTCTTTTTATACTTCCTGTCTCCTCCTTTTGGTTCTGACCTATGCAAAATAGGGCTTTACCTGCCACCGGTCGGGGAAGAGAATGCAAATAGGTGTACACTCAAGCCAATCAGGAAAGGGAGTGTGGACTGATAGTTTTGATGGACAGTAGTAAGTCGTGTCTGACTCTTTGTAACCCCAAGGACTGTAGCCTGCCTGTCTTCTCTGTACATGGGATTTCCCAGGCAAGAATACTGGAGCAGGTTGCCATTTTCCTCTCCAGGGATTCTTCCTGACCCAGGGATTGAAGCCATGTCTCGAGTCTCCTGCATTGGCAGGCAGGTTCTTTACCACTAGCTTCACCTGGGAAGCCCAAGTTATATAACAATAGGCTCTATTGCACGTGTCTTTCCCATAATTCAGTCTGTTATAATCAGATGCATGTATGCATATAATACTTATGAACTCTTGACCGACTCCTGGCTGTCTAAGGTTACTTGAGTACACAACTGTGCATCAAGAGGACATGTGCCAGAATTGGAGAAGCCCCTGTGGTTAGTCTGTATCTACTCTGTGCCTAGGACCCATGAGCAGGAGCTAAAAACATCTCTGTGATTATTTTTGTGTGATATCTGTGAGCTCTTCTGTGTGTGTCTGGGATGGGCTTTAGAGATAACCTTGTATCTTTTTTGGCTAGGCCACTCCTCATTGCTCATGCCTAATTTCCCACCTCACAGAAACCAAAAAAGTTTTCCAGCCACACACAGGAGGGATATAAATAGGGAGAGTATCTGTCCATACAGCCTTGGTCCCTAGACAAAATGGTTTTTAGCAATAAGGCATGGGTATAGTAATGCTCCCCCAATGATATATGTGTGTATGGGGAGGAAGGGGGTGCAACAGCAGAGGGAGTGGTGGGGGGAGAGCCAGACAAAGCCAGTACCAGGAATTACTTATAGAAAGCCATTTCATGACATTTCTAATTTATTTACAACTCTGGACAACTTCTCTATCTATCAGCAGGGTAGAGACACCCAAGGCCTTAGCTTTGGATGTCATGGTGATAACAATTTTGAAGGTGGAAGTTCTACCAGTGCTCTTGGTAGGAAGATCTATAGTAAATTCCCAACCTCAGCTGACGTGATGTTGATGAGGGTTTCACTGGGGGTGTAACCCAGACCAGAGAGAAAGTCTGTATAGTCCAGGATGGCTGCATCCAACAGGTCTCCAAATACTATTCTGCAAAGTTGTCATACGCCTACAGAATCTGCTGAGAAACTGAGTTTTTTGTTCAGGCTCAGCATGGATCTATGTTTCCTAGTATTTATCAGTTGTTACATTCTGTTAAGTGTGTAATATCAATGTTCCCATATGTTCCACCCTGATCTGGGCATTAGGAAGTGAGGGATTTATACTTCAAATCTTTAAAACTCAATGTTTATTGAAATGATGGCTTTTATTTGGTTGAAATCTATTGAGTATTTACTGACTGTCTGATATGCTCCAATTCACTCTGCCTCTTGTCAATCTTGGAAGAACTAGAAATCACTTTGCTAACCTGGTGCTCTTAAATATTGCACCCTGCACCTCTTATACCAAAGCTTATTCTGAAAGTTACCCCACTTTCAGAAGATATGAGACCAGAGATGCCACTTTTCAGAGTAGTGACTTGTAAAATTTAGGCCATCTCTGGAATATTTCAGGAATCCAGATATATTTAGGGTTACTTTAGGCTCTTGAAAACTGATAATCCCAAGTATTCACGATGTTAGGAATTTTAAATAATGTGTGTATTTAATTCTCACAATCTATGAGAATTTATCATTTATTTCTTTTAACAACAACAACAACAAAAAACTGAATACAAGAAAGCTTAAATAAGTGACCACTCACTAAGTGAAAAAAGTAGCAGTTGAACTTCCAGATCCATGCCTCAACACTTCTGGGAAATTGCTCTAGAAATCTGAGTACAATTACATTTACTTGAATGTATTTATACTAGGATATAAATGTATACATATAATATATACTTTTTATCTATATGTCAAATATATATTTCTAAATGAATATTTTTTATTTCTAAATATATTATGTTTCTAAATAAATTTCATAATTTCATCTAATGTTTGTGTGAAACTACTAAACTATTGGCACTGAAAACTCATAATTTTATAATTTCTCTTAGTTTCTCAAGTTTTTCTTCTTTCATTCATTTACCAACCAAAGAACAATCCTTGGGCTATGAAGTTTAAAGTTTTTTAACTAAAGCACAATGAAGAGAACTTCCATGACCTAGGCAGAATTTTAACAGGGACCTGAAGAAGGAAAATTATGTGGATAGGCTATTAACAGAGAAAGCATACGACTAGGTCAATGTTTATTTCCCTTCCTGAATTAAAAATAAACCATTATGATAAGGATGGAATTGGCTTTTTAGGAAATCACCTCTTGGCAAATAAGTCAGATAAACTGACATCAAAAAGCCGACACAATCTAGACCCATTTTTCCAACTTAATTTCCCAGTGATCTGCAAAAATCCTATTTTCCACCTTGATTGGTTGATTTCTACAAATGTATTTTTGAAAGAGGCTTGAAAGTTGTAATATAATTTAAGTAGTGGCTCAATATAAACATGGTGCTTATCTATATTTAAAAAGTCCATTGTTTAAAGCAACACAAAACCTGATTGCTTTCTCAGCTGAGACCTTATAGTATAAGTGAGATTTCAGAAGGGGAGCAACAGAATCATACTGACATGGCAAATACAGAAACTTAGATAAGAAGTGAGAAGGATAGGATTCTTTAGATGCTCAACTGCAGTGTAGTTTTAGTCCAAGAAATTGTGCAACTTTTGGCTAAGAAGAATTTTATACTTTCATTACATTACACTTGCTTTAGTAATGACAGGGCAAATTATTCAGATAAGTCATAAGGGGTGGATATGGGGCCTTGAGGTGGTGACCTAATTTGGGAGCCATATCAGTCACAAAACAAAAAGGATATTGAAAAATGTCTGAAACTGACCTACAGCTTAGAACCTATCCCAGATTATTACAGTCTGCAGCCAAACTCTAAGCCTGATGCAATGTGAATGGAAAAATATTGATACTATAAACTATGGAAGAAATGGGATTCTGTTATAGTAGCAGAAGCTAACAATTACAATTATGTTTTGAATTTTTTTTTACATTTTAAACTAAAGAACCTGAAAATGAATGGCTGTTTCTAAACAAAATTGACTAGGTAATTTTCACCTTTTTAAATATTAAAAATTGTTCAATTTTCATTGTTTACATTAAACATTAAAATGATTAGCTGAAACTTTAAGTTTCTTTTTTAAATTGAAGTATAGTTGATTTACAGTATACTAGTTTCATGTATAAAGCAGTGATTTATTTACATATATATTGTTATATATATATTTTTTAAATGAATATATAATATATATAATGAAAATAAAATATTTTTCTTTTCCCTTATAGGTTATTAAAAATATTGAGTATAGATCCTTGTTGGTTATCTGTTTTATATACAGGAGTGTATGTTAATCCAAGACTCCTATTTGTCCCTCCTACCTTCCCCTTTGGTAACCATAAGATTTTTCCTATGTCTATGAGTCTATTTCTATTTTGTAAACAAGTTCATTTGCATCTTTTTTATTTTTTAGATTCCACATATAAGTGATATTATATGATATATGTTTTTCTTTGTCTGGCTTGCTGCTCTGAGTATGATACTCTCTGGATCTATCCATGTTGCTGCAAGTGGCATTACTTCAGTCTTTTTTATAGCTAACATTCCATATGTATACATACATATACATACCACATCTGGTCAAGCCATAAGGGTGTGGCACAGTATATTTAAAGTGATGCAAGGGAAAAATCGACAACCAAGATCCCTCTACCCAACAAAGTTCTCATTTAGATTTGATGGAGAAATTAAAAACTTTACAGATAAGCAAAAGCTAAGAGAATTCAGCATCAACAAACCAGCTTTACAACAAATGCTAAAAGAACTTCTCTAGGCAAAAAGGAAAACTCCACAATTAGAAACAAGAAAATTATGAAATAATTAAGCAAAGGCAAATACATAGTAAATACACAGTAAAGGTAAGAAATAATCCACACACAATTATGATATCTAAAGCAATAATCGTGAGAGGAGGAGAGTACAAATGCAAGATATTTGAAGTGCATTTAAAATTAAGAGATTAGCAATTTAAACAATCATATAAACAGCTATAGCAAAACCTCATGATAACCACAAACCAAAAATCTAAAATAGATATACACACAAAAAAGAAGGAATCTAAACACAGCACCAAAGATAGCAATCAATCACAACAGAAGAGAACAAAAAATGAAGGGAAGAGAAAAAAACCTATAAAAACAAATCCAAAACAATATAATAAAGTGGCAATAAGAACACACTGATAATTATCTTAAATATAAACAGATTAAATACTTCAACCAAAAGACACAGATTGGCTGAATAGGTACAAAAACAAGGCTCATATATATGCTATCTACAAGACGTCTACTTCAGATATAGACACACATAGGGACTGGAAGTGAGGGGATGGAAAAAAAGTACTGGATGAAAATAAAAAGAAAGCTGGAGTACCAATACTTATATTGAACAAAACAGATTTTAAAATAAAGACAAGAGACAAAGAGGGACCCTATATAATGATCAAAAGATCAAGGAAAAGATACAGCAATTGTAAATATATGTGTAACCAACATAGGAGCACCTTGAGTGAGTGAAGTCGCTCAGTCGTGTCCGACTCTTTGCGATCCCATGGACTGTAGCCTACCAGGCTGCTCCCTCCATGGGATTCTTCAGGCAAGAGTACTGGAGTGGGGTGCCATTTCCTTCTCCAGGGGATCTTCCCAACCCAGGGATCTAACGCGGGGCTTCTGTATTCCAGGCAGACGCTTTAACCTTTGAGCCCAGGGAAAGCCCTGGCAAAGATTAACAGTCATAAAATCTGGTTCCTTGGTAAGATATTACAGGAAGGGAGGAATTTCAACATGGTAGAAGAGTAAGATGTGGAGATCATCTTCCCCCTTACAAATACATTAAAAAAAAATCTGCACATGAAACAACTCCTACAGAACACCTATTCATTGCTGGCAGAAGATCTCAGATTTCCAAAAAGGCAAGCTAATCTCCACATAAAGGGGTAGGGCAAAATAAATTTTAAAAAGAGAGAGAGAGAACAAATACTCAAATGAAACCTGTACTTTGAGGAGGGAACTGTGAAGGAGAAAAAGTTTCTACACAGTCAGAAATCCCCAAGGCAGGGATGGGGATAGCTTCAGAACCTCAAGAGGGGAAAGTTGCAACAGGTGCATGGAAGAAGCAGAGGTAATTCAGAATGGAAACCAGTGCATACCAGCAGTTCTTAGACTAAGACACTTGTTTGATGCCTGCCATGGTAAGTGGAGGCTGGGTGCTGAGACTCAGGTTTCAGAGGTCAGATTCCAGGGAGAGGACTGGGATTATTGCCATGAACGCTGACTGAGGGGACTATACCACACAGCTGAGAAAGTCCAGGGAAAAGCCTGGGCCTGCCAAAGAAGCAAGAGTTCATTGTCATGGGGATCCTCTAATTCTGTGAGATCACAGAAAGTAAAATGCTGCCTTTGTGAGTGCCACAGGTGGGACAAGTTGTGGATATGGTCTGTGACACCAGAGGCAGGTGCAATGGCACCACAGCTGCCTCCAAGCTATGATACAGGCTATTGCCTAGAACTTCCCGGGAGACTGGATAATTTGGCACAGCTGAGGGACCCACAACCTAGGCCAATTCCCTGGGGAAAATGCATGACCTGTTTCATACTGTAGTAACTTCCCACAGGCCGCTGCCACCACCACAGACATTCTTCACACATCCCAATTCCATCTGCCCTATCCCTGGCCTGACTGAACAAGTCAGCCATAAGCAGCTGCTGCTTTCACCGTTGTCTTTTGTCCAGGCGGGGAATGAGAGGATGGCAAAAAAAAAAAAAAAAAAAAAAAAAAAAACAGAGGTGAAGCCATAAACAAAGATGAGCACCAGGTGCGGTGTGACCAATGAAGAGGAAAGGAATTCATTCCAGCAGCTGCAATCGCAGCAGATTAAATCCCTGCAATTAGCTTGAGGCTGTGGACTTTGGGGGCAGTTGTAGAATTTGGAAGCAAGTACAAATTGGGTTAAGGCCAGATCCAAGTCTGAGCTGACACGACAGTGCCCACAACAGGCCCAGAGATGTTCCTAGTAATACTGAAGAACTTCCTGAGTAGGAAGATTGGCTGTAACTCACTTTATGGTAAGGACAATGGTTTGCTGTGGTTGTTGTTTGGTTGCAAAGTCGTGTATCACTCTTTCTGACCCTGTGGTTTGCAGCACACCAGGCTCCCGTCTTTCAGTATCTACCAGAGTTTGTTCAATTCATGTCCCTTGAGTCAGTGATGTTATTTGACCATCTCATCTTCTGCTGTCCCCTTTCCATTTCCCTTCAATCTGCTCCAGCATCAGGGTCTTTTCCTATGAGTCAGTTCTTCCCATTAAGTGGCCAATGTATTGGAGCTTTGGTTTCAGCATCTGCCCTTCCAGTGAATATTTAGGGTTGATTTCCCTTAGGATTGACTAGTTTGATCTCCTTGCAGTCTAAGGGACTCTCAAGTCAGCACTACAGTTCAAAAGCATCAGTTCTTCAGTGCTCAGCCTTCTTTATGGTCCAACTCTCACATTTGTACATGACTATTGGAGAAATCATATCTTTGCCCATATGGACCTTTGCTGCTTTTTAATACACTGACTAGTTTTGTCAGTTTTTCTTGCTTCTTCCAAGGAGCAAGTGTCTTTTAATTTCATGGCTTCAGTCACCATCCACAATGATTTTGGAGCCCAAGAAAATAAGATCTATAACTGCTTCCACTTTTTCTCCTTCTATTTGTCATGAAGTGATGGGATTGGATGCCATGATCTTAGGTTTTTTTAATACTGGGTTTCAAGCCAGCTTTTTCACTATCGTCATTCACTCTCATCAAGAGCCTCTCTGTTTTCACTTTTTGCTTTCTGCTATTAGAATGATATCATCTGTTTATCTGGGGTTGTTGATATTTCTCCTGGTAATCTTGATTCCAGCTTTTGATTCATCCAGCCTGGCATTTTACATGATATTCTCTGCATAGAAGTTATATTTCACAGAGTGACAATATACAGCCTTGTTGTACTCCTTTCCCAATTTTGAACCAGCCCATTGTTCCATGTCTGGTTCTAACTGTGGCTTCTTGACTCACATACAGGTTTCTCAGGAAACAAGTAAGGTGGTCTGATATTCCCATCTCTTTAAGAATTTTCCACACTTTGTTGCAATTCACACAATGAAAGGCCTTAGCATAGTCATTGAATAAGAAATAGATGTTTTTCTGGAATGCCCTTGCTTTCTTCAAAATCCAATGAATGTTGGCAATTTGATCTCTGGTTCCTCTATCTTTTCCAAACCCAGCTTGTGCATCTGGAAGTTCTCAGTTCACATACTGCTGACTTCTACTTTGAACTATTTTGAGTATAATCTTACTAGCATGTGAAGTGAGTGCAATTGTATGGTAGCATGAACATTCTTTGGCATTGGCCTTCTTTGGGATTAGAATGAAAACTGACCTTCTCCAGTCCTGTGGCCACTGCTGAGTTTTCCGTATTAGCTGACATATGAGGGCAACACTTTGACAGCATCATCTTTTAGGAGCACAATTGACACCACTGGAAAATATTCTTCTTACTACCACTGTCTCTCTATATATGTTTTTGTCTTTTGTCTTTTTTCTTTTGTTTCATTGTTGTTCTTTCTCATTATTCCTTTATATTTTAGTTTTTACTTACTTTTTCCTTTTTCTTAATGTTTTTATTTTAAAATAAATTTATTTCATTTTTCTTACTTTTACAGTACTTTACACTATATTGCATTTTTCATGTTTTTTGGAATCAAATATATGTTACTCTAGTTTTTAGTGTTTTACTTCATTTATGAAATGAATGAAATGTCCTTGTTTATTGGTTTCACTGCTCTCTTATTGTTATTTCTTTATTCTATTTTTTTTGGTCTTTTTTCCTTTCCTCTGTGAATGTGAATGTGTGAGTTCCTTTGTGTGTTCCTGTCTATTTAGCATTGCTTTTACCATTTCTCTCCATTTTTTTTTTGCTGTTGTTTGTATGTTTGTTTGTTTTTTATATTTATTTTTTTCCCTTATTCTATACTGTGTGGCTTGTGGAATCTTGGTGCTCCAGCCAGGAGTTATGCCTGAACCTTTGAGGTGCAAGATTGGAATCCAGGACATTGGACCACCAGGGACCTCCTGACCCCATTGAATATTAATTGAATAGAACTCTCCCAAGGGCCTCCATCTCAACCCTAAAACCTGGCCCCACCCAGAAAGCCTAACACCTCACACCAAACAAGTAGCAAAACAGAAACACAAGCCTACTCAGGTCACCAAAAACCATACCCAGCTCACACACACCCTGAAACAAACCACTGGATGTGATACTACCCTTCAGAAAGACAAGATCCAGTTCCATCCACCAGATCACTGGACCCAGCACCCCAATTAGGAAAATGTCACAAAGCACTCGTCCAAACCCACCATCTGGGGACAGACTGTACAAGTAAAAGAAACTATGACCTTGCATGCTGTGGAAAAGAGACTCCAAATACAGTAAATTAAAAAATCCAAAATACAAAGAAGCATGCCGCAGGTGAAGAAGCACAGTGAAAACTCACACGATCAAGCACATAAAGGGGAAATATGCAGTATACCTGAAAAAGATTCAAAAGTAATGATGGTAAGATGATTCAAGGTCTCAGAAATAAAATAGTGGCACAGATAAATAGAATGGAGGCATGGATTGTGAAGATACAAGAAATTTTAACAAGGACCTGGAAGAAATAAAGAACAAGTAATTAGCAATGAACAACATAATTACTGAAATAAAAAACACACTAGAAGGAATCAACACCAGAATGATGCAGAAGAATGGATAAGTGAGCTGGGAGACAGAATGGTGGAACTTGGTTAGACAGAGAAGAATAAGGAAAAAAGAGTAAAAAGAAGTAAAGACAGTCTCAGAGCTTCTGAGACAACATTAAACACACCACTATTTGAATTATAGGAGTCCTAGAAGACCCCACTCCAGTACTCTTGCCTGGAAAATCCCATGGATGGAAGAGCCTGGTAGGCTGCAGTCCATGGGGTCGCTAAGAGTCGGACACGACTGAGGGACTTCACTTTCACTTTTCACTTTCATTCATTGGAGAAGGAAATGGCAACCCACTCCAGTGTTCTTGCCTGGAGAACCCCAGGGATGGAGGAGCCTGGTGGGCTGCCATCTATGGAGTCGCACAGAGTTGGACATGACTGAAGTGACTTAGCAGCAGCAGCAGAAGAAGAAGAAGAGAAAAGAAAGTGTTTGAGAAAATACTTGAGGAGATTATAAAGTCCTACACAATATAACCCCCAAAAGAAGCATGCTAGACACATATTAATCAAACTAAAAAAATTACCCACAAAGAAAAACTATTAAAAGCCACACAGGAAAAGCAACAAATAACATACAAAGGGATCCCTATAAGACTGACTGTTGATCACTCAACAGAAAATCTGCAGGTCAAAAGTCAGTGGCATGACATGCTTAAAGTGATGAAAGGGAAAACCTACAACCAAGATGACCTCTATCAAGCAAGGATCTCATTCACATTCAGAAAGGAGAAATCAAAAGCTTAAGTGGTAAACAAAAGTTAAGAGAATTTAGCACCATCAAGCTTTATAATAGATGCTAAAGAAACTTCTCTAGGCAAGGAAATACAAGAGAAAGCAAAGACCTACAAAAGAAAACCTCAAATAGTAAAATAAATGGTAATACAATCATATATATCAAAACTACCCCAAATGTAGATGAACTAATTGCTCCAAACAAAAGAGATAGACTGGAATGATGCATACAAAAGCAAAATCCTTATATATGCTGTCAACAAGAGACTCACCTCAGGCTTAGGGACACATAAAAACTGAAAGTGAGGGGATGGAAAAGATATTCCATGCAAAGGAAGTTAAGAGAAAGTGGGAGTAGCAATACTCATATCAGATAAAATAGACTTTAAAATAAAGATCATTAAAAGAGACAAGGAAGGGTATTACATAAGGATCAAAGGATCAATCCAGGAAAAATGTATATCAATTATAAACACATTTGCACCCCAAATTGAAGAACATCAATACATAAAGAAAATGCTAGTAATTATTAAAGGGGACATTTATAGTAACATGATAATACTGGCGGACTTTAATACCCCATTAACACCAATGGGCAGATTATCCATACATAAAATTAATAAGAAACACAACTTTAAATGACAAATTGGACCAGATCTGTCTACTTGATATTCAAAGGGCATTTCATCTGAAAACAGCAGATTTCATTTTTTTTTCAAGTGCACATGGAATATTCTCCAGGATAGATACCATCTTGGGTCACAAATCAAGCCTTGGTAAATTAAAAAGAATTAAAGTCATTTTAAGCATATTTTCTGACCAAAACTCTGTGAAATTGATATAAACTACAGGGGGAAAAAGCTATAAAAAACACAAACACATGGAAGGTAAACAGTATGTTTCTGAATAACCAAGATCACTGAAGAAATCAAAGGAGAAAGCAACATATACATGGAAACAAATGACAATGGAAACACAACTCAAAACCTATAGGATGCAATAAAAGCAGTGCTGACATGGAAGTTTATAGTAATACAAGCCTACCTCAAGAAACAAGAGAAAGATCAAACAACATAAACCTACACATAAAGCAACTATAAAAAGAAGAAGAACAACAAAAATAAACTCCAAAGTTAGTTGAAGGAAAGAAATAGGTATCAGAGTAGAAATAAATGGAAAATAAACTGAAAATATAGGAAATATTAATAAAACTAAAAGCTAGTTCTTTGAGAAGATAAACAAAATTGACAGTTACCTAGACTAATCCAAATTTTAAAAAAAGGAGAAGATGCAAAAGAATAAAATTTGAAATAAAAAGAAGTTACAACAGACAACATAGAAATACGAAGGATATAATAAGCTACTATGAGGTGCCAATAAAATATTTATATGCCAATAAAATAGACAAGCTGGAAGAAATGGGAAAATTCCTATAAAAGTGTAACATTTCAAATCTGAACCAGGAAGAAATAGAAAATATGAACTGACAAATCACAAGCACAGAAATTAAAACTATAAACAAAAATCTAATAAACAAAAGCCCAGGGCCAGATGGCTTCAAAGACAAATTCTGTCAAATGTTTAGAGAAGAGCTAGCACCTATCATGCTCAAAGTCTTCCAAAAAATTGCAGAGGATGGAAAATTTCCAAATCCATTCTATGAGGCCCTGTCATCATCCTCATAAGAAAACCAGACAGAGATGCCACAAAAAAAAGAAAGAAATCTACAAACCAATATCACTGATGAACGTACATGCAAAAATCCTCAACAAAATTCTAGCAAACAGAATCCAACAATATATTAAAAGGATCATACATCATGATCAAGTGGACTTTATCTGAGGGATGCAAGGATTCTTCATATATGCAATCAATCAGTGTGATATACCATGTTAATATATTGAAAGATAAAAGATATCATATGTTGCAGAGAAAGCTTTTGACAAAATTCAACATCCATCTAAAAAATTTATTTATTTTAATTGGAGGCTAATTACTTTACAATATTGTGGTGGTTTTTGCCATATTTTCACATGAATCAGCCATGGGTGTACATGTGTTCCCCATCCTGAACCCCCCTCTCGCTTCCCTCCCCATCCCATCCCTCAAGGTCATTTCAGTGCACCAGCCCTGAACAGCCTGTCTCATGCAACGAACCTGGACTGGCAATCTATTTCACATATGATAATATACATGTTTCAATGCTATTCTCTCAAATCATCCCACCCTCGCCTTCTCCCACCGAGTCCAAAAGTCTGTTCTTTACATCTGTGTCCCTTTTACTGTCTCACATATAGGTCATTGTTACCATCTTTCTAAATTTCATATATTTTAAATAAAAAATCTCCAGAAAGTAGGCACAGAAGGAACATACCTCAACATAATAAAGGCTATACATGATAAACTCAGTGCAAACATTATTCTCAATGTGAAAAACCAAAAGCATTTCCTCCAAGATCAGGCAGAAGATAAGGGTGTTCATTCTTTTTCTTTTTAATCTTTTTTTTTTTTAATACTGTATTGGTTTTGCCATACATTGACATGAATCCACCACGGGTGTACATGTGTTCCCAAATATGAACCCCCCTCCCACCTCCCTCCCCATAACATCCCTCTGGGTCATCCCCATGCACCAGCCCCAAGCATGCTGTATCCTGCATCAGACATAGACTGGAGATTCGTTTCTTACATGATAGTATACATGTTTCAATGCCATTCTCCCAAATCATCCCACCCTCTTCCTCTCCCTCAGATTCCAAAAGTCCACTCTAGGGTGTTCATTCTTGCCACTATTATTGAGTATAGTTTTGGAAGCCCTAGTGACAGCAATCAGAGAAGAAAAAGAAATAAAAGAATCCAGATTGGAAAAGAAAAAAATAAAATTCTCACTCTCTGCAGAAGACAAGATACTATACCTGGAAAACTGTAAAGATGCCACAAGAAAATTACTTGACCTAATTATTGAATATAGCAAAGTTTCAGGATATAAGATTACTACACAGAAATCCCTTGCATTCTTATACACTAACAATGAAAAATCAGCAAGTGAAATTAAGGAAACAATCCCAATAGCTATTGCAAAAAAATAATAAAATACCTAGG
Source organism: Capra hircus (assembly GCF_001704415.2). Classification (NCBI taxonomy): domain Eukaryota; kingdom Metazoa; phylum Chordata; class Mammalia; order Artiodactyla; family Bovidae; genus Capra; species Capra hircus. Next base: position 136,283,698 of record NC_030809.1, read on the forward strand.
AATAAAACTACCTAGAGAGTCAAAAGACCTGAATGTAGAAAACTATGACACTGATGAAAGAAATCAAAGATGACACAAACATGGAAGGATTGGAGGGATATACCATGTTCCTGGATTTCAAAGGAATGTTATGAAAATGACTATTCTACACAAAGCTGTCTACAGATTCAGTGCAATACCTATCAAACTGCCAATGGTATTTTCCACATAATTAGAACAAAAAAATCACAATTAATATAGAAATACAATAGAACTCGAATAGCAAAAGCAATTTTAAGAAAGAATAATGGAGCTGGAGAAATCATCCTACCCGACTTCAGGCTATACTACAAAGTTATAGTCACCAATATGGTATGGTACTGGCAGAAAAGTGGAAATATACACCAGTAGAAGAAGATAAAATGAAAGAAATAAAGTGAAGTTGCTCAGTTGTGTCCAACTCTTTGCAATCCTATGGGTTGTAGACTACCAGACTCCCCTGTCCATGGAATTTTCCAGGCAAGAGTACTGGAATGGGTTGCCATTTCCTTCTCCAGGGGATCTTCCTGACCCAGGTATCGAACCTGGGTCTCCCACATTGCAGGCAGATGCTTTACCATCTGAGCCATCAGGGAAGATAGAAAGTGCTGAGATAAATCCATACACCTATAGGCATCTTGTTTTTTGACAAAGAAGGCAAGGATAAACAATAGAGAAGAGATAGTCTCTTCAATAAGTGGTGCTGGGGAAACTGGTCAGCCATGTGAAAGAAAATGAAGTCAGAACACTTCCTAACACCACATTAGTTCAGTTCACTGTCAGTCAGGTCTGACTCTTTACAACTACATGGACTGTAGCATGCCAGGCTTCTCTGTCCATCACCAACACCCAGAGCTTGCATAAACTCATGTTCATCAAGTGAGTGATGCCATCCAACCATCTCATCCTTTGTCATCCACTTCTGCTTCTGCCTTCACTCTTTCCCAGCATCAGGGTCTTTTCAACTGAGTCACTCTCTGCATCAGGTGGCAAAGTATTGGAGCTTCAGCTTTAACATCGGTCCTTCCAACAAATATTCAGGACTGATTTCCTTTAGGATTGACTAGTTTGATCTCCTTGCAGTCTAAGGGGCTCTCAAGAAATCTTCTCCAACACCACATTTAAAAGGCATCAATTCTTTGGTGCTCAGCTTTCTTTATGGCCCAACTCTCACATTCATAAAAGACTACTGGAAAAAACATAGTTTTGAATAGATGGACTTTTGTTGGCAAAATAGTGTCTCTGCTTTGCAATATGCTTGTCACATCTTTTAATTTCATGGCTACAGTTACCATCTGTAGTGATTTTGGAGCCCAAGACAAAGTCTGTCACTGTTTCCTTTGTTTCTCCATCTATTTGTCTTGAAGTGATGGGGCTGGATGCCATGATCTTAGTTTTCTGAATATTGGGTTTTAAGCCAGCTTTTTCACTCTCCTTTTTTTTTACCATAATCAAGAGATTCTTTAGTTCCTCTTCACTTTCTGCCTATGGCAGAAGAGTGGTGTGGTCTGCATATCTGAGGTTATTGATATTTCTCCTGGCAATCTTGATTCCAGTTTGTGCTTCATCCTGCCTGGCATTTTGCATGATGTACTCTGCATATAAGTTAAATAAGCAGGGTGACAATATACAGCCTTGACGTACTCCTTTCCCAGTTTGGAACCAGTCCATTATTCTATGTCCAGTTCTAACTGTTGTTTCTTGATCTGCATACAGATTTCTCAGGAGGCAGGTGAGGTGGTCTGGTATTCCCATCCTTTCAGAATTTTCCACAGTTTATTGTGATCCACACAGTCAAAGGCTTTGGCATAGTCAATAAAGCAGAAATAGATGTGTTTTTTTTTTTTTCCTGGAACTCTCTTGCTTTTTCAATGATCCAGTGGATGTCAGCAATTTGAAATCTGGTTTCTCTGTCTTTTCTAAATCCAACTTGAACATCTGGAAGTTCACAGTTCATGTACTGTTGAAGCCTGGCTTGGAGAATTTTGAGCATTGCTTTGCTAGCATGTGAGATGAGTGCAATTGTGTGGTAATTTGAAGATTTTTTGGCATTGCCTTTCTTTGGGATTGGAATGAAAACTGACCTTTTCCAGTCCTGTGGACACTTCTGAGTTTTCCAAATTTGCTGGCATATTGAGTACATCACCTTTTAGTATTTGAAGTAGCTCAACTGAAATTCCATCACCTCCATTAGCTTTGTTGATAGTGATGCTTCCCAAGGCCCACTTGACTTCGCATTTCAGAATGTCTGGTTCTAGGTGAGTGATCACACCATCGTGGTTGTCTGGGTCATTAACAGCTTTTATGTATAGTTCTTCTGTGTATTCGTGCCTCCTCTTTTTACTGTCTACTTCTGTTAGGTCCATACTGTTCCTTTCCTTTATTGTGCCCATCTTGGCATGAAATGTTCCCTTGGTATCGCTGATTTTCTGAAGAGATCTTTAGTCTTTCCTGTTTTTCTCTATTTCTTTGCATTGATCACTAGAAAGCCTTTTTATTTTTTTTTAATCTCTCCTTGCTCTTCTTTTAACTCTGGATTCAGATGGATATATCTTTCCTTTTCTCATTTGCCTTTCACTTCTTTTCTCAGCTATTTGTAAAGCCTCACGAGACAACCATTTTGCCTTTTTACATTTCTTTTTCTTGGGGATGGTTTTGATCACTGCCTCCTGTACGATGTCATGAACCTCCATCCATAGTTATTCAGGAACCCTGTGTATCAGATTTAGTCCCTTGAATCAAAAGAATCAATATTGTGCAAATGACTATATTACACAAAAGCAACATGCAGATTTAATTCAATCCTTATCAAACTACCAATGATAATTTTTAGAATTAGAAAAAAATTCAAAATTTATATGAAAACACAAAATACTCCAAATAACCGAAGTTATTTTTTGTAGGGTTTATGTAATTTATTTGTGATATTCTAAATTTTAGTTATTTTTAATTGAATGATAACTGTTTTACAATATTTTGTTTTCTGCTATATGTCAACATGAATCAGTCAAATATATGTATATATCTCACCTCCTTATTTATCCTCCCTCCCATTTCCCACCCCGTCCCACCCCTCTAGGTTGTCACAGAACATCAAGTTTGAGCTATCTGCATCACACAGCATTGTCCCACTGGTTATATATTTTACATATGGTAATGTATATATTTCAATGCTCTCTCTCAATTTGTCCCACTCTTTCAGTCTCACACTGTGTCCACTAGTCTCTTCTCCATGTCTACGTCTCCATTGCTGTCATGCAAATATGTTCATCAATATCATCTTTCTATATGCGAAAGTAATTGCAATTTCTGACCATGAATTTTAAATCATTATCAGGTCAGTTCAGTCATTCAGTCGCAATTGACTCCTTGTGACCCCATGGACTGCAGCACGACAGGCTTCCCTGCCCATCATCAACTCCTGGAGTTTACTCAAACTTATGTCCATTGAGCCAGTGATGCCATCCAACCATCTCATACTCTATCATCCCCTTCTCCTCCCGCCTTCAATCTTTCCCAGCATAGGCGTCTTTTCCAATGAGTTGGTTCTTCAAATCAGGTGGCCAAAGTATTGGAGTTTCAGCTTCAGCATCAGTCCTTCTAATGAATATTCAGGACTGATTTCCTTTAGGGTGGACTGCTTGGATCTTCTTGCAGTTCAAGGGACTCTCAAGAATCTTCTCAACACAGTAATCCAAAAGCATCAATTCTTTGGTGCTCAGCTTTCTTTATAGTCCATCTCTCACATCCATGCATGACTACTGGAAAAACCATAGCCTTGACTAGATGGACCTTTGTTAGCAAAGTAATGTCTCTGCGTTTAATATGCTATCTAAGTTGGTCATGACGTTTTTTCCAAGGAGCAAGCGTCTTTTAATATCATGGATGTAGTCACCATCTGCAGTGATTTTGGAGTGCCCCAAAATAAAGTCAGCCACTGTTTCCATTGTTTCCCCATCTATTTGCCATGAAGTGATGGGACTGGATGCCTTTTCATTGTTTTCTGAATGTTGAGTTTTAAGCCAACATTTTCACTCTCCTCTTTCACTTTCATCAAGAGGCTCTTTAGTTCTTTGCTTTCTGCCTTAAGGGTGGTGTCATCTGTATATCTGAGGTTATTGATATTTCTCCCAGCAATCTTGATTCCAGCTTGTGCTTCATCCAGTCCAGCATTTCTCATGACGTACTCTGCATATAAGTTAAATAAGCAGGGTGACAGTATACAGCCTTGACGTACTCCTTTCCTGATTTGGGAGCAGTCTGTTCTATGTCTGGTTCTAACTCTTGCTTCTTGACCTGCATGTTAAATCATTTTAGCTAGGCTTAAACACATCTCTGTTAATCAAAATAGGAACCATTACATTCAACTCATTTTTGCCAACTAGAAATGTTTGTTTATTCCTATAGCATACAAATCCATGCTTCAGGACTCGAAGAACTCTTGGAAAGCATTTTCTGAATCTTGCTGGTTGTGGAAGCTTTTTTCCTGTAAAAAGTTGCTGAGATGGTTGAAGAAGTGGCAGTCAGTTGGTGAGAGATCAGGTGAATGTGGTGGATGAGGCAAAACTTTGAAGCCCAATGCACTCAACTTTTGAGGACTTGATTGTGTGAAGTGCAGTCAGGCATTGTGGTGGAGAAGAACTGAGGCCTTTTTGTTCATTATTGACAGAAACTTCTTGTGTAGCTGTAAAAGAATCAGCTTCTATGATTGCTCTCAATTGGTTGTCAAATTTTGATGACAACATTGGAAGTAGCTGGCTGGCCACTACACTCCTCATTTTTAAGGCTCTCATCTACTTTGCAAAACTTTTTGAACCATTACTGCACTGTACGTCCATTAGCAGTTCCTGGGCCAAATGCATCGTTGGTGTTGTGAGTTGTCTCGACTGCTTTACAACCCATTTTGAGCTTGAATAAGAAAATCTCTTGAAATTGCTTTATGTCTAACATCATTTCCATAGTTTAAAATACATAAAAAATAAACAGCAAGTAGTAAGTCATTATCAAAAACACTTAAAATGAGAAGTGTGCATTTCAATGATATATAACATGTATTTGGAGAAGGTGATGGCATCCCACTCCAGTGCTTTTGCCTGGAAACTCCCATGGACGGAGGAGCCTGGTGAGCTATAGTCCATGGGGTCGCTAGGAGTTGGGCATGACTGAGCGACTTCACTTTCATTTTTCACTTTCATCCATTGGAGAAGGAAATGAGAACCCACTCCAGTATTCTTGCCTGGAGAATCCCAAGGATGGGGGAGCCTGGTGGGGTGCCGTCTCTGGGATCGCACAGAGTCAGACACGACTGAGGTGACTTAACAGCAGCAGCAGCAGCATAACATTTATTTAAGAATGTATTCCAGTATCAAACTGGAATTTCAGCCAATTTCCACAATTTAAAGCCACAAGTACTTTTGCATCGACCTAATTATATGCATTAATGTATGATATTTATTTTTCTCCTTGCAACTTACTTTGCTCTGTATAATAAACTCTAGGTTCATCCACCTCATTAGAACTGACTTAAGTGTGTTTCTTTTTATGACTGAGCAATATTCCTTCATATATATGTACCACAACTTCTTTATCCATCCATTTATCAATGGACATCTAGCTTGCTTCCTTTCCCAGTTATTGTAAATAGTGCTACAATGAACATTGGTGTGCATATGTCCTTTTCAATTATGGCTTCCTCAGGATGTATTCCCAGCAGAGGGGTTGTTGAGTCTAGTTTTACTGAGTTGAGTTGACTCTTGTTGAGTCTAGTTGTTGAATACTAGTTTTATTCCTAACATATTATTTTTCAAAAAATCTCCATATTCTTCTTCATAGTGGTTGTAAAATTTACGTTGATATATACACACTGTCATGTGTAAAATAGATCACAAGTGGGAAGCTTCTATATAACAGAGGGAGCCCAACCTGGTGATCTTTGATGACCTAAAGGGGTGGAATTATGGTTGACTCACATTGATGTATGGCAGAGATCACCACAACACTGTAAAGTGGTTATCCTCATAAAAAAAAGAAAGTCCATTGTCTATTTCTAACTTACTTCACTGTGTATGACAGACTGATTCCATCCATCTCTCTACAAATTACCTGTTATAAAGGAGAGGAAGCTCAGCTTGCCACTTTGTGATGACCTAGATGGGTGGGATGGGAGAAGGAGTGTGAGGGAGTTCTAAAAGGGAGGGAATATATGTATAAGTATAGCTAATCCACTCAATTGTACAGCAGAAACTAAAAAAAAAAAAACATTGTAAAGCAATTATATTCCATAAAAAAACAAATTTCATTGTTTTCTTGTAGTAGCACATGATATATCTATCTATATATCTATATAAATATATTTCATATAGAGAGTGCTAAGTTCCATAGCAATTTCATAGCACAAAAATGCATGCTGCTGCTGCTGCTAAGTCGCTTCAGTCATGTCCGACTCTGTACGACCCCAGAGACGGCAGCCCACCAGTTCCCCCATCCCTGGGGTTCTCCAGGCAAGAACACTGGAGTGGGTTGCCATTTCCTTCTTCAATGCATGAAAGTAAAAAGTGAAAGTGAAGTCGCTCAGTAGTGTCTGACTCTTCGCGACCCCATGGACTGCAGCCTACCAGGCTCCTCTGTCCATGGGATTTTCCAGGCAAGTGTACTGGAGTGGGGTGCCATTGCCTTCTCAAAAATGTATAAAATTTAAGAATTTACTAGTAAATATTTTGTTTGTGTTTAGAATACATAAATTATATTAGTCTTTAGAAAGCTTACCTTTCTAATTTTCAAAAAGTTACTAGCAATGAAATTGAATCAGTAATCAAAAATATCCCAACAAACAATATCCAGGACCATATGACTTCATAGGAGAATTCTAAAAACACTTAAAGAAAACATCTTTCCTTTCAAACTACTCCAGAAAATTGAAGGAGAAGGAATGCTTCCAAAGTCATTCCTTAAGGGCAGCATTACTCTGCACCAAAACAAGACAAAAATGTCACACACACACACACACACACACACACACACACACACACACGACAGGCCAATGTTGAACACAGATTCAAAAATTCTCAACAAAATATTAGCAAATGAAATTCAATAATATATTAAAATAATAATACTATATGGTAAAATGGGATTTTTTCCAAAGAATGCAATATGTTTCAGTGCTTGCAAATCAATTAGTGTGAGGGGGGTTCAGGATGGGGAACACGTGTATACCTGTGGTGGATTCACGTTGACGTGTGGCAAAACCAATACAATATTGTAAAGTAAAAAAATAAAAAAAGCAAAGGCCACACATATATTAATAAAAGAGCACTGAGAATTTAAAAGAATTGGAGAATAAAAATCACATGATCATTTCAATAGATGTAGAAAAGGCTTTTGACAAAATCAACACCTGTTTATGCTTAAAAATCTCAACCAAGTGGGCATACAGCATGGGTGCTGTCCTGTGCTAAGTTGTTTTAGTTCTGTCCTACTCAGTGTGACCCTATGGATTGTAGCCTGCCAAGCTCTTCTGTCCATGGGATTCTCCAGGCATGAATACTGGAGTGGGTTGCCATTTCCTCCTCCAGGGGATTTTCCCAGCCCAGGGATCAAACCTGTGTCTCCCACATTGCACGCAGGTTCTTTACCACTAGTGCCACCTGGGAAGCCCCAGGCATAGAGCATACCTCAACATAATAAAGGCCATATATGATAATTCCACAGCTAACATCTACTTATCACACTTGTCAAGCAGAAAACATTTCCTCTTATATTAGGAACAAGACAACGTTGACCATTCCCATCACTCCTACTAACGAAGTATTGGAAGCCCTAGCCACAGCAGTCAAACAAAAAAGAAATTTGAAAAAATTAAAATTGGGTTTGGTTGCTGCTTCTCTGGAGTCATGGCACCATGCTATGGAAGGGCCCAAAGGGAACTGGCCTCTTTGTCATGAGGTCTTTTCTTACATGCAGCATCATTCTTATATGCAATTAATAGAAAAGAAAATGCTGCTGCTGCTGCTAAGTCGCCTCAGTCATGTCAGACTCTTTGCTACCCCGTGAAGTATAGGCCACCAGGCACCTCTGTCCCTGGGATTCCCCAGGCAAGAATACTGGAGTGGGTTGCCATTTCCTTCTCCAATGCGTGCCTGCATGCTAAGTCACTTCTGTCATGTCCAACTCTGTGTGATCCTATGGACAGCAGCCCACCAAGGCTCCTCTACCACAGAATTCTTTAGGCAAGAATACTGGAGTGGATTGCCATTCCTTTCCCAAAAGAAAAAAGAATCACTGCTAATAGATATAGTTCTTCAGACACTTTTGGCATTTGCACTTACCTGTTATGGTATAGTTCATATTGCAGGGTCGTTTAAAGACATGGGTGCACTTCAGAACTAAAAAATAAGACATATCATGCTTTAGGGAATCACACATCATTTTATGTATTTTATCATGGTCGAGTACTGTTTAAGCCTTCAGATACAACAAATTCTTCTCACCAAGGTGCAGTGTCCTCAATACATCCTTAAAGTTATGAAAACTTGAATTGCTGCCTCATTAAGATTTCTACAAATTATAGTAACAGGACAGTACACAGAGCTGGAATATTGGGGTTTGGGATACAAAACATTTCCCTCCATCATTATTTATATTGATCTTTCAGAGCTAATTTTGAAAGCCTCTGACCATCATTTGTGCACTGTTAATCAAATCATTAACGCAATATCAGTTCAGTTCAGTTCAGTCGCTCAGTCAAGTCTGATTCTTTGTGACCCCATGAATTGGAGCACGCCAGGCCTCCCTGTCCATCACCAACTCCCAGAGTTTGCCCGAACTCATGTTCATTGAGTCAGTGAGGTCATCCAGCCATCTCATCCTCTGTCGTCACCTTCTCCTCCTGCCCCCAATCCCTCCCAGCATCAGAGTCTTTTCCAGTGAGTCAACTCTTCGCCTGAGGTGGCCAAAGTATTGGTGTTTCAGCTTCAGCATCAGTCCTTCCAATTAACACCCAAGACTGATCTCCTTTAGGATGGACTGTTTGGATCTCTTTTAGGATGGACTGGTTGGATCTCCTTGCAGTCCAAGTGACTCTCAAGAGTCTTCTCCAACACCACAGTTCAAAAGCATCAATTCTTCAGCGCTCAGCTTTGTTCACAGTCCAACTCTCACATCCATACATGACCACTGGAAAAACCATAGCCTTGACGAGACGGACCTTTGTTGGCAAAATAATGTCTCTGCTTTTGAATATGCAGTCTAGATTGCTCACAGCTTTCCGTCCAAGGAGTAACCGTCTTTTAATTTCGTGGCTGCAATGGCCATCTGCAGTAATTTTGGAGCCCCCCCCCCCCCGCCCCAAATAAAGTCTGACACTGTTTTCACTGTTTCCCCATCTATTTCCCATGAAGTGTTGGGACTGATGCTATGATCTTCGTTTTCTGAATGTTGAGCTTTAAGCCAACTTTTTCACTCTCCTCTTTCACTTTCATCAAGAGGCTTTTTAGCTCCTCTTCACTTTCTGCCATAAGGGTGGTGTCATCTGCATATGTGAGGTTATTGATATTTCTCCCGGCAATCTTGACTCCAGCTTGTGCTTCCTCCAGCCCAGCGTTTCTCATGATGTACTCTGCATATAAGTTAAATAAGCAGGGTGATAATATACAGCCTTGACGTACTCCTTTTCCTATTTGGAACCAGTCTGTTGTTCCATGTCCAGTTCTAACTGTTGCTTCCTGACCTGCATATAGGGTTTCTCAAGAGGCATGTCAGGTGGTCTGCTATTCCCATCTCTGTCAGAATTTCCCACAGTTTATTGTGATCACAGTCAAAGGCTTTGGCATAGTCAATAAAGCAGAAAGAGATTTTTTTTGGAACTCTCTTGCTTTTTTTGATGATCCAGCGGATGTTGACAATTTGATCTCTGGTTCCTCTGCCTTTTCTAAAACAATCTTGAACATCTGGAAGTTCACAGTTCACATACTGTTGAAGCCTGACTTGGAGAATTTTGAGCATTACTTTACCAGCGTGTGAGATGAGTGCAATTGTGCGATAGTTTGAGCATTCTCTGGCATTGCCTTTCTTTGAGGTTGAAGTAAAAACTGACCTTTTCCAGTCCTGTGGCCACTGCTGAGTTTTCCAAATTTGCTGGCATATTGAGTGCAGCACTTTTACAGCATCATCTTTCAGGATTTGAAATAGCTCAACTGCGATTCCATCACCTCTATTAGCTTTGTTTGTAGTGATGGTTTCTAAGGCCCACTTGACTTCACTTTCTAGGATGTCTGGCTCTAGGTGTGTGATCACACCATCGTGATTATCTGGGTCGTGAAGATCTTTTTTGTACAGTTCTGTGTATTCTTGCCACCTCTTCTTTATATCTTCTGCTTCTATTAGCTCCATACCATTTCTATCATTTATCGAGACCATCTTTGTATGAATGGTTCCGCTGGTATCTCTAATTTTCTTGAAGAGTCTCCAGTCTTTCCCATTCTGTTGTTTTCCTCTATTTCTTTGCAATATAAGGTATCTGTGAAATATGTCTTTGTTCTTTCATAGAGAGTTCTTTTTTCATTTACAACAAATCCACATTTTTTGTAAAAGTCACTGTTTTGAGAATATATTTTCTTAGATTTCTTCTGTTTTGTACTACAATTTTTAGGATCCTTTTGGAAATAGTGGACTACTGCATTCTCCTGCATGAATGATAATAAAATGTTGCTAAGCTCTTAACAACAAACAGATATCTCTAAAGAGACCAAAATGGTGACTTATCAGTTTTTCTTATGCCTCCTAAAAAGTGGCTCTGCTTCAGCTGATACTTGGCAGTTTTAAATTTATCCATGATTTCTCAATCCATCCCACTCTCTTACATCTCCTAATATCAGCTGTCTTGTTTCATCACTTCTCTTGGGTTTTGTGTGCAGTGAGCAATTTTTGTGTCAGAAATCTTCTAACAAATATATTTAACAGATGCAACTTCTGTGTTCTCTTCACTTATCTGTAAAAAAAGAAGAAAAATGTCCCTAATTGATAATGTAGTGTAAGACTATCTGAAGATAGACCCTCCCTCCAAAAAACGTCCATGAATTTTATCCTGCCTATATAGAAGAATAATAATCACTGAAGAAAACTGATTACTTGCCACTAGCCAGTTTAACTTCTTCAAAGCCTCTGTTGTTTTACTGCGTATTATGATAGTGAATTACCAAAATGAAACTGTCTCATTAAAGGTAAACTTCAATGGAATTGGCCAAATATGCTCTAAATATTTGGAAATAATAACTTTTAATTAAAAAAATTTAGGTCATTTAAGAAATTGTTTCATGGCTTCCAATTTGTAGAGGACTTAGCGATTTCCTTCTTCATTGTATTTTGCTGAAAATGAGGATGAAGGTACAGACTAGAATTATTTTAGAAACAGTAATTTAAATGTAGGAAAGCTTGGTTAGCTCTTTGGCTTTCAGGAAGCTTAATACTTCTTTGTAGAGAACGTTGCTTTTTTGAATTGTATAGATGTAAAGGGAATAACTGTATGCAGATTTAAAAAGGAAAAATTTGCTCACACAAGAGTTTTATCCTTGATGGCACTAGAAATGAACCTCAGCTCTTCTGCCTGATAACACACAGCCTAAAGTACAAGATTGTTTTGTCATTGAATTTTTAATCATTGTTTAGTTTAGTTTTGCTAACCCAGTCTGTCTGTGAAACACTGATTCTGCTCTCTAAGGAGAGCAAAGTTAGGAATCTAAAATAATTTAATAATGAGTTTACTGATAAAATGTGAAGTCAGGGGTTAAAGTAGTCATTTAAATCAAAATAGAGTATGAGAAACAAACTCTGTCCATCAGGCCTATCTACCATTTTCCTCAGGTATGACTTGATTTGCAACAGCTTCTTGTTTTCTTCTCTTTTGAGGCCTGTCTTCCTTTCCTAGTATGGTTTTATAATAATTTTATTAAGATATAATTCACATACCTTACTGTTGACCCATATGAAGGGTACAATTCAGTGGTTTTGTAATATATTCATGGAATTGTACAACTATGATCACAGTCAGTTTGAAAACATTGCCATTATGCCAGAAAGAAACTCTCTACCTTTTAGTAGTCACCTGTTCTTTCATCCCAATTCCTCCCAGCCCTGAGCAACCAGTAATCTACTTTATGTCTATATGGACTTGTCTCTTCTGGTCATTTAATATGATTGGATTCCTATAGTATTTGATCTTTTGTGACTGGCACCCCAAATAGAGTTTTGTTCTATGTGGAATGAGAACTTCTCATGTTGAGAACTATGATTACTGTTAAAGGAAGTGGTTGGTAAGAATCAATAGATGTAAGGAAGAAAGGTTGGATACCTAACAGGTTTCTCAGTCAATCTGATGCTGAATATATATATATATATAAATATATATATTATATATATATATATATATATAAAATCATAGCCAAGCATTCATGATATGTTACTATAATTGTTTGTCTCTGGGTGTTGAAATCTTTGCCTGCTGAGTCAGGAAAGTCTTGCTAAAAATTATGCCAAATAACATGACAAGTAATTGACATAGCAGGCTTCAGTTATGTTTAATTTTGCTAGGAGCTTGTATACCTCTGGTCAGGGGGGCTTCCCAAATTTTTAATTTCCTCTATTGTATTTATGCTGTCTTTAAAAAGTATGCACCATAGGATTGGGTTGAGAATTAAAGTCACCTTTCTATTTCTATTTCCTCCAGAGGATCTTCCTGACAGAGGGATCAAACCCAGGTCTGTTGCATTTCAGGCGGATTCTTTACCATCTGAGCTAGATTATGAAGCAGTATTTCCCTGATGACTGCTGCTTAAGCATTGCGGCTTATTTTTTTTTTATATTTGGTTATATATGTATATAAATATATTTTAATTTTAATTTTTACTTTATTTTACTTTACAATACTGTATTGGTTTTGCCATACATTGACATGAATCCACCACGGGTGTACATGCAATCCCAAACATGAACCCCCCTCCCACCACCCTCCCGACAACATCCCTCTGGGTCATCTCCATGCACCAGCCCCAAGCATGCTATATCCTGCATCAGACATAGACTGGTGATTCGATTCTTACATGATAGTATACATGTTTCAATGCCATTCTCCCAAATCATCCCACCCTCTCCCTCTCCCTCTGAGTCCCAAAGTCCTCTATACACATCTGTGTCTTTTTTGCTGTCTTGCATACAGGGTCATCATTGCCATCTTCCTAAATTCCATATATATGTTTTAGTATACTGTATTGATGTATTTCTTTATGGCTTACTTCACTCTGTATAATTGGCTCCGGTTTCCTCCATCTCAACAGAACTGATTCAAATGTATTCTTTTTAATGGCTGAGTAATACTCCATTGTGTATATGTACCACAGCTTTCTTATCCATTCATCTGCTGATGGACATCTAGGTTGTTTCCATGTCCTGGCTATTATAAACAGTGCTGTGATGAACATTGGGGTACATGTGTCTCATTCAATTCTGGTTTCCTCAGTGTGTATGCCCAGCAGTGGGATTGCTGGGTCATATGGCAGTTCTATTTGCAATTTTTAAAGGAATCTCCATACTGTTTTCCATAGTGGTTGTACTAGTTTGCATTCCCACCAACAGTGTAGGAGGGTTCCCTTTTCTCCACACCCTCTCCAGCATTTATTGCTTGCAGATTTTTGGGTGGCGGCCATTCTGACTGGTGTGAAGTGGTACCTCATTGTGGTTTTGATTTGCATTTCTCTAATAATGAGTGATGTTGAGCATCTTTTCATGTGTTTGTTAGCCATCTATATGTCTTCTTTGGAGAAATGTCTATTTAGTTCTTTGGCCCATTTTTTGATTGGGTCGTTTATTTTTCTGGAATTGAGCTGCATAAGTTGCTTGTATATTTTTGAGATTAGTTGTTTGTCAGTTGCTTCATTTGCTATTATTTTCTCCCATTCTGAAGGCTGTCTTTTCACCTTGCTTATATTTTCCTTTGTTGTGCAGAAGCTTTTAATTTTAATTAGATCCCATTTGTTTATTTTTGCTTTTATTTCCAGAATTCTGGGAAGTGGATCATAGAGGATGCTGCTGTGATTTATGTTGGAGAGTGTTTCGCCTGTGTTCTCCTCCAGGAGTTTTATAGTTTCTGGTCTTACATTTAGATCTTTAATCCATTTTGAGCTTATTTTTGTGTGCGGAGTTAGAAAGTGATCTAGTTTCATTCCTTTACAAGTGGTTGACCAGTTTTCCCAGCACCACTTGTTAAAGAGATTGTCTTTACTCCATTGTATATTCTTGCCTCCTTTGTCAAAGGTAAGGTGTCCAAAGGTGCGTGGATTTATCTCTGGGCTTTCAATTTTGTTCCATTGATCTTTATTTCTGTCTTTGTGCCAGTACCATACTGTCTTGATGACTGGCTTTGTAGTAGAGCCTGAAGTCAGGCAAGTTGATTCCTCCAGTTCCATTCTTCTTTCTCAAGATTGCTTTGGCTAGTCGAGTTTTTTTATATTTCCATACAAATCTTGAAATTATTTGTTCTAGTTCTGTGAAAAATGTGGCTGGTAGCTTGATAGGGATTGCATTGAATTTGTAAATTGCTTTGGGTAGTATACTCATTTTCACTATATTGATTCTTCTGATCCACGAACATGGTATATTTCTCCATCTATTAGTGTCTTCTTTGATTTCTTTCATCAGTGTTTTATAGTTTTCTATATATAGGTCTTTAGTTTCTTTAGGTAGATATATTCCTAAGTGTTTTATTCTTTTTGTTGCAATGGTGAATGGAATTGTTTCCTTTATTTCTTTTTCTAAGTTCTCATTATTAGTGTATAGCAATGCAAGGGATTTCTGTATGTTGATTTTATATCCTACAACTTTACTATATTCTTTGATTAGCTCTAGCAATTTTCTGGTGGAGTCTTTATGGTTTTCTATGTAGAGGATCATGTCATCTGCAAACAGTGAGAGTTTTACTTCTTTTCCAATTTGGATTCCTTTTATTTCTTTTTCTGCTCTGATTGCTGTGGCCAAAACTTCCAGAACTATGTTGAATAGTAGTGGTGAAAGTGGGCACCCTTGTCTTGTTCCTGACTTTAGGGGAAATGCTTTCAATTTTTCACCATTGAGGATAATGTTTGCTGTGGGTTTGTCATATATAGCTTTTATTATGTTGAGGTATGTTCCTTCTATTCCTGCTTTCTGGAGAGTTTTTATCATATATGGATGTTGAATTTTGTCAAAGGCCTTCTCTGCATCTATTGAGATAATCATATGGCTTTTATTTTTCAATTTGTTAATATGGTGAATTACATTGATTGACTTGTGGATATTGAAGAATCCTTGCATCCCTGGGATAAAGCCCACTTGGTCATGGTGTATAATCTTTTTAATGTGTTGTTGGATTCTAATTGCTAGAATTTTGTTGAGGATTTTTGCATCAATGTTCATCAGTGATATTGGCCTGTAGTTTTCCTTTTTTGTAGTATCTTTGTCAGGTTTTGGTATTAGGGTGATAGTGGCCTCATAGAATGAGTCTGGAAGTTTACCTTCCTCTGCAATTTTCTGGAAGAGTTTGAGTAGGATAGGTGTTAGCTCTTCTCGATACTTTTGGTAGAATTCAGCTGTGAAGCCGTCTGGACCTGGGCTTTTGTTTGCTGGAAGATTTCTGATTACAGTTTCAATTTCTGTGCTTGTGATGGGTCTGTTAAGATTTTCTATTTCTTCCTGGTTCAGTTTTGGAAAATTGTACTTTTCTAAGAATTTGTCCATTTCTTCCACGTTGTCCATTTTATTGGCATATAATTGCTGATAGTAGTCCCTTAGGATCCTTTGTATTTCTGTGTTGCCTGTTGTGATCTCTCCATTTTCATTTCTAATTTTATTGATTTGATTTTTCTCCCTTTGTTTCTTGATGAGTCTGGCTAATGGTTTATCAATTTTTGTTTATCCTTTCAAAGAACCAGCTTTTGGCTTTGTTGATTTTTGCTATGGTCTCTTTTGTTTCTTTTTCATTTATTTCTGCCCTAATTTTTAAGATTTCTTTCCTTCTACTAACTCTGGGGTTCTCCAATTCTGCCTTTTCTAGTTGCTTTAGGTGTAGAGTTAGGTTATTTATTTGACTATTTTCTTGATTTCTTGAGGTATGCCTGTAGTGCTATGAACTTTCCTCTTAGCACTGCTTTTATAGTGTCCCACAGGTTTGGGGTTGTTGTGTTTTCATTTTCATTAGTTTCTATGCATATTTTGATTTCTTTTGTGATTTGTTGGTTATTCAGAAGTGTGTTGTTCAACCTCCATATGTTGGAATTTTTAATAGTTTTTCTTCTGTAATTGAGATCTAATCTTAAAGCATTATGGTCAGAAAAGATGATTGAAATGATTTCGATTTTTTTTAAATTTATCAAGGTTAGATTTATGGCCCAGGATGTGATCTATCCTGGAGAAGGTTCCATGAGCACTTGAGAAAAAGGTGAAATTCATTGTTTTGGGGTGAAATGTCCTATAGATATCAATTAGGTCTAACTGATCTAATGTATCATTTAAAGTTTGCATTTCTTTGTTAATTTTCTGTTTAGTTGATCTGTCTATAGGTGTGAGTGGGGTATTAAAGTCTCCTGCTATTATTGTGTTATTGTTAATTTCCCCTTTCATACTTGTTATCATTTCTCTTACATATTGTGGTGCTCCTATATTGGGTGCATATATATTTATAATTGTTATATCTTCTTCTTGGATTGATCCTTTGATCATTATGTAGTGGCCTTCTTTATCTCTTTTCACAGCCTTTGTTTCAAAGTCTATTTTATCGGATATGAGTATTGCCACTCCTGCTTTCTTTTGGTCTCTATTTGTGTGGAATATCTTTTTTCCAGCCCTTCACTTTCAGTCTGTATGTGTCCCTTGTTTTGAGGTGGGTCTCTTGTAAGCAGCATATAGAGGGGTCTTGTTTTTGTATCCATTCGGCCAGTCTTTGCCTTTTGGCTGGGGCATTCACCCCATTTATGTTTAAGGTAATTATTGATAAGTATGATCCCGTTACCATTTACTTAATTGTTTTGGATTCGGGTTTATACACCCTTTTTGTGTTTCCTGTCTAGAGAATATCTTTTAGAATTTGTTGGAGAGCTGGATGGTGGTGCTGAATTCTCTCAGCTTTTGCTTGTCTGTAAAACTTTTGTTTTCTCCTTCCTATTTGAATGAGATCCTTGCTGGGTACAGTAATCTGGGCTGTAGGTTATTTTCTTTCATCACTTTAAGTATGTCTTGCCATTCCCTCCTGGCCTGAAGAGTTTCTATTGAAAGATCAGCTGTTATCCTTATGGGAATCCCCTTGTGTGTTATTTGTTGTTTTTCCCTTGCTGCTTTTAATATTTGTTCTTTGTGTTTGATCTTTGTTAATTTGATTAATATGTGTCTTGGGGTGTTTCAGCTTGGGTTTATCCTATTTGGAACTCTCTGTGTTTCTTGGACTTGGGTGATTATTTCCTTCCCCTTTTAAGGGAAGTTTTCAACTATTATCTCCTCAAGGATTTTCTCATGGTCTTTCTTTTTGTCTTCTTCTTCTGGGACTCCTATAATTCGAATGTTGGAGCGTTTCATATTGTCCTGGAGGTCTCTGAGATTGTCCTCATTTCTTTTAATTCGTTTTTCTTTTTTCCTCTCTGATTCATTTATTTCTACCATTCTATCTTCTATTTCACTAATCTTATCTTCTGCCTCCGTTATTCTACTATTTGTTGCCTCCAGAGTGTTTCTGATCTCATTTATTGCATTATTCATTATTTATTGACTCTTTTTTAATTTCTTCTAGGTCCTTGTTAAACCTTTCTTGCATCTTCTCAATCCTTGTCTCTAGGCTATTTGTCTGTGATTCCATTTTGATTTCAAGATTTTGGATCATTTTCACTATCAATATTCGGAATTCTTTCTCAGGTAGATTCCCTATCTCTTCCTCTTTTGTTTGGTTTTATGGGCATTTCTCCTGTTCCTTAACCTGCTGGGTATTCCTCTGTCTCTTCATCTTGGTTATATTGCTGCTTTTGGGGTGGCCTTTTAATATTCTGGTAATTTGTGGAGTTCTCTTTATTATGGCACTTCCTCACTTTGGGTGGGGTTCTATCAGTGGCTTGTCAAGGTTTCTTGGTTAGGGAGGCTTGTGTTGGAGTTCTGGTGGGTGGAGCTTGGTTTCTTCTCTCTGGAGTGCAGTGGAGTGACCATTAATGGGTTATGAGATGTCAAAAGTTCTGGAGTAGCTTTGAGCTGCCTGTATATTGAAGCTCAGGAGTGTGTTCCTGTGTTGCTGGAGAATTTGCATGGTATGTCTTGCTCTGGAACTTGTTGGCCCTTGAGTGGAGCTTGGTTTCAGTGTAGGTATGAAGGCATTTGATGAGCTCCTATTGCTTAATGTTCCCTGAATTCAGGAGTTCTCTGATGTTCTCAGGCTTTGGACTTAAGCCTCCTGCTTCTGGTTTTCAGTTTTATTTTTACAGTAGCCTCTAGATTTCTCCATCTATACAGCACTGATGGTAAAACATCTAGGTTAAAGATGAAAAGTTTCTCCACATTGAGGGACACTCAGAGAGGTTCACTGAGTTACATTGAGAAGAGAAGAGGGAGGGGGTAGTTAGAGGTGACTGGAATGAGATGCAGTGAGATCAAAAGAGGAGAGAGCAAGCTAGCCAGTAGTCACTTCCTTATGTGCTCTCCATAGTCTGGACCGCTCAGAGGTATTTATGGAGTTATACAGGGAAGATGAGAGGGAGGAAGTAGACAGAGGTGGCCAGGAGGATAAGAGAGAGGAATGAAAAGGAGAGAGACAAATCCTGCCAGTAACCAGTTCCTTAGTTGTTCTCCACCGTCTGGAACACACAGAGATTCACAGAGTTGGATAGAGAAGAGATGGGGGAGGAAAGAGACAGAGGCCACCTGATGGAGAAAAAGGAGAGTCCATAGAAGGAGAGAGTGGTTAAGCCAGCAGTCTCGCTCTCAGGTAGAATTGGGTAGTGAAGTTTGGATTTTTAAATGTACAAAATTGACAACAAAAACCAAAAAGCAAAGTTTAAAAATCTAGAGTAGAGGTTGGATTTTCATGTTTGGGAACGCATGTAAGAATTAAAGATTTTAAAATTTAAAAAATAAAAAAATAAACAAAATTCAAAAATACAATATTAAAGAAAAGAAGCAGAAGGAAAAAAGAAAAAAGAAAAAATAGAAAAAAAAGAGAAAAACCCCACAAGAATTATTAAAAAACTCCATCCACACCACATAAAACTATATATGGTATTTGCCTTAAAAAAATAGAGTATTTTTTTTTTGAAAAGTAATAGTAGGCTATAGAAATAAAAATTAGAGGAGAAATAGAAGACTGTTTTCAAAGACAATGGTCTGCTTTTCTGGTTGCCTGATGTCCTCTGCCAGCATTCAGAAGTTGTTTTGTGGAGTTTGCTCAGCGTCAAAATGTTCTTTTGAGGAATTTGTGAGGGAGAAAGTGGTCTTCCCGTCCTACTCCTCTGCCATCTTACACCCCCCCACCCCCTTTGTGGCTTATTTTTGAATGGCATGACACCATCCCACTGGTTGTGTAGCAGGACAAAATATTGGCTTTCTATGCTCACAGAGGCCAAATTAAAAAAATAAATGTAGACAGAATTTGGAGGAAATAGAAAAGTGACTTTAATTCTCAGCCTGTGGAGAGGGTAACAGAGTGGCTCATGCCTCAAGAATTCCTTCATGAGAACTCTAGCAGCTTATATAAGACAAGGGCTCGAGGTCAGAAGTCAGTGATGAGGAACAAAGGTGATATTATCTTCGTTTCTTTCTCCTGTGTTGTTTCAAAGACAGTCATAGACTGGTGTCAGTAACCGTGCAATTGAGTCTGGCAGTTCAGTGGCTTTGTGACTTTCTTTCTGATATGCAACTACAAGGGAAAGGGTGTTGTAAGGGTAAACAACAGATACAGGATGAATTTAGAATAGGATTAAAGGAAAAAATGTGAATTTCAGCTCCTTCAGAGTAAAGGGGCAGAAAAGCAAACTTAGTTACAGACATTCAGAGTTAGGAGGCAAAAAAGCAAACAGTTATAGACATTCAGAATTAGCGTGGAGCAGTTAAAGTAAAAACACTAGAAATGTTCAGGCCTGCTCACTTCTCTACTTATCCTCTTTGTTCTTAGGAAAGGGAAAGAGAAACTCACTCCTCTTTTTCCTTTTTTACTGCAACAGTTATGTGGCCTGTTTCCATGATGTATTGAGTAAGTGTTGTTTGTTGTGAGCATAGATCCCTGTAACACCAAATTAAACACATTCTATCAGACTTCTCTTTAAATGAAAGTCTCACTTTGAAAAATATTCAAATTGGAAAGAAAGTAGTAAAACTGTTGCTATTTGCAGATGACATGATATTGTACATGGAAAATATTAAAGATGCCACCAGAAAAACAATTAGAACTAACAAATGAATTCAGTAAAGTTGTAAGACATGAAATTAGTATACAGTAATCTGTCACATTTCTATATACAAATAATGAGCTATCAGAAAGAGAAATTAATAAAGCAATTCCATTTATAATCACATCAAAAAGGATAAAATACCTATGTATAAATCTAACCAATGAATTAAAAGACATATACTTGGAAAACCATGAGGCATTGATGAAAGAGGTTGAAGATGATATGAACAAATGAAAAGATAATGTTGTTCCATGAATTAGAAGAATTCTAATTTTATTAGAATAAAAAACATCCAAGGCAATCTACAGATTCAGTGCAGTCCCTATCAAAATACCAGTGATATTTACAGAGTTAAATACTTCTAAAATTTGAATGATAATACAAAGATCCTAGATAGCCAAAGCCTTGATCCTAGATCAAGCTAAATCTTGATTTTAAAAAAGCTGCAGATATCATGTTCCCCGATTTTAAACAGTACTACAAAGCTGTAATAAAACAGTATGGTACTGACAATAAATAAATAAACAAATGGACACAAAAATTAATGGAACAGAACAGTAAAAAACAGAAATAAACCCGCACCTACATGTTAAACTAATTTATGGAAAAGGAGGCAAGACTATAATGGGTTGAAAAACTGGACAGCTACGTGCAAAAGAATCAAACTCTACCATTTTCTTAAACCACATATAAAAATAAACTCAAATGATTAAAGACTCAACTGTAAGCCCTGGGATCATAACGAAGAAAACACAGGTAGTGTGTTCTTTGACATAAATCTTAACAATATAATTTTAAATATATCTCCTTAGACAAGGTAAACAAAAGTGAAAATAAATAAGTGGGACTACATTAAACTAAAAAAACTTTTGTACAAGTCAATAGAATGAAAAAACAACCTACTGGTAAATGGGGAAATATACTTGCAAATGACATAGTGGTTAATTATAAAGAGTTAATATTCAGTATACATAAAGAACCTAAAAAAAGCATCAAAAAACACCTATTAAAAATGAGAAGATGACCTGAATACACATGCTTCCAAAGAAGGCATGCAGATGGTCAGAAGATACATGAAAAGATGCTCAAAATCACTAATCATCAAGGAAATACATATCAAAACAATAAAAGCTATCACTTCACATTTGTCAGAGTAGCTACAAGAAATTCCAGATGTACAAGCTAGGTTGAATCAGAGATTAAATTGACAAATTCTGTTGGATCATAGGAAAACAAAAGAATTCCAGAAAAGCATCTACTTCTGCTTCACTGACTACACTAAAGCCTTTGACTCTCTGAATCACAACAAACTGGAAAATCCTGCAAGTGATGGAAATACCAGACCACCTCATCTGCCTCCTGAGAAACCTGTATACAGGTCAAGAACCAACAATTAGAACCAGACATGGAACAATGAACTAGTTCAAACTGGGAAAGGAGTATATCAAGGTTGTATATTGTCACCTTGCTTATTTAACTTATATGCAGAGAACATCATGTGAAATACCATGTTTAATAAGCACAAGCTGAAATCAAGATTGCCAGGAGAAATATCAATAACCTAAGGTATGCAGTTGACACTACCCTTATGCCAGAAAACAAAGATGAGCTAAAGAGCCTCTGGATGAATGTGAAAGAGGACAGTGAAAAAGTTGGCTTAAAACTCAACATTCAAAAATCGAAGATCATGGCATCTGGTCTCATCGCTTCATGACAAATAGATGAGGAAACAATGGAAACAGTAACAGACTATTTTCTTGGGCTCCAAAATCACTATGGACAGTGACTGCAGCCATGAAATTAAAAGATACTTGCTCCTTGGAAGAAAAGCTATGAAAAACTTGGACAGCGTATTAAAAAGCAGAGATATTTGCCAATAATGGTCTGTCTAGTCAAAGCTATGGTTCCTCCACATAGTCATGCATGGATGTGATTGTTGGACCATCAAAGAAAGCTGAGCATCAAAGAATTGTTGTTTTCTAAATGCGGTGCTGGAGAAAACTCTTGAAAGTCTCTTGGACTGCAAGGAGATCAAATCAGTCAATCCTAAAGGAAATCAACCCTGAATACTCATCGGAAGGGCTGATGCTGAAGCTGAAGCTCCAATATTTTGGCCACGTGATGCAAAGAACTGCCTCATTGGAAAAGGCTCTGATGCTGGGTAGATTGAAGGCAGGAGGATAAGGGGACGACAAAGGATGAGATGGTTGAATGGCCTCACCGATTCAATGGACATGAATTTGAGCAAGCTCCAGGAGATGGTGATGGATAGAAAAGACTGGCTTGCTGTGGTCCATAGGGTCACAAAGAATTGGACGCGACTGAGCAACTGAACAACAACATGCACAGTTTGTGGGAATGTAAATGGGTGCAGCCACTATGGAAAACAGTATAGAGAGTTCCTCAAAAAAATTAAAGCTATAATTACCATATGATCCAGCAATTTCACCTCTGGGTATTTTTCTATAGAGAACAGAGACACTAATTTGAAAAGATATATACACTCTGTTGTTCATTGTACCATTATTTACAATAGTAAAGATATGAAAGCAACTTAAGTATATATCAATGGATGGATGGATAATGAAGACATGGGGTGTGTGTGTGTGTGTGTGTGTGTGTGTACATATATACATAAAGGAGTATTAGCCATAAAAAAAGAATGAAATTATGCCATTTGTAGCAGCATGGATGGACTTAGAGGGTATTATGCTAACTGAAATGTCAGGAAGAGAAAGAAAAATACAACTTCACATGCTTATAGTTACAGAAAATAAACATGTGGTTGCCAGAGAGGGGGTGGAAATAAGTAAAATAAATGAAAAAGATTAAGAAGTACAAAGTGAGTTAGTTACAAAATGAGTCATAGGGATGAAGTGTATAGCATGAGAAATAAAGTCAGTAATTGACTAATAACTTTTGAAGGTGACAGTAGCTAGACATTGTGGTGGTGATTTTGTGATGTATGGGAGTGTCAAATTACTGTGTTGTGCACCTGGAATGAACATAGTGCTGTAGGCCAATATTACTTTCATTTTATAAAGGATATTATAGAAAAAACTAATCAAATTTGTATAAATTATGAACTTCATTTAATAATAATGTATCAAGAAGAAACTTTCAAGATGGCAGAGAAATAAGACAGGGAGATCACCTTTCCCCCAAAAAATACATGAAAAATTCATCTGAATGTGGAACATGTATAGAATACTTCCTGAATGGTGATAGGAGACCCCAGACTTCCAAAAAGGCAAGCTAACCTCCATGGAATGAGGTAGGGCAAAAGGAAATAAGAGGAAAGAGACAGGGCTTTGGGATAGGAACCTGCATCTTAGCAAGTGAGCTGTGAAAGAGGAAAAGATTCTGCATGCTTAGAAACACCTCAGTGGGGAAGAAGGGGAAAGAGGGGAGCTTCAGAACTTCAAAGAGGAAGACAGGAATAGGTGCTCCAAAGGTAGTATTGAGAGAACTCACCACAGACATCATTACTGGACAGTACTTCCCAACTAAGAACTAGCTCACATACCTGTGCCCACCGCGGAGTGGGGGCTGAGTGCTCAGGCTTTGGGGGTTAGACCCCAGGGTTAGGATCAGGGTGACTGCTTTGAAAATACTATGAGGGGGCTAGTATAACACAGCTGAGGGAGTCCAGGGAAAAACCTGGGCCTGCCAGAAGGTCAAGAGATCATTGCCACAGCAATGCTCTAACTTCACACACAGACAAACATGACCCCGAATTTGGGAGTGCTGTAAGGGGATGAGCAGGCTGCAGTCTGTAGCTTCAGAGTTAGAAAAGCCAGTATGAGTGTCAGAGGGAGAGGACAGGAAGTGGCTACAGTCTTGATTCCAAGAGTTACAGCTGCCACCAAGCTATGAATGGGCATGGGTTGCTGCTCAAATCTTCCTATTAGCCTGAGAAGCCTGGCTCTGCTGACGGACCCACAACCCAGGGCCAACTCCCCAGGGACGTGCATGACCTGCCTCAGACTGTGGCTACCTCCCACAGGTCCTGGCTGCAATGGGCACTCCCTACACATGCAAGTTATGTCAGCTATACCCCTTCCTCTCCCCAGCCCAACTGAAGAAGTGAGCCTTAATAAGCTACTGCTTTCACCTTCTTCTCTCTGGGCACAGAAAAGACACTGAAGGATGGCCTACAAGCAGAGACAGGCTCCAAACCAGAGCAGAACACCAGGGACTGCATGAATAAAAGGAAGAAGGGGGAATCACTCTTGCAACCAGAGATGCAGTGAGTTAAGTCCCTGCAGTCAGCCTGGGATGGTACTTTAGGAGCAACTGTGGATTTGGGAAGCAAGTAAGCGGGAGCAAGACAAAATATGAGCCTGAGCTGAAATCATACTGCCCACAACAGGTCCAGAAACTCTCCTGGAAATATTGGAGGACTTTCTGAGCAGGCAGATTTACTGGAGCACACTGTGTGGAGAGGAAAATGGAGGAATCGCAAAGTCATAATTCTTACTACTTCTCTCTATATATGTTTCTCTCTTCTTTTTTTTGCATTTTCATATGGTTCTCAAGTTGTTCTTTTCTATATCATTCTTTTAATTTTCAGTTCTTATAATCTACTTTCTCCACTTTTAAAATATTTTATTTTTGAATAAATTGATTTTATTTTTCTTATTTTTACAGTGCCCTTTAGTTATATTGCATTTTTTATGTGTTTTTGATTTTGTATTTTTGTTAGATCCAACCAGTCCATCCTAAAGGAAATCTGTCTTGAATATTCATTGGAAGGACTGATGCTGAAGCTGAAACTCCAATACTTTGACCACCTGATGCAAAGAAGTGACTCATTGGAAAAGACCCTGATGCTGGGAAAGATTGAAGATGGGAGGAGAATGGGACGACAGAGGATAAGACGGTTGGATGGCATCACCAACTCAATGGACATGAGTTTGAGTAAGCTGCAGGAGTTGGTTATGGACAGGGAAACCGGGCATGCTGCAGTCCCATGGGGTCACAAAGAGTTGGACATGACTGAGTGACTGAACTGAACTGAGTTAGAAGTATTCATTTTCACGTAGGAGTTTTTTAAGTTGGCTTGATTACTCTCTTCCTTTTTTACTCCTGCTTTTATCCTTTTCCCCCCTCTTTTTTCTCTTTATAAATGTGTGACTTTCTTTGGAAATTATGGCTGTTGAGTGTTTTTTTCACCATTAGTCTTGGGGTTTTGTTTTCTGTGCTGTGTGGCTTATGAAGTATTGCTGCTACAATAAGTGGTTGAATCTTAACCCCTGAAATGGGAGACCTGAGTCCAGGACTGTGGAACACCAGAAACACCCAACCCCATGAAATAATAATCAGGATAAGTGTTCCCAAAGACCTCCATCTCACCACTAAGACCAAAAGCCAGCGATCTCCAGTGCTGGGCACATCATGCCAAATCTGTAGCCATACATGAACATAATCCTGCTCATTAGAAAAAGGCTGCCAAGCCATGCCAAGCCCATATGTGCCCTAAAACACACTACTCGACATAGCATTGCCCTTCATAAGGACAAAGGTCCAGCTCCATCTACTGGAATGCAGGAACAAGTCCCTCAAACCAGGAAATCTTCACAAGGCGCTGGTCCAACCCCTTCCATGGGGTGGGGGTGGGAGGCAGACTTTATAATTAAGATGAACTAGGACCTTCCAACCTGCAGAAAGGAGACCCAAACATAGCAAATTAAATTAAATGGAGACAGAGAAACATGCAGGAGATGAAGGAACAGGGTAAACAAAACAGAAAAACCATAAGACAAAATAAGTGAAGAGGAAATCAGCATTCTAGTTTGAAAAAGAATTCAGAGCAATTGTAGTAAAGATGGTCTAAAATTGTGGAAATAAAATGGAGGCACAGATAAATAGACTGGAGACATAGATTGAGAAGATGGAAGAAATGTTTATCAAGGATCTGGAAGAATTAAATAACAGACAATTAGCAATGAATAACACAATAACTAAGATAAAAAAATAAACACTAGAGAAAACCAATAACAGAATATCTAAGACAGAAGAACAGAAAAGTGAACTGGAGCACAGTGTGGTGGAAATAATTTAACAAGAGCAGAATAAAAAAAAAAGAAATGAGGACAGTCTCAGAGACCTCTGGATTAACATTAAGTGCCCCAACATTCAAACCATAGGGATATCAGATGAAGAATAGAAAAACGAAAAGTATGAGAAAATATTTTAGGAGATTGTATTCATTTTAGAAATTAGTGAACTAAAATGGATGGGAATGGGCAAATTTAATACAGATGACCATTATATTTACTATTGTGTGAAAGAATTAGAAGAAATGGAGTAGCCCTCATAGTCAACAAGAGTCCAAAATGAAGTACTTGGTAGTCTCAAAAACAACAGGATGATTTTGGTTCATTTCCAAGGCACACCATTCATTATCCCAGTAATCCAAACCTATGCTCCAACCACTAATGCTGAAGAAGCTGAAGTTGAATGGTTCTATGAATGCCTACAAGAACTTCTAGAACTAACACCAAAAAAAAAAAAATGTCCTTTTCATCATAGGGGAATGCAATGCAGAAGCAGGAAGACAAGTGATATCTGGGTAATGGGAAAGTTTGGCCTTGGGGTACAAAATGAAACAGAGCAAAGGGGCTAACAGAGTTTTCCAACAGAACACACTGGTCATTAAAAAAAAAAAAGCAAACACCCTCTTCCAACAACATAAGAGACAGTAATACACATGGACATCACCAGATGGTCAATACTGAAATTAGATCAAAAGTATTCTTTGCAGCCAAAGATGGAGAAATTCTACACAGTCAGCAAAAGCAAGACTAGGACCTGACTGTGGCTCAGATCAGGAACACTTTATTGTAAAATTCAGACTTAAATTGAAGAAAGTATGGAAAACCACTAGGTCACTCATATGTGACCTAAATAAAATCCCTTATGATTATACAGTGGAAGTGGCAAATAGATTCAAGGAATTAGATCTGATACACAGAGTGTGTGAAGAACTATGGATGGAGGCTCATAACATTGTACAGGAGGCAGTCATCAAAACCAGCCCCCCCCCCCCAAAAAAAAAGAAATGCAAAAGGACAAAATGGCTGTCTGAGGAGGTTTTACAAATAGCTGATAGGAGAAGAAAAGTGAAAGGCAAAGGAGAAATAGAAAGATATACCCATTTGAATGCAGGGTTCCAAAGAAAACTAGGAGAGAAAAGAAAGCCTTCCTAAGTGAACAATGCTGAGAAACAGAGGAAAACAATAGAATGGGAAAGACTAGAGATTTCTTCAAGAAAATCTAGAGCTACCAAGGTAGCATTTCATGCCAAGATGGGCACAATAAAGGACGGAAAGAATATGGACCTAACAGAAGCAGAAGATATTAAGAAGAGGTGGCAAGAATAAGCAGAACTACACAAAAAAGATCTTAATGACCCAGATAATCACTATAGTATGATCACTCATCTAGAACCAAACATCCTGGAGTGCAAAGTAAAGTGGGCCTTAGGAAGCATCACTATGAACAAAGCTAGAGGAGCTGATGGAATTCCAGTTGAGCTTTTTAAAATCCTAAAAGATGATGTTTTGAAAGTGCTGCACTCAATATGCCAGCAAATTTGGAAAACTCAGCAGTGGACACCAGATTGGAAAAGGTCAGTTTTCATTCCAATCCCAGAGAAAGGCAATGCCAAACAATGTTCAAGGTACTGCATAATTGTGCTTACTTCACATGCTAGTAAGGTAATGCTCAAAATCGTTCAAGCTAGGGTTCACTAGTATGTTAATTGAGAGCTTCCATATGTACAAGCTGGATATAGAAAAGGCAGAAGAACCGGAGGTCAAATTGCCAACATCCATTGGATCATAGATAAAAGCAAGAAAATGTCAGAAAAACACCTACATTTGTTTCATTGACTATGCTAAAGCCTTTGACTGTGTGGATCACAAAAAGCTGTAGAAAGTTCTTAAAGCCATGGGAATACCGTACAACCTTACTTGCCTCTTGAGAAACCTCTATGGAGGTCAAGAAGCAACAGTTAGAACAAAAGATGGAACAATGGACCAGTTCAAAATTGGGAAAGGAGTACATCAAGGCTGTACATTCTCACCTTCCTTATTTAACTTATATATAGAGTACATCATGCAAAATACTGGGCTGGATGAAGCACAGACTGAAATCAAGATTGCTGGGAGAAATAACAATAAACTCAGATATGCAGACAGTATCACCCTTATGCCAGAAAGTGAAAATGAGCTAAAGGGCCTTTTGATGAAAGTGAAAGAGGAGAGTGGAAAAGCTGGCTTAAAATTCAGCATTCAAAAACTAAAACCCAGCATCTTGTCCCGTCATTTCCTGGCAAGTATATGGGGAAACAATGGAATCAGTGAGAGACTTTATTTCCTTGGGCTCCAAAATCAGTGCAGATTGTGACTGCAGCCATGAAATTAAGACACTTGATACTTGTAATAAAAGCTATGACAAACCTAGACAGCATATTAAAAATCAGAGATATTACTTTGCTGACAAATATCTGTATAGTCAAAGCTATGGTTTTTCCAGTAGTCATGAATGGCTGTGAGAGTTGGACCACACAGAAGGTTGAGCACCAAAGAATTGATGCTTTTGAACTGTGGTGCTGGAAGAGACTCTTGAGAGTCTCTTGGACAGCAAGGCGATCAAACCAGTCAATTCTAAAGGAAATCAACCCTGAATACTCATTGAAAGGACTGATTCTGAAGATGCAGCACCAATACTTGGCCACCAGATGCAAAGAGCCGATTCATTAGAAAAGACCCTGATGATGGGCAAGATTGAGGGAAGGAGGAGAAGGGGATGACAGAGGTTGGATGGCATCACTGACTCGATGGACATGAATTTGAGTAAGCTCTGGGAGTTAGTGACGGACAGGGCAGCTTGGCATGCTGCAGTCCATGGAGTGGCAAAGAGTTGGACATGAATGAGTGCCTGAACAAAACAACAGCAACATGAAAGATTTGCATTGTTGTATGGCAGAAACCAACACAACATTGCAAAGCAATTTTCCTCCTATTAAAAAGTAATTTTTAAAAAAATAATAAGTGACACTGGGTTTGAGGTATATGGTATTATCTATAGTATTGGCAATGTTTCTGTAAATATAAAGCTATTCTAAAAATTTATTTTAAAAATAAGAAGCACTTGTAAACTTAAATCAAACCACCCTTTTTCACTTTGAACACCAAAGAATAATAATTTCTATCTAGCTCATAAAAACTGATTTGGTATATGTTTCCTAGTGGTCTCAGGAAGAAATTTAGCACTTTGTAGAATTTACTTAACTGTTAGATGTTAGAAGTTTTAATAATCTGATTCATTAATATGAACCACCAAATAAGTAATGAATTATAGCTAGACTTTTAAAAATCCTTCGTGGTTTTTTATTTTATTTATTTATTTATTTATTTTTTCACCAAATTCTTCTGAATTTTATTTTATTTATTTATTTATTTTTATTTTTAAAATTTTAAAATCTTTAATTCTTACATGCGTTCCCAAACATGAAATAAATTCTTCTTCCTTCGGCCTTCTCAGAGTTTATTATTAGTGCATTGCAGAATAATACAGACTTTTAAAAGCTTGATTTAATTTCAGGTACCATATAGTGCACTAATTTTTCTATAGTTTCATATTTCTAAAAGCTATTGAATACCCTTCAGTTCAGTTCAGTCCTTTCAGTGGTGACCAACTCTTTGTGATCCCAGACTGCAGCTCAACAAGCTTTGTTCCCCATCACCAACTCCCAGAGCTTGCTCAAACTAATGTCCACCAAGTTGGTGATGCCATCCAACCAACTCATCTTATGTCATCCCCTTCTTCTACTGCCTCAATCTTTCTCTATGTCAGAGTATTTTCCAGTGAGTCAGTTCTTCATATCATGTGGCCAAAGTATTGGAGTTTCAGCTTCAGCATCAGTCCTTTCAATGACTATTCATGACCAATTTCCTTTAGGATTGACCGGTTGGATCCCCATGCAGTCCAGGGGACTTTTTATGCATCTTCTCCAACACCACAGATCAAAAGCATCAATTTTGGTGCTCAGCTTTCTTTATAGTCCAACTCTCACATCCATACAAGACTATTGGAGAAACCATAGCTTTGACTAGGCGGATCTTTGTTGGCAAGTAATCTCTCTGTTTTCAAATATTCTTTCTGCTGCTGCTGTTAAGTCTCTTCAGTCGTGTCTGACTCGGTGTGACCCCATAGACGGCAGCCCACGAGGCTCCCCCATCTCTGGGATTGTCCAGGCAAGAACACTGGAATGGGTTGCCATTTCCATCTCCAATGGATGAAAGTGAAAAGTGAAAGTGAAGTTGCTCAGTCGTGTCTGACTTAGCAACCCCATGAACTGCAGTATACCAGGCTCCTCCATCCATGGGGTTTTCCAGGCAAGAGTACTGGAGTGGGATGCCATTGCCTTCTCCGTCACTTTCATCAAGAGGCTCTTTAATTCCTCTTCACTTTCTTCCATTAAGGCAGTGTCATCTGCACATCTGAGTTATTGATATTTCTCCCAGCAATCTTGATTCCAGCTTGTGCTTCATTCAGCCCGGCATTTCACATGATGTTCTCTGCATGCAGTCTTTTGTGCCATGTCCAGTATTTTCAACCAGTCTTTTGTTCCATGTCCAGTTATAACTGTTGTTTCTTGACCTGCATATAGATTCCTCAGGAGGCAGATCAGGTGGTCTGGTATTCCCATCTCTTTCAGAATTTTCCACAGTTTATTGTGATCCACACAGTCAAAGGCTTTGGCATAGTCAATAAAGCAGATATAGATGTTTTTGTGGAACTCTCTTGCTTTTTCCATGATCCAGCGGATGTTGGCAATTTGATCTCTGGTTCCTCTGCCTTTTCTAAATCCTGCTTGAACATGAGGAAGTTCATGGTTCACATACTGTTGAAGCCTGGCTTGGAGAATTTTGAGCATTACTTTGCTAGTGTATGAGATAAGCACAATTGTGTGGTAGCTTGAGCATTCTTTGGCATTGCCTTTCTTTGGGACTGGAATAAAAACTGACCTTTTCCCGTCCTGTGGCCACTGCTGAGTTTTCCAAACTTGCTGGCATATTGAGTGCAGCACTTTCACAGCATCATCTTTAGAATTTGAAATAGCTCAACTGGAATTCCATCACCTCCACTAACTTTGTTGGTAGTGATGCCTCCTAAGGCCCACTTGACTTCTAATTCCAGGATGTCCGCCTCTAGGTGAGTGATCACACCATCGTGGTTATCTGGGTCATGAAGGTCTTTTTATGTATAGTGCTTCTGTGTAATCTTGTCACCTTTTCTAAATATCTTCTGCCTTTGTTAGGTCCATATCATTTCTGTCCTTTCAGTTCAGTTTCCGACTCTTTGTGACACCATGAATCGCAGCACGCCAGACTTCCTTGTCCATCACCAACTCCCAGAGTTCACTCAGACTCATGTCCATCGAGTCCGTGATGCCATCCAGCCATCTCATCCTCTGCCGTCCCCTTCTCCTTCTGCCCCCAATCCCTCCCAGCATCAGAGTCTTTTCCAATGAGTCAACAGTCAACTCTTCGCATGAGGTGGCCAAAATACTGGAGTTTCAGCTTTAGTATCATTCCTTTCAAAGAAATCCCAGGGTTGATCTCCTTCAGAATGGACTGGTTGGATCTCCTTGCAGTCCAAGGGACTCTCAAGAGTCTTCTCCAACACCACAGTTCAAAAGCATCGATTCTTCGGCGCTCAGTCTTCTTCACAGTCCAACTCTCACATCCATACATGACCACAGGAAAAACCATAGCCTTGACTAGATGGACCTTAGTTGGCAAAGTAAAGTCTCTGCTTCTGAATATGCTATCTAGGTTGGTCATAACTTTTCTTCCAAGGAGTAAGCATCTTTTAATTTCATGGCTGTGATCACCATCTCCAGTGATTTTGGAGCCCCCCCTCAAAATAAAGTCTGACACTGTTTCTACTGTTTCCCCATCTATTTCCCATGAAGTGATGGGACCGGATGCCATGATCTTTGTTTTCTGAATGTTGAGCTTTAAGCCAACTTTTTCACTCTATACTTTCACTTTCATCTGTCCTTTACTGTGCCCATCTTTGCATGTCATGTTCTCTTGTTATCTCTAATTTTCTTGAAGAGATCTCTAGACTTTCCCACTCTATTGTTTTCCTCTATATCTTTGCCTTGATCACTGAGGAAGGCTTTGTCATCTCTCCTTGCAATTCTTTGAAACTCTGCATTCAAATGAGTATATCTTTTCTTTTCTCCTTTGCTTTTTGCTTCTCTTCTTTTCTCAGCTTTTTGTAAGTCCTCCTCAGACAACCATTTTGCCTTTTTGCATTTCTTTTTCTTGGTGATGATCTTGATCATTGCCTTGTCTACCATGTCACAAACCTCCATCTATAGTTCTTCAGGCATTCTGTGCATAAGATATAATCCCTTGAATCTATTTGTTACTTCCACTGTATAATCATAAGGGTCATACTTGAATGGTCTAGAGGTTTTCCCTACGTTCTTCAATTTAAGTCTGAATTTTGCAATAAGGTGTTCATGATCTGAGCCAGTTGGCTTCCAATCCCATTTTTGCTGACTGTATAGAGCTTCCCCATATTTGGCTGGAAAGAATATAATCAATCTGATATTGGTATTGACTATCTGGTAATGTCAATGTGTACAGTAATCTCTTGTGTTGTTGGAAGAGGGTGTTTGCTGTGACCAGTGCGTTTTCTTGGCAAAACTCTGTTAGCCTTTGACCAGCTTCATTTTGTACTCCAAGGCCAAATTTGCTTGTTATTCCAGGTATCTCTTGACTTTCTACTTTTGCCTCCAGTCCCTTATAATGAAAAAGACATCTTATTTTTGGTGTTAGTTCTAGAAGGTCTTGTAGGTCTTCATAGAACAGTTCAACTTCAGCTTCTTCAGCATTACTGGTTGGGGCATAAACTTGGACTACTGTGATATCAAATGATTTGCCTTGGGCATGAACAGAGATCATTCTGTCATTTTTTATGCTGCATTTCAGAATCTTTTGTTGACTGTGAGAGCTACTCCATTTCTTCTCAGGGATTCTTGCCCACAGTAGGAGATATAATTATCATCTGAGTTAAATTTGCCCATTCCAGTCCATTCAGGTTCACTGATTCCTAAAATGTCGATGTTCACTCTTGCCATCTCCTGTTTGACTACTTCCAATTTACTTACCTGTACCTTTGGTTACAGGTTCCTATGCAATATTGTTCTTTACAGCATCGGACTTAACTTCCATCACCAAACACATCCACAGCTGAGCACTGCTTTTGCTTTGGCTCTGTCTCTTCATTTTTTCTGGAGTATTTCTCCACTCTTCTCCAGTAGCATATGGGACACCTACATACCCGGGGATTTCATCTTTCAGTGTTACCTCTTTTTGCCTTTTCATACTGTACATGGGGTTCTCAAGGCAAGAATGCTGAAGTGGTTTGCCATTTGAAGTGGCCCCTTTCCAGCGGACCATGTTTTGTCAGAACTCTCCACCATACCTGTCTGTCTTTGGTGGCCCTACATGGCAAGGCTCATAGTTTCACTGAGTTAGAATATACCCTTAAGTATCAGTAATATTCATGGGGTTCCAAAGGCAAGAATATTGAAGTGGCTTGCCATTCCCTTCTCCAGAGGACCACATTCTGTCAGACCTCTCCACAATGACCCGCCCATCTTGGGTTGCCCTGCAGGCATGGCTTGGTTTCATTGAGTTAGACAAGGCTGTGATCTCTGTTTGTCTCCAAGGCAAACCATTCAATATCACAGTTATCCAAGTCTATGCCCCAACCAGTAATGCTGAAG
The DNA here is from genome assembly GCF_001704415.2 of Capra hircus. Taxonomy (NCBI): domain Eukaryota; kingdom Metazoa; phylum Chordata; class Mammalia; order Artiodactyla; family Bovidae; genus Capra; species Capra hircus. The sequence goes on from NC_030809.1 coordinate 136,317,976, forward strand.
AAACTGAAGTTGAATGGTTTTATGAAGATCTACAAGATCTTTTAGAACTAACACCCAAAAAAGATGTCCTTTTCATTATAGGGGACTGGAATGCAAAAGTAGGAAGTCAAGAAACACCTGGAGTAACAGGCAAATTTGGCCTTGGAATGCAGAATGAAGCAGGGCAAAGACTAATAGAGTTTTGCCAAGAAGATACACTTGTCATAGCAAACACCCTCTTCCAACAACACAAGAGAAGACTCTACACATGGACATCACCAGATGTTCAATACCAAAATCAGATTGATTATATTCTTTGCAGCCAAAGATGGAGAAGCTCTATACATTCAAAAAACAAAACAAAACAAAACAAAACAAAAACAAGACTGGGAGCTGACTGTGGCTTAGACCATGAACTCCTTATTACCAAATTCAGACTTAAATTGAAGAAAGTAGGGAAAACCGCTAGACCATTCAGGTATGACCTAAATCAAATCCCTTATGATTATTCAGTGGAAGTGAGAAATAGATTTAAGGGCCTAGATCTGATAGATAGAGTGCCTGATGAACTATGGAATGAGGTTCATGACATTGTACAGGAGACAGGGATCAAGACCATTCCCATGGAAAAAAATGAAAAAAAGCAAAATGGCTGTCCAGAGAGACCTTACAAATAGTTGTGAAAAGAAGAGAGGCAAAAAGCAAAGGAGAAAAGGAAAGATATAAGCATGTGAATGCAGAGTTTCAAAGAATAGCAAGAAGAGATAAGAAAGCCTTTTTCAGCGATCAATGCAAAGAAAGAAAGGAAAACAAGAGAATGGGAAAGACTAGAGATCTCTTCAAGAAAATTAGAGATACCAAGGGAACATTTCATGCAAAGATGGGCTCAATAAAGGACAGAAATAGTATGGACCTAACAGAAGCAGAGGATATTAAGAAGAGATGGCAAAAATACATGGAAGGACTGTACAAAAAAGATCTTCATGACCCAGACAATCATGATGATGTGCTCACTAATCTAGAGCCAGACATCTTGGAATGTGAAGTCAAGTGGGCCTTAGAAAGCATCACTATGAATAAAGCTAGTGGAGGTGATGGAATTCCAGTTGAGCTGTTTCAAATCCTGAAAGATGGTGCTGTGAAAGTGCTGCACTCAATATGCCAGCAAATTTGGAAAACTCAGCAGTGGACACAGGACTGGAAAAAGGTCAGTTTTCATTCCAATTCCAAAGAAAGACAATGCCAAAGAATGCTCAAACTACCCCACAATTGCACTCATCTCACATGCGAGTAAAGTAATGCTCAAAATTCTCCAAGCCAGATTTCAGCAGTACGTGAACCGTGAACTCCCTGATGTTCAAGCTGGTTTTAGAAAAGGCAGAGGAACCAGAGATCAAATTGCCAACATCTGCTGGATCATTGAAAAAGCAAGAGAATTCCACAAAAACATCTATTTCTGCCTTATTGACTATGCCAAATCCTTTGACTGTGTGGATCACAATAAACTGTGGAAAATTCTGAAAGAGACGGGAATACGAGACCACCTAACCTGCCTCTTGAGAAATCTGTATGCAGGTCAGGAAGCAACAGCTAGAACTGGACATGGAACAACAGATTGGTTTCAAATAGGAAAAGGAGTATGTCAAGGCTGTATATTGTCACCCTGCCTATTTAACTTATATGCAGAGTACATCATGAGAAACGCTGGACTGGAAGAAACACAGCTGGAATCAAGATTGCTGGGAGAAATATCAATAACCTCAGATATGCAGACGACACCACCCTTATGGCAGAAAGTGAAGAGGAGCTAAAAAGTCTCTTGATGAAAGTGAAAGAGGAGAGCAAAAAGTTGGCTTAAAGCTCAACATTCAGAAAACGAAGATCATGGCATCTAGTCCCATCACTTTATGGGAAATAGATGGGAAACAGTAGAAACTGTGTCAGACTTTATTTTTTGGGGCTCCCAAATCACTGCAGATGGTGACTGCAGTCATGAAATTAAAAGACGCTTACTCTTTGGAAGAAAAATTATGACCAACCTAGATAGTATATTCAAAAGCAGAGACATTACTTTGCCAACTAAGGTCCGTCTAGTCAAGGATATGGTTTTTCCTGTGGTCATGTATGGATGTGAGAGTTGGACTGTGAAGAACCCTGAGGGCCAAAGAATTGATGCTTTTGAAGTGTGGTGTTGGAGAAGACTCTTGAGAGTCCCTTGGACTGCAAGGAGATCCAACCAGTCCATTCTGAAGGAGATCAACCCTGGGATTTCTTTGAAAGGAATGATGCTAAGGCCGAAGCTCCAGTAATTTGTCCACCTCATGCAAAGAGTTGACTCATTGGAAATGACTCTGATGCTGGGAAGGATTGGGGGCAGGAGGAGAAGGGGACTACTGAGGATGGGATGGTGGATGGCATCACGGACTCGATGGACGTGATTCTGAGTGAACTCCGGGAGATGGTGATGGACAGGGAGGCGTGGTGTGCTGCGATTCATGGTGTCACAAAGACTGAGCAACATGACTGAGCGACTGAACTGAACTGATCAGTAATATTATATCTTTCCAATGCTCCTCTCTCCTCTCCCCACTGATACTGAGTCTCTACATAATGTCTGTTGAATTAAATGTATTCAAATGTAAGCCATGTGATTATAAATGGATTTCCATTATTAGTTTTATGGAAAACACATTTCTTATTTTTGAAGTATAATTGACCTACAACATGATGTCCGTTCCTGGTTACACAACATAGTGATTCTACCCAAGAGTGGAATTACTTGATCATATGACAGGTTGTTCTTAATCTTTTGAGTAATCTCCATATTATTTTCCTTAGTGTCTGCACCAATTTATAGCCCTCCAACAATGCACGAGGGTTTCATTTTCTCCTTATACTGTCTAACAATTGTTATTTGTTGTAACTTTTATAATGGCCATTCTGATAGGTATGAAATGATGTCTTATTGTGGTTTTGTCATGCATTCTCCTGATGACTGGTGATGAATTAACTGACTATATTGACCTGAGAAGAAAAACTCTAAAAAGGAAAGAAAAGAGGGGAAAAACTCTCTTGCATGCTAGGTTCTAGTCAGTTCTCTTTTCACTTTCATTTACCCTTTCCCCTTCAGATAAGCTGCCTGTCTTTAAAAAAAAATCACCATACTTTCTTATGTGTTATTCCTTAAGCAGCCATAGAGAACTATCAAACCTTTTATGTTTTCAGTGAATGCAGACTTCTTGTCAAAGAAGATACCTGAAGATGGAACAAAATAATTTCAGTTTAAATACCTGGGACTTACATATTTCAACCGGATACCAGGTATATTTATACTCAAAAAGTATAAAAATATTTATCACTTAAATTACTATTCTTCTCTGAGAAAAGTTCTGAATGTAACATAAATGTTATTATATCATGATGTTCCTTTCTGATGAGATTTTTCTGGCTTGATTGGAGTACCTGGTAGGTAGCTATTACCTGAACAATCACACATCTGGTTTGCGAAATTTGTTTATAGTCAAAAACATTGACTAGAAGCTGGTGAAGCTACTTTAAGCTTAAGTACATATTAAGAAAAAAGAAAAGGTCCAATTATTTAGTTATCTAGCAAAAGGACCTACTTGTTTGTGCCCAGGAGCCTTAAAACTGAAATGAAAATATAACATCCCTTTTAATGTCTTCACTAGAACTCAGTAGTGAATGGTGTTTTGGTGTATAGCACAGAAACCATAAAACTCAAAGTGTAGGCTTGAATTCAGCTCCAAAATTGTCTCCACACTTAACATTTTTGAGTCTTACTTTTCTTCCTATAAACTAATGAGCACACCAAAATTATGAAATTGTAGGGAGCATCAGATAAGGCAGCTAATGGGAAAGCACGAGCATGATGTACCTTAATAAACCTGTATAAATGTATATTTAATATAAACAACTTGTTCCCCCTCTTCTGATTAAAGAGCACTCTCTGCCTTCACCCTTCCCCCTTATCAAAATTTCTTGCTCTATCTCTATCTTTTTATAAACTGTTTTCAGTTAGAATTATTTTCAAGTTCTAGTTAATTTAAGCATAAAAATATTGCATTAAAAGATATTATATAATTCACAGAATATGGGAGGGTCAGAAAATCAGGTTTAGAAGATACTCCTGACTATTCCAGACAGGATCTAAACCACTACCACTGGCAACAGTCCCTCAAGAATCACCCTAGGCTGCTGTCGCTGGAATCTTGTTGTTGCTGCCTCCCTTGTACTTACCCAGAGTGGAAACCACAAAGGTTAAATGATTGTATCATCTGATTGGCAGTATGCACCATAGCTGCACAGGGCTTCCCATGTGGCACTAATGGTAAGGAACCTGCCTCCCAATGCAGAAGACATAAGAGATGCATTTAATCCCAGGGTCAGGAAGATCCCTGGACATGGACATGGCAATCCACTCCAGTATTCTTGCTTGGAGAATACCATGGACAGAGAAGCCTGGCTGACTACTGTCCATAGGGTCGCAAAAGGTCAGACACGATTGAAGTGACTTAGCATGCACACACCATAGCTGTAAGATAACCTGGAAAGGCGGGGTTCTGACTTCTACCTTGAAAGACAGGAGACAAAATGAGGGAAATTCCCCAAACAAGAAAGCCACTGAAGGGTTCTACTTGGCCAATAAACATAACCATTCCACCCTGATCTTTGTTTCTTATGATTCCCATCAGCTGATTAAATTCTGTTTCTGTATGAGCTTCTGTAAACAGAGGAAGCTGAAGAAGTGCATCTAATGTCAGAAATTTTAGGGCCAATAACAAACCACAAACCTCAGCTGCCCTTATCTTTATTTCTCAATCTCTCTGCCTAAGTGCTTGTGTGTGATGGTATTGTACCATACAAAGATAGAACCTGTATTATTCTTTTAGTATATAAGTTGATTGATAAGTTGATTGATTTTTTAAACAGTTATTGAATTCCAGGATATCTGCAAGAAATAAAAAATATGAACAAGATCTGTGCCCTTCATTTTTGGAACTCACGTGCTAATTAGAAAATCTGTCATGTAAACTACTAGCTATATGCAACATGAGAAGAGTTTTAACAAGGAAGATGCAAGGCATAGTGCACATATGTAATGTTTAGAGATACAATTTTTAACCTCTAATAAGAAACCCAGCATCAAAGGTACTGCCCCACAATGCATACATTATAAACACATTAGTAATCTATTTTGATAAACACGTGATTGAAGATATATCAATAGACTATTGTGTGTCACTAAGTTCAGACTTTACTTGTGCTTTCAATTTTTATTCATATTAAAGTTTTCAAATCTTTCATTACCTTCAAATAATTATTCCAACTTTGTTGTTGCTAAATCACTGTAAAATGATATTTTAGATCATAAAATGTCATTGAAAGAAGCAACTCGCTACTATGATACTGACATTTCTTTTCTAGTCTTAAAACACTATAGTCTTTAATTTATACTTCTTGGGCTTCCCTGGTGGCTCAGTGGCTCTTGCCATGCAAGAGACAAGGGTTCTATCAGAAAGATCCCGTATGGCGCAGATCAACTAAGCCAGTGGGGCACAGCTTTTGAACCTGTGCTCTAGAGCCTGGAAACTGCAAGTACAGAGCCCTTGCACCACACTAATGAAGCCTGTGTGCCCTAGAGCCCTTGCTCAGCAACAAGAGAAACCAACACAATGAAAACCCAAGCACCACAACTAGAGGGTAGCCCCCCTCACCACAAGTAGATAAAAGTCTGAGCAGCAACAAAGACCCAGCAACATCAATAAATAAATTAAAAAAACTTGTAAAAATTATACTTCTTATATATACAAATTTAATAAAAACCTTAAATTTAGTAATCACATTTTCTCCTGATCTTTAAAAAACTATAGTAATTGAAAATATTAATAACAGAGTAATTTCATGAAAGAAAGTGAAAGCGAAAGTCGCTTAGCCCTATCTGACTGTTTGCGATCCCATGGACTATACAGTCCATGGAATTCTCCAGGCCAGAATAATGGAGTCAGTAGCCTTTCCCATCTCCAGGGGATCTTTCCAACCCAGGGATCGAACCCAGGTCTCCCACATTGCAGGCAGATTCTTATCCACCCGAGCCATAAGGGAAGCCTGAGAATCTTCCACTCCCAGGAATTGAACCTGGGCTTTCTGCATTGTTGGCAGATTTTTACTAACTGAGCTGTCAGGGAAGCCCCCAATTTCACAAAGAGATTAATAAAGCATTCTTTTCAGGCCAAAAGCAGCTTTCTAAGTAGTGTTTTTCAATTCTAGTGCTCTAAGAATCCTTCCTATTCTGTTTAAGATACAAAGATCCAAAACTCATTGTCTGGTCAACTTTGTCTTAGTCTCTCCTAGTACTGTGAGTCCCAGCAGAAACCTTAGCACACAGAATGCTGTTGAATCACTGTCTGGCCCTCTTAACCTAGACTAAGAGAATAGAAACATCAGAGATAATCTCTTCAAAAATATAAAGCCTGTTAACAGATAAATAGGAAAGAAACAGACAACTGAATTTGTATATTTTCTCTAATTTTTCTTTAGCTCTAAACTCTATGTCAACGTTAATTTTTGGTTTGCCCTAAAGAATCGAATATATACATCAGTACACACTTAAAGGAAATCTCTGTGAAGACTGCCACACCAAATTATGTTATAAAATGATTGGTAGTAAATGGCTGAATATTTTCTGTCAACTCACTATTGTGTACTGAATGTTAATGATAACATTCCCAGTTACATAACTTTCACACTGCCATCCTAAATATTGTGTTCTTTTAAGTTTTATACTAATGTTATGTGATAGGGTAAAAAAGTCTACAAATACCTTGATTAACAGAGATTTATACTATCTTTTACACATTATAATAAAACTAAGCTGGACTGGTTTCATGAAAACTCATGTGCTATTTTAGGGCTCATGTTGTCTGAAAGAAAAATGTACAGTGTAAAAACTGTGAGTTTATTTTCTATTTAGGGCACCTATCCTACTCAAACTCTTCCAGAAAATTGCAGAGGAAGCTAAACTTCCAAACTCATTCTATGAGGCCATTATCACCCCAAAACCAAAACCTGACAAAAATGCCATAGAAAGAGAAAACTACAAGCCAATATCACTGATGAATATAGATGCAAAAATCCTTAATAAAATTCTACCAAATAGAATCCAACAACACATTTAAGAGATCATACATCATGACCAAGCGGGCTTTATCCTAGGGATGCAAGGATTCTTCAATATCCACAAATCAATCAATGTAATACACCACATTAACAAATTGAAAAGTAAAAGCCATATGATTATCTCAATAGATGCAGAGAAAGCCTTTGACAAAATTCAACATCCATTTATGGTAAATAAACCCTCCAGAAAGCAGGTATAGAAGGACCATACCTCAACATATTAAAAGCTATATATGACAAACCCACAGCAAACATTATCCTCAATGGTGAAAAGTTGAAAGCATTTCCCCTAAAGTCAGGAATAAGACAAGGGTGCCCACTCTCACCACTACTATTCAACATAGTTTTGGAAGTTTTCGCTACAGAAATCTGAGCAGAAAAAGAAATAAAAGGAATACAGATTGGAAAAGAAGAAGTAAACTCTCACTGTTTGCAGATGACATGATCCTCTACATAGAAAGCCCTAAAGATTCTACAAGAAAATTACTAGAGTGAATCAATGAATATAGTAAAGTTGCAGGGTATAAAATCAACACACAGAAATCCATTGCATTCCTATACACTAACAATGAGAAAACAGAAAGAGAAATTAAGGAAACAATTCCATCCACCATTGCAATGAAAAGAATGAAATACTTAGGAAGATATCTAGCTAAAGAAACAAAAGACATAAAAATATAAAAAACTGTAAAACACTGGTAAAAGAAATAAAAGAGGACACAAATAGATGGAGAAATATACTATGTTCATGGATTGGAAGAATCAATATAGTGAAAATGAGTATGCTACCCAAAGCAAACTACAGATTCAACGCAATCCCTATCAAGCTACCAATGGTATTTTTTAGATAACTAGAATAAATAATTTCAGAATTTGTATGGAAACACAAAAACCTTGAATAGCCAAAGCAATCTTGAAAAAGAAGAATGGAACTGGAGGAATCAACCTGCCTGACTTCAGGCTCTACTACAAAGCCACAGTCATCAAGACAGTATGGTACTGACACAAAGACAGAAATAAAGATCAATGGAACAAAACTGAAAGCCCAGAGATAAATCCACTCACCTATGGACACCTTATCTTTGACAAAGGAGGCAAGAATATACAATGGAGTAAAGACAATCTCTTTAACAAGTGGTGCTGGGAAAACTGGTCAACCACTTGTAAAAGAATGAAACTAGGACACTTTCTAACACCATACACAAAAGTAAACTCAAAATGGATTAAAGATCAAAATATAAACCAGAAGCCATAAAGCTCCTAGAGGAGAACATAGGCAAAACACTCTCCGACATAAATCACAGCAAGATCCTCTATGACCCACCATTCAGGATTGGGAGTTCGTATACACCCTTGGTGGATTCATGTCAATGTATGGCAAAACCGATACAGTATTGTAAAGTAAAATAAAGTAAAAATAAAATTTTTATAAAAAGCAAAAATAAACAAATTGGACTTAATTAAACTTAAAAGCCTCTGTACAACAAAGGAAGCTATAAGCAAGATGAAAAGACAGCCTTCAGAATGGGAGAAAATAACAGCAAATGAAGTGACAGACAAAGAATTAATCTCAAAAATATACAAACAACTCCTGCAGCTCAATTCCAGGAAAATAAATGACTCAACCCAAAAGTGAGCCAAAGAACTAAACAGACGTTTCTCCAAAGAAGATATACAGATGGCTAACAAACACATGAAAAGATATTCAACATCACTCATTATCAGAAAAATGCAAATCAAAACCACAATGAGGTACCATTTCTTGCCAGTCAGAATGGCTGCTATCCAAAAGTTTACAAGCCATAAATTCTGGACAGAGTGTGGAGAAAAGGGAACCCTCTTACACTGTTGGTGGGAATGCAAACTAGTACAGCCACTATGGAGAACACTGTGGAGATTCCTTAAAAAAATGGAAATAGAACTGCCATATGACCCAGCAATCCCGCTGCTGGGCATACACACCAAGGAAACCAGAATTGAAAGAGACACGTGTATCCCAATGTTCATCGCAGCACTGTTTATAATAGCCAGGACATGGAAGCAACCTAGATGTCCATCAGCAGATGAATGGATAAGAAAGCTGTGGTACATATACACAATGGAGTATTACTCAGCCACTAAAAAGAATACATTTGAATCAGTTCTAATGAGGTGGATGAAACTGGAGCCTATTATACAGAGTGAAGTAAGTCAGAAAGAAAAACACCAATACAGTATACTAACGCCTATATATGGAATTTAGAAAGATGGTAATGATAACCTTGTATGGGAAACAGCAAAAGAGACACAGATATATATAACAGTCTTTTGGACTCTGTGGGAGAGGGAGAGGGTGGGATTATATGGGATAATGGCATTGAAACATGTAAATTATCATATGTGAAATGAATCGCCATTCCAGGTTTGATGCATGATACAGGATGCTTGGGGCTGGTGCACTGGGATGACCTAGAGGGATGAGATGGGGAGGGAGGGGTGGTTCAGGATGGGAAACACATGTACATCCATGGCAGATTCATGTCAATGTATGGCAAAACCAACACAATATTGTAAAGTAAAAAAAAAAAAAAAACTGAGAAAGAAACATAATAAATTAATAAATTCTACTTAAGGTCTTACTGAGTACTACAGCCTGCCACACAACCTCTTAGAGAGCTGTGAGGAACTGCTCCAAAGAGGTTTATACATGATATACATGATTTTTGGCTAGAGAACAAGTGCAGATAATCAAGCATGCAATTAAATAAAAGATTACCTGGTTCCTTACCACAATGAACAGGTAGTTCAGTTAATGATTTTAGTGTTTTTTCATGCATGGGAAGATACGAGAATATTGGTTTATTAAAATTATTCCTCAGGTATGCATCTAACTATCTAAGGGCCTGTTTTCCAAGCCATGGAGTGCCTCATCCTGGTTTTCATCCTGAATTCCGTTTGGGGAATGCCATTGGTCAGTGGGGGCTTCCTAGGTGGCTCAGGTGTAAAGAATCAAGCAGGAGACTCAGGAGATGCGGGTTCCATCCCTGGATTGGAAACATCCCCTGGAGGAGGAAATGGAAGCCCATTCTAGAATTCTTGCTTAGAAAATATTGTGGACAGAGGAGCCTGGTAAGCTAGAGCTCATGGGATCACAAAGAGTCTGACATGACTTAGCAATTAAACACGCATGCACACACATCAGTCAATGACTGCAGTGCTAAAAACTTGATCCTTGAAGAACTGGGGGTGGAAAATAATTTTTATTTTATAGGTCTATACAACTCTTTTAGGGTGAATGACAATACAGTTTGTTGGCATGTATAAATCTTTTAGTTTAGATTCTCCTCTCTGGTAGTAGAAAGATTGAAGAAGTGGTCTTTCACTAGTCCTTTTACCTTTATTGTTTCATCCTTGAACCCCTCAAATGTCCCCCCAAAACACACACACACACACACACACACACACACACACACACACACACAAGCGAGAAAGGTGAATTTTGTCCAGGTAACAAAGACACAAAGTCACTATGCCTTAAAGGAGATAGAAATAAAAGTCTGAAAGTTGGCAAAGCATGCATCCTCTGCTGCCTTCCATCCTGTTACTACCCCTGTGTGGCTCCATTCTCAAAGGCATTGCTCTCCTTGCTCTGCAAGGGAGCCAACAGGAAGATAAGGGCAGAAGCATGGGGAAAGGACAGGGAACAGAGAATCTGTCCTTGAAGAAGTTATATTTCTTTGGCCTGATCCTAATAACATGACTGCACATAGTCACAATGAAGCTCCAGAAATGTCATTTTAATTTTTTATAGTGTGTTCCAAGTAGACACTTTTGTATGTCACTACTGAGAACAGAGGGGAAATTGAAGACAGGGAGACAACCAGCAAGCTCCTCCCCCACCCCACCCAGAATGTGTGGGGTTTCATTCTCTGGAGCGTCCTTGCATTTTCCTTTTCTTCTCCACCTACCCTACACTACCTTTCTCTCTTCCTCTTAATCTTCTAAAAAAATCTTATTTTTGTGTATCCAAACACACTTTTCCTGCTCAAAGGAAAGAGGGAGAGCAATTAGAAGACTAACTGACTTTCACTATTCAAGTTACTGAGTATTGTGAAACGAAATATTTCCTGTGATATTGGTGGGCAAGAAGTGTCACAGTCACCAGTGATTTGGGGCTTCCAATGGGAATGAGAGCCCTCAAAAGGGAACACAATTTCTGCGAACCAGAAGATGTTACCACCCCCCTCAATTTTTGCTGAGGAGCTTGAGGGGATGCAATAAACAGCCAGCTGTCACACCTGCCACCCTGTAGAGTGAACAAGGAGAACAAGGAATTGAGGGTGTAAATAATCAAGAGACAATATTTGGCCTAGATTGCTGAAGTACACATGAAAGGAGTAAATTCAGTGAGCCCAGAAACTTGCATCTTCCCATACATAGAAGAATACTAAATTCCCTAACTGGATACCTGGTTTTCCTAACTTGTTTACGTAACAATAATCTTTGATATTCAGACTACCTGCCCCCTTTGTTGCAAATTTGTATATATTCTGACTCTCTCTCCTGCCTCCTTGGAGCAGTTTTCTCAGGGCTATTGAGATACTGCCTCCTGGGCTCGGAGTCCTTAACATTACAACAAAATAAAATAACTCCCTACTAATTTCTTAGTTGACAGTTTCAAGGGTTTGAGGGTTCCCTGGTGGTACAGATGGTAAACAATCTGCCCACAACATGGAAGACCATGGTTAGACACCTGGGTAAGGAAGGTAATCTTGCCTAGAGAATTCCATGGACAGAGGAGCCTGGTTTCACTACAATCCATTGGGTGGCAAAGAATCAGACATAACTGAGCAACTAACACTTTCACACTTTTTCACTTTTCACTTTCATGGATTTGAATTAGGAAGATCTGAGTCATATTCTAATCCTCTGACTGTGTGTTTGCTGTCTAAAATGAGATCATAATTTTAATTGAACATAAAATTTCCTATTTGATTTTAAGCAGTGGAATAAGGTTTTGTTTGTTAGTAGGTTGATATTTAATTTCCTTCCCAAAGGAGCTAAACTTTAGTAATAGTTACAGTAGTATCTCATTCAAACAAATGTTTAGAACATTTAATATTGCCTGGGAAGATACCAGCCTACGACAGTAGGAGAATTGGTAATTTAAAGGCAATTTTAGCTGGAAACAGTGCCCTGGTTATCAAGGCAGCTATTCTTGCACTTTACAAAGCACTAGAAGTATCTTTGGAATTTCCAAAGACTGGTACAAACCAGGCAGAGCCCACCTACCCCAGTCCATCTCCATTTCATCTGTATTCTATGCATTAGGTTTCTACACAAGATATGGGTTAAAGAAAGATTTTTCCTGCTTTTAAATGTTTGATCTCATTGTTCCCAGCTCAAAATCCATTTCTTGTGGGCATTACAGCCTTGAACATCCTTAGACTTTCAGGAGCTGATGATGCAGAGTAGAAAGAGATGGGACATATGTGAAAACTTCTGCTAATTTGTCATCATCACATATTTTTGAAAATCTTAATTAAATCATTTGGAAACATCACAATGATGTTTGAAAAATAGATCAGTAATATGAGTGAGATTATATCAGTAAATATCTTTGTTTCCTTAGCAGTCACAATCTCTTTGTATAATTGAAAATCACTTCACTGTATTTTTAATCATTTAAATTTTGTTTTCTAACTCTTAAGTCTTTTTTATTGTGTAAATATATGTGTTTCCTGCCCCCCTGCCCCCGCCCCCCCCCCAAAAAAAACCCTGAGTATTTGTGTCTAGGTCAACCAACATACACAGAGGCAATGATCACCGAGTGACAAGACTTGTTGGGTTTGCACATCACTGTTGCACCACAACTTTATTGTTTGTTTCTATTAGAATCCTCCCAGTAGCCCCATGTCATCTTCAAATATTTCATGGAACAAAAAAGAGAGAAAGCATTTGTGGTCTTATTGTTATTAGAAAACTCCATCTTTTCTTTCTGGCAAATCAGCAACTTAAAAAAAAAACTCACACTGCTACAGAAATAGTTAAGGGTTCCACTCTAAATAAAATATTCTAAGAATTTATTTCTCTCAGCATCTGTTTCTTCATTTTCCAACTCATATTTCTTCATGGCAACAAAATACCGAATAAAAGTTTCTCCTAGAGCCTGTCTCAGACATTGATCTTCCTCTAGTGCCATGAGGGCATGTTCCAGTTTTAAAGGGATCTCAGAAGGTTTGGCCTGATGAAGGTCTGTGCTGTTCTCTGGACCAGACAAAACACCATCATCGCCATAAAGTCCATCCAAGCCTGCAGCAACAGTGGCGGCCAGCACCAGGTAAGGATTTGCTGTGGCTGAGCCCAGTTTATTTTCTATTCTAGTGCCTTTCTCACCATGACACTTAATATTAAAAGCACAGCTGTTATCATTGTACCCCCACGTTGTTGGCACACTCTCCTTCAGGTCTTTACTCTCCTTAGAGTAGCGCTTCCTGCAGCTAACAGCAGGGGCCATCAAGCAGCTAAGGGCAGCAGAGTGCTTCAAGAGGCCTGCCAACCATTTTTTCCCAGGAATCGTGAGCTGCTCAATTCCAGAACTGCTACAGAACATGTTTTTCTTCTCATCGACATCCCAGAGACTATGCGACAAAATTCCTGAGTTACAGAATCCAGTCTCGATGAAAAAGCTGGTGATATAATTATACTTCCTTGCCACTTCTTTGACAGCCATTCTGAGGGTAAACGCATTATCAGCTGAACTGATGCCAAATTCAGGCAGAAAACAGATTTCCATCTGGCCAGGCCTGGTAGAGGAGGAAAAGCTCTCAACATTGGCCCCAGTGTGATACAAACCATCCACAAGTTCCTGAATGAATGGCTGGTCATGATTATTTAGCAGTGCTGAAGCAGGAAGAGATATGGTTTTTGAATTGATAATTTCAGGTACACCAAAAATACAAAAATCATAGATGAAAGCAGAGAGCAGGGAGAAGCCGGCATCCTGCAGCTGGCTCAGCTGCCTTTTGGCGATGTGCCTCGGGGAGGTCAGAAGAGGCTCCCCGGTCACAGTGAACGTGTCACAGATCACCCTGGCTGTTCTCTTGGCCCACGGTAGAACTCTGAAGGTTGATAGCTCTGGCATCAGGACTATGTCACTATTAAAACACGTTGCTCTAATGTGATCCACTTCATTGTCCTTAGGATTTGGTATCAATTCAAGATAACCTCGGGGCATGTAAACACCATGAATCACTTTTTCCTAAATAAGTTAAAGGACAGAGCAATAAACTTTTGAAACTTGAAACCAAACAAAAAAGTCGGGGGATGGGAAGTGGGAGTGGGAGAGCATTACTAATGAGAAAAAAATACATGCTTCATCTGTTAGTAGAAACTAGCTTACTACAGATACGTTTTAAATAGTTTAAAATAATATTCTCAAAGGTAATTTATAAACAAGTCAATAGCTTTAAACTTTAGCCTTTGGAGACTTTATATGCTCATGCAAACAGCACTCATAAATAAAAGCTATAGCAATAAAGAAAATGTCTTTATGGCAAATGAAAAAAGGTAAAATCTAAAGGAATTATTTGAAATGATCATAACCCAAAGTACTTATAAAATCACATTTTATCACATGGCATAGTTGCTAATACTGCAGATAAGGCTTTATTTCAACTCATTCTATTGTAATCCTCCAAAAAGAGTCAGTAGACAATCTGCAGTCCTTCTCAGAAAGCTGACTGTGATCACACACAGGACACATGGGACAGAGGAGCCAGGGTTGCTGACCATGGCACTTCTCTCCTCACTCACCTTTACAGTCCACTAATGAGCAAACTACCTCATAGGCACAGAGTTCCAAAAAACTTGCCCATGAATGTGCACCTAAGTTATAGTTTCCAGAATGTTATAGCCTTCAAGTCAGCATGACTTGAGTATCACCAAATCTATCTCTAGTCCTAACTTTGTCATTAATTGCTTGTGTGAAGTTAGGCAGGTCATGGTGCTATATACATGCCTCAGCCTCCATATCTGTGAAACAAGTGTTAGACTAAATGATTGCTGACACATCTTCTGGTCAAATGCTTGTTGGATTCAATGATTTAGTTTTTATTTAACTTTTCTATGTACCACACAACTGGGAAATAATGAAGTATGAAGTTGAATTGACACATAAAATTTTTTCTAGAAATTGTGTGGTAGGAATATCAATAAGGTTTCATGTGTTGAAATTTACAGTAATGGGTAGAGAGAAAGCTAACTGTAAAGTTCAGTTCCCATGATGTCAGTGAACATGGTGAGGTTAGTTCTGCAAGCCAATTTAGTTTTTATATTACCTCTAAATCTCAAAGAGCATGGCTACTGAGGAGCAGCTGGTACTAGAAGAGGTGACTCTTCTGCATTTGGTATTGAGTCACTGCCTCCTTCACTTTTCACCATCTCTACACATTTTCAAATGTCATTTGACTTGTGTGACCTGAATCTGCCTTTACCAGTAATAAAGTTGATAAGTCAAGCACTATTCAATGACTTTAATTTTTCAACCTACTCAAGGACCTGTATATATAAATTTCATGCATATATGTGTAGGCAGATCTAAATAATTTTTTTAAGATACATGTTTGACTTATTTGGAACTCTATAAAAATGTTTTGAAAAATTCCAGTTTTACTCAGTGTAGAGCAAATTAGAAAATTACAATTTAATATTGAAAGTAATATTTAAATAATAACCTTTAGGGATGCTTATTTTTGATACTTTTGTATAATACTGACTGATTTCCCTTCTTAAGAAATGTTTTAATAACACAGTAATCAGTTATTAAAATAAACACATGATATAAACTAAAAAAAACAAACTCAAGTCTCAAATATCTGAAAATGCAGTATTTCTTAATATTATTTTTGAAAACTTAATAATATTTATTAAGTCATCAAACTTTCTTTTTATATTTGCTTCTAAGTCTTCTGTCACAGTTTTCTCATATCAAAGGTTAGATTGGTTTTCAGTTTGAATTGTTGTTTAGAGTACAACAAAATTAGAAAGAGTAATAAGGACCATTCACTTGCAAATGAATTGAATGAAACGACATTCAGTCATAACTACTTGTAAAACTCACTTGGAAAAATTGTGCAGGGATACTCTTAGACCTGGACACACCATGGAGGTCTGTTGCTTCAAATCGCACAAATTGAAGGTGATTTTTGGCCATCTCTTGTTTAATGTGCTTCATTCTAGAGGAGAGTTGAGGTGCAGTAGAAACTCGAGTGTTGTCCCTGGTGTTATCTATAAAATAAAAAATTATCTGAATCATTAAATCATGATGAACTGAGAAGTAAAATGAGGCAAAAGAATAGGGAATTATTCATTATGATAATTAACAAAAGCATCATGTTTCCATGTCTTTGTCTTAGAGCTGGAGATTTTACCTTTCTTAGCCTGCCTTTGCCATATTCCTGAGAACATAGTCTCTAAACAGCCTAAGAGATTATCACTTGGGATGGGGTTCAGTCTAAGAGTATTTGCTTAAATAAACAGAAGTACTTACTGGAAATACTTAGTGAAAATGTCTTTGCTTACAGAAATTAAAATATATTTCCCTCACTGCTGTGGCACCATGTAAGATATATACAGATAAGTATCACTGAAAAGACTTTGAGCTTCATTGAGCTTCACTATTTTTGAAAACTTAATGATATTTATCAAGTCATCAAAATTTCTTTTTATATTTACTCCTAAGTCTTCTGTCATAATTTTCTCATATTAAACAAATCATAATTTTATAACTGCAATAAGAGGAAAAATGATAGCTCTGTGAAGTGTAATTATTCAAGGCAGAACTAAAATTAACAGTATTAATTATAATTAGCTTTGCATTTCTATTGGGTAAATAAATGCTGTTTGGAAGCTAAAAGTATACATTTAGCTCCTAGGGGAACAATAATGTGTTCTGGTATTCCCCAAATAAAAAGTTACTGTAATATGAAAGGTAAAATTATTTGTTTTTGTTTATTTTCTGTTGGTTTGCTTTTTTATTTCCTTTTCTTTGGCAAAATGGCTTTATATCTTTATAATAGCATCTGAATCTAAGATATCTACATCTATTTGTTAAATTCAAAACTTGTGTAAATGAGAATATAGAAGCATTTTTTGTTTGACTTAGTATGAATAGAATGCTACATTTTTAATTTTAAAAAATAGATACACAACAAGCAACAAAGGTTTACTGTATAGCACAGGGAACTATCGTAATATCTTGCAATAATCTAAAATGAAAAATAAGTTCAAAAATAACATATGTATATGTATAACTGAATCACACACAAAAAAGAATTCTACTGTTTGAAATTCAGTAATTTTTATCTTTTTGCCAGTTTTTCTAAATGTTCTATGGACATCTAATAACAAGGTATGAGATACAAAATTTTAAATATATTTGTGTAGGATATGATTAATATAAATTAGCTAAATATAAATCTGCTATATTTAAATTATTAATAACAACATTCAAGAGGCTCCTATTCTTATTTTTTCTTCACTTAATAAAATGTTCTTAGAGAAATGTCAATGTCTCACTATGGTTATATATTTTTTCTTTTCCCATATATTTCTTCTGATTTTTCCTTTATGTGTCTTTGTTTCTTTGTTGTTAATGTGTCTAATGGTTTATCATGTCTATTTTCTTTGTGAATGAAATGGAAGTCACGCAGTCATGTCCGACTCTTTTCAAACCCATGGACTGTGTAGTCCATGGAATTCTCCAGACAAGATCACTGGAGTGGGTAGCATTTCCCTTCTCCAAGGTATCTTCCCAACCCAGGGATCAAATCCAGGTTTTTGACACTGCATGGAGGTTCTTTACCTTTTATTATTAAAAATATTCATCTTTGTTTCATTTAAAAGAAGTAAATAAAATTTAAATACAAGTTTTTTTTTCAAGAATGAGAATGTAGAAGATGAAAAATATAGACTGAGTGTTCAGTTTAAAAACCTTGAAAACTAAAAAATATATATTCATTTCATGACTTTTAAGATAGTCTACAGATTTTAAAACTTTAGAATTAGAAGAGACTTTGGAGATGAATCATCTAATTTAACCAATTCATTAGCTTGAATCCCAGAAAAGTACAGCCAGGTTCCCTGAAACACACTCTTTGTCCTTCACCAAAATTGAAACTGGAATCCAGACCTTTTGATTCCCAGTGGTGGCTCAATACCATAAAACAACTGAATGTATGAAAAGCATATAGAAAGCTCAGACCCACAGCATGCATCACAAATGTTAGATACTGTCTGAACTTTTAGGTGAGGCAACAGACTGTAATGATTTGGCACAAACACTGAAGCTCATCTGCCTCCCTCCATATCCTGCCTTTGCTTTGGTGACTTTTCTTATCTCGGCTTTCTTATGTGCCTCAGCTTTCTCCCTGACAAAATATTACCTACTTCATGGGCTAGTTGTGATGATTAAACAAGTTACTTAAGAGTTTCAGGTAGACAATAAGCACCATATCAATGCTTTTTAAATCTATCAACTTGGCACAACTACTCTAACTCAGGTAGCAGTACCGTGATCATGTCTGAATCCGAATATATCAATCTATCATATCACTGATATTGCTGCTGCTGCTAAGATGCTTCAGTCGTGTCTGACTCTGTGCGACCCCAAAGATGGCAGCCTAACGGGCTCCTCTGTCCACAGGATTCTCTAGGCAAGAATACCAGAGTGGGTGGCCATTTCACTGACATTGAACAGCTGTAATTTTAAAACGATGCTTGAATATCATTTTTTGAGATGTAGTTAGGCTTTTAAACCAAAAGACTGACAGTTTAAAAATACAGCTTAAGTAGATTTTAAGTATATGAAGCATGTGGAAAACAAGTTACTTGTTCTATCTATGCAAATATATTAAGAATGCTGTCTTGTCAATGATAAATTTGGCTTCTCTGAGGCTCCATAGGCTTTATAACTACCTTCTATTTAACACAAACAAGCTCTAGCAGTTACATTGTTTTATGCTAAATTAGCAGTTTCCGTGTTTCCAACCTATTATTAACTATTGGGTGTTGTGCCCAAAATGAATAATTCCCCTTAAAGAAAATAAAATATATAGGCATTTTAAAATATGGAAAATTTCAGATAATCAGTATTTTAAATGTAATAAGTAATTATATGTAAATATAAATACATTAACAACATAGAACTCTTATTAAAGAAATAAAGTCATCTTACTGGTTCATGAATAATACAATCACAGATAATCTAGTTCTTTGCTTTATCTGTGTCTTCTAAAATTACTACTATTTTGAAGTTTGTGTGTATCTTTTTCTGTATGTTTTAATTTTTTACAACATATGTACATGCTGAACATATATTGCTTTGCATTAAAAAAATCTATATAAATGTTTTCCACTCAAAAAAATTACTACAATAAATGTATGTTATTTTAAAATACAAAAAAAGATTTATCCACTCAGTATAGTTTTTTATTGTTGCTGTTGTTGTTACCACATACTATTTATACTGGACATATATCTAGGAAGCAGCCAGAAAAAGAATGACACCTTAATAGAGCTTTATATTATTGAGTGAGAAAACTATAGGCAATAAACATGCCATCAAATGCAAAGGGGGGATAATTTACCATGGTGAAAGTGCTGAAAAAGATCACCTGAAGTATTAATTCTATGAGATTTGATCAGAATGTGGACAGGTAAAATCTCTGATTCAGTCTAAGATCACCAAGTTGCACTATGTCTGGGCAGTGAGTGTACCTAGAGCTGCCATAACAAGTACCACAGACCAGGAGGCTTAAACAGATATTTTCTTCCAGTTCTGAAGGGTAGAAATCCAAGATCAAGGTGTCAGCAGCATTGGTTGGTTTCTTCTGAAGTCCTCGCTCCTTGGCTTGTAGGTGGCCATCTTCTTCACATGGTTTTCCCTCTGCATGTATGTTTCCTAACCTTCCCTTCTTATTGAGACACCCCATCAGACATATTGGATTAGGGCCCATCCTACAGATCTTGTCATTGTTGTCCAGTCACTCAGTTGTGTCCTACTCTTTCCAACCCTATGGATTGCAGCACACCAGGCTTCCCTGTCCCTTACTATCTCCCAGAGCTTGCTCAAACTCATGTCCATCAAGTTGGTGATGTAATCCAATCATCTCATCCTCTGTCATCCCTTTCTCCTCCTGCCTTCAATTTTGCCCAGCATCAGGGTCTTTTATAATGAGTCAGTTCTTCACATCAGGTGGCCAGAGTATTAGAGCTTCAGCTTTGGCATCAGTCCTTCCAATGAATATTCAGGATTGATTTCCTTTAGGCTTGACTGGTTTTACCTCCTTGCAGTCCAAGGAACTTTCAAGAATCCTCCAACACCAACACTGATGGTGTTGGTGGTCCTGATGGTCCTCCAACCTGAACACTGATATTCAGAAGCATCAGTTCTTTGGTGCTGAAACTTCTTTACAGTCCAACACTCACATCCATACATGACTACTGGAAATACCATAGCTTTGACTAGCTGGGCCTTTGTCTGCAAAGTAATGTCTCTGCTTTTTAATATGCTGTCTAGTTTAGTCATAGCTCTTCTTCCAAGGAGAAAGTGTCTTAATTTCATGGCTTCAGTCAGCATCTGCCATGATTTTGGAGACTAAGAAAATAAAGTCTGTCACTGTTTCCATTGTTTTCCCGTCTATTTGCCATGAAGTGATGTGACTGGATGCCGTGATCTTTGTTGTTTCGAATGCTGAGTTTTAAGGCAGCTTTTTCACCCTCCTCTTTCACATTCATCAAGAAGCTCCTTAGTCCTTCTTTGTTTTCTGCCATAAGGGTGGTGTCATCTGCATGTCTGAGGTTATTGTTAATTTTCTTGGCAATCTTGATTCCAGCTTGTGCTTCATTCACACAACATTTCACATGATATACTCTGGATATAATTTAAACAAGCAGGATGACAATATACAGCCTGATGTACTTCTTTCTTAACTTGGAACCTTGGGAAACAGACCTTGTTCAACATTATTCAACAATAATTATGTCTTTTAACACTGTGTCTTTAAATTTAGTCATATTCTAAGGTACTAGGGATTAAGACATCAACATATCAATTTTGAGAAGACAGAATTCAGCCTATAATAATATACTGCCCAGTTTCCATTTCCTTCACCACCTGCCATATTATTTAATACATGTTTACTGTCTTTCCCCACTTTCATGTCAGCTCCAGGAGAGCTTGCCTATTTATTTATTTATGTACTCAATGGTATATCTCCAGTACCTATAGCAGAACAGATATATCACAGGCACTCACTGGCTACTTCTTTCATAATTTAATAATTAATGTGATTTAATTAATGAATGAATGCATCTTGTGTGCTTTGATCTTGCCTAATTAAAAAGTAAAATTTGGCATCACATGTTTTGATATGTATCCTAAGTATCAATTTTTTTTAATTTATAAATTTAATTCTTTTACCAAATATGAGAGCCTTATTCAATCAAATTTCATTTTCAAGGCATCAACTAATCTGAATTGTCTGAATTTCTTTTCTTCAAATAAATCATACTTGCTAGTTACAATTAAATGTTTTGGTCAGCCCCTCCCAGATGTAAGATGAAGAGCAGGGAGAAATTTGCCAGCTCGGGGGTCATTTGTTTTCTTATAGTGTGGCTCCTGGGTGGTGTTTTCCTTTCTCTTCTTCTCAGAGAATTAATAAATTAAATCATTGTTCTTTTATAGAGGAAATTTTGGATAACCTGGCATAAAAACCACGACAAAAACAACAAAAAGTCAGAGTTGGGGGAATTGCTTCTTGAAAAAAATACAGGTTTTAATAAATTCAAAGTAGTTATTACAGAGAAGAAAATATCATGTTGAAATTCCTTACATTTATTTTAAGGATTGACTTTAATATTTATTTTGAAATTATTTATTGGTGGTTTGTTTGGAGTTGTGAACTTTCTCATGCTCAGGGCCTATAAAAAAATCTATCTCTGGGCCAAAGCAGAAGATTCTGAATTAACCAAACTGAGTCCATCAATAATTGTATTTACACCCCTTGTCATAGTTGATTGGTGCAAAGAGAGCTCATGACACAGTTCTCTCCTCAGATACTGAGTCTAAATTCCATTTCTCTCTTATGGCTGAAACTACATAAAACAAAAGCCACAAACTGTGGAAGAGCTAATGAGACCACCAGATGTTTTCTTATTAGCTTTCCTAGGATTTTGGAAACTTTAAAAAATTATTTGACATACATATTAGAAAATTTCATATAAAAATCTTGAGCTCAAGCTTCCCTTGAAGAAAGAGAACAATTTGGAACACTGGGTGAACATTTCTCCACCACAACCATTGGCTGGGACTCTGGGGTGACCTTCAGATGGGGTATGTATGCAGCTTCTAATTCATGGGTTGGCAAATGTTTTCTGTAAATGGGTATATAGTAAATATTTGCAGCTTTGTAAACCATGCAGTCTGTGTTGGTTGACAGGTCATCTATGTCATTATAGACTAAAATGAGACATAGAAAATACAAGCTTATTTACTGAAAGTGGTCAGTAAACTGAGCTTGCATCTGGCCATAGTTTGTCATCCTCTGCTCTAGTTTCCTCATAGCCTGCACTCACTACATTCTCACCAGCCCATTTCATTCATCAGCATTATCTGCCTGGCCTCTGTGGTATTTATATTAATATAATAGACATTGATGCTTAGAGACTGTTGGTGCTCACGTTCTTTGCTTCATGGAGAAATTCATGAAGCCACAGAGAATTATAGAGATGATAGATTATATGAATTTTTCCCAAGATGTTGATACGCTAAACCCTGGAACTTATAGAATATGTTAAACTACAGGGAAAATGGGTCTTTGCATATGTAATTAAGGTTATGGACTTTAAAACAGGTTCGGGTGAACCCTTAAAAGGAGAGAAATTTATTCAGCTGTAGGCAGAAAAGATGTGTGGAAGAAAAAGAGTGTAGAGAAATTCCAAATATGAGAAGGATCTGAGGCACAACTGGCTCAGAGATAAAGAACCAGAGGCTTCCAGGAGCTAAGAGCCACACCAGTTGGCAGGCAAAAAGGAACCAGAAATCTCAGTCCAGTGACTGCAAAGAACAGTGTTCTCCCAACAATCTAAATGGTCTTGAAAGTGTATTGCTTCTTAGAGTCTCTGGCTAAAATCTGAGATGGACAACACCTTGACTTTGGCTTTGCCATACTTGAAGTAGAGAAATCAACTGTGCCAGCCCAAACTTCTAGTGTACATAACTGTGATATAATGAATTGCGTTCTTTTAAAAAGATAAATTTGTTCATAGACAACAGAAAACTAATATATATGGAGTCTTGATAGTGTTCACACTTTGCCTCTGTCATGCTTAGGCTTTGTATGTAATAGAGAATTTTACCTTGCCCCAAAAGAGCTCTGGCCTTTACACTTAGCCCTGATGGGTAATATATAATCCCTTAGGATGTCCTGTCTGATGAGGACAGGATGTCTTTGGTCTGTGGCCAAAGTAGAAAGTCCAGCAATGTCATTTATTATTGAGTCACGTGGTATCAACTTGACCCCAGTGGGCCTGGAGACTGAGATCAGCTGTTTGGAGCTGACTGTGGAGTCGACCATGGAGCTCCAATAAAAACTGGGCACACCAAGGCTCAGGTAAGTGTCCCTGGTTGCAATACTTCAATTACTTTGTTGCAAGTCATTGCCAAGAGAATAGTGCTGTCCATGTCTTCATTAGGAGAGAACAAATGGGAGCTACGATTCCTTGGACACTTTATCATGAATCTTTTCCATTGATTGACTTTAATCTGCATATTTTTTCACTGTAAAAAAACCATAATCTTGAGCATAATAGCTTTCCGTGAGTTCTGAATTCTTGTAGCCAATCACACACACAAAAAAGGAACATCTCATTTTGAAACTGGTGTCAGAAGTGTGAACAGCTGGTAGACACTGTACTTCTAGCCTCACACCCTGATATATTTTTACTTTTCCAAGCCTTGTTTCTTCAGTCTTTTCATTATGAATTCCCATGTGGAATAAATAGCTTTTAAACTATTTTAAATTAGTGTCTATCTCAAGGAATCCAATTTTTTGACCAATTCACTCATAAGCCAAAATAGCTATATTATTGTTGATAACCCAAGAATTTATAATAGCAGAATTTCTAGTATCTGACCTTAATTTTAGGTCTTTAATCAATTTAGAGTTTGTGTGTGTGTGTGTGTGTGTGTGTGTGTGTGTGTAGGGTTCTAATTTCATTCTTTTACATGTAGCTGTCCAACTTTCTCAGCACCCCTTAGTGAAGAGTCTATCTTTTCTCCATTGTATATTCTTGCCTCCTTTTTCACAGATTAAATAACCATAGGTATGTGGGTTTATCTCTAGGCTTTTTATCCAGTTGCATTGATCTATATTTCTGTTTTTGTGACAGTAACATACTATTTTTATTTGTAGCTTTGTACTATGTCTGAGGGCTTCCCTGGTGGCTCAGTGGTAAAGAATCTGCCTGCCAATGCAGGAGACATGGGTTTGATCCTTGGATTAAGAAGATCCCATGGAGAAGGAATGGCAACTCACTCCAGTATTCTTGCCTGGGAAATCCCATGGATACAGGATCCTGGCTGGCTACAGTCCATAGGGTTGCAAACAAGTCAGACAAGACATAGTGACTAAACAAATACAACACTATAGTCTGAAGTCAGGGAACAGAGTTTGCAAGAATCTCTTTTTCTTTCTCAAGATTGTCCTTGGCCATTTGGAGTCTTTTGTGTGTCCATACAAATTGTGAAAATTTTCATTCTAATTCTGTGAAAATGCTGTTGGTAATTTGATAGGGATTGCTTTGGATCTGAAGATTGGCTTCAGTAGTCATTTTGACAATATTGATTCTTCCAATCCAAGAACATGTAATATCTTTCTATCTGTTGTGTCATCTTCAATTTCTGTTATAAGTATATTATAGTTTTCAGAGTACAGGTATTTTGTCTCCGTAGGTAAGTTTATTCAAAGGTATTTTATTCCCTTTGATGTGATGGTAAATTGTATTGTTTCCTTAATTCTTTCTCTGATTTTTCATTGCTAATGGGTAGAAATGAGAGAGGTTTCTGTGTATTAATTTTGTATCTTTCAATTTTACTGAATTCACTCATGAATTTTAATAGTTTCATCTTCAGGATTTTCTTAGTATAGTAAAAACTGATATTTTTACTTCTTTTCCAGTTTGCATTCTTTTTCCTCTCTGACTGCTGTGGCTAGGATTCTCAGAACTACATTGAAAAAAACTCTTAGGGAAAAGCATAGGCAGAACACTCTCTGACATAGCATTATCTTTTTTTGATACACCTCCAAGAGTAATAAGAATTAAAACAAAAATAAACAAATGAGAATTAATTAAACTTAAAAACTGTTACACACTAAAGAAAACCATAAGCAAAAAGAAAAGACAACTCACTGGACGGGAGAAGATATCTGCAAATGAAGCAACAAACGAGGGACAAATCTCCAAAATATGCAAAAAGCACATGCAGCTCAATATAAAAACAAACAACTTAATCACATAATAAGTAGATCTAAATAGACATTTCTTCAAAGAAGACATATAGATGGCCAAGAGGCACATGAAAATATGGTCAATATCACTAATTATTAGACAAATGCAAATCAAAACTAAAATAAGGCGTCACCTCACACCAATTAAAATGGCCATCTTCAAAACACCTACAAACATTAATGCTGGAGAGGGTATGGAGGAAAGAGAATCCTTTTACATTGTTGATAGGAATGTAAATTGGTACAGCCACTATGAAGAACACTATGGAAATTCCCCAAAGACTGAAAACAGAGCTACCATATAATCGAATAGTCCCACTCTTGAGCATATATCCAGAAAAAAACATAATTCAAAAGGATACATTCACCCCCAAGGTTCATTGCAGCACTACTTGCAATACTAAATGTCCATTCACGGAGGAATTGGTAAAGAGGTGGCACATATTATACAATGATAATTATTCAGCTATAAAAAAAGAATGCAATAACGCCATTTGTAGCAACATGGATGAACTAACAATTGTTATACTGAGTGAAGTAAGTCAGACAAAAACAAATATCGTATTATATTGCTTATATGAGAAACAAAAAAATAATGGTAAAAATGATCCTATTAACAAAACATAAATTGAGTCACTGATATAGAAAATAAACAGGGATATTAAGCAGGGAATGGGGGATGGGTAACTTGGGAGACTGGGATTGACATATATGCACTGCTGCTGCTGCTGCTGCCAAGTCACTTCAGTTGTGTCCGACTCTGTGTGACCCCATAGACTGCAGCCCACCAAGGTCCCCTGTCCCTGGGATTCTCCAGACAAGAACACTGGAGTGGGTTGCCATTTCCTTCTCCAGTGCATGAGAGTGGAAAGTGAAAGGGAAGTTGGTCAGTCGTGTCCGACTCAGCGACTCCATGGACTGCAGCCTACCAGGCTCCTCCGCCCATGGGATTTTCCAGGCAAAGATACTGGAGTGGGGTGCCATTGCCTTCTCTACTATATATAAAACAGATGACCAATGAACCTATCGTGTAGCACAGGAAACTCTATTCAATAATCTACAATGACCTGCATGGGAATAGAATCTAAAAAAGAAAAAAAAAATAGAATAACAGATTTTCACTTTTAGAAAAGACTTGAGAGATCATCCATTGCAACTCTTCGTTTTTCAGGTGAGCAGCCTACTGGGCAAAGAAACCTAAAGCATTTTTATAAAGTAATAGGTGTATAAATTGCAAGTATTCTGACTCCCAAGCTAACATCCAACATCACATTATCATTAACTCAGATACAAATTTGAGATTAGTGGCTACATCCATAAAAGAGTTTGTTCCATAGTCCTTACCAGTATCACTGGAGTTTGGGTGAAATTCACCACCAGGAGCATTGATTAATGTTGGAAGGGGCAATGGTTTTATCACTACTGTCTGATCTTTGGAGTCATTGTCATCTGGTATCAAATGAGATTCAGGAGAGCCAGGCACCATGACTGGTTTGTTTGTGGCACACTCTGAGGTTTCTATTTTTTCTGTAGAAACAAACAAAAAAAAGTGTTAAGACCTTCTGCCCATTTTTGATTAGGTTGTTTTCTTGATATTGAGTTATATAAATATTTTTGATATTAATCCTGTGTTGGTCATGTCATTGCAAATATTTTCTCCCATTCCATAGATTGTCTTTTGTGTTTTGTTGATGGTTTCCTTTGCTGTGCAAAAGCTTTTAAATTTATAGATACCATTTGTTTATTTTTGTTTTTATTTGTTTTGCTTTGCTCTAAAGAAAATATTGACTGATGTAAGAAAATATTGTCACAATTTATGTCTTCTAGGTGTTTTATTGTGTCATGTTATATTTAGGTCTTTAAACCATTTTGAGTTTGTTTTTGTGTATGGTGTGATGGAGTGTTCTAATTTCATCGATTTATATCCAGCTGTTCAGCTTTCTCAACACCAATTGCTGAAGAGACTTTTTTTTCCTTCCATTATATAGGTTTGCCTCCTTCGACAAAGATTAATTGACCTTAGGTATGTGGATTTCTTTCTAGGCTCTCTATTCTGTTCCATTGATCTGTTTGCCTGTTTTTGTGCCAATACCATGATGTTTTGATTACTGTAGCTCTGCAATATTGTCTGAAATCTTAAAGGATTAGACCTCCAGCTTGTACATTTTCCTCAGGACTTTGGCAAGACTGAGTCTTTTGTGGTTCCATATAAGTTTTAGAGTTGTTTGTTCTGGTTCTGTGAAAAATTTCCTGGATAATTTGATAAGGTTCTGATTAAATCTGCAGATTACTTTGGGTAGTATGGGCATTTGTGCAAAATGAAGTAGACATGTCTCCAAAGGAACATCCACATAGCCAACAGGCAAATGAAAAGATGCTTAACTTCACCAATTATGATTATAATCACCAATTATGGCAAATCAAAAACACAGTGAGGTATCATATCACAGCAGTCAGAATGTCTATCACCAAAATTTCTACAAAGAAATATTTGATAGAGTGTGGAATCTCTTATACTGTTGGTGGGAAAATAATGGATGGGAAAATGGGTGCAGCCATTATTGGAAAACTATATGGAAGCTCCTTAAAAAATTAAAAATAGAGCTACCATAAGATCCAACAATCACACTCCTGGTCACATATTCAGAAAAGACGAAAGTTTTAATTTGAAAGGATACGTGTACCACAGTGTTCATAACAGAACTATTTACAATAGTCTAGACAAGGAAAAGAAATGCAAAAAGGCAAAATGGTTGTCTAAGGAAACCTTACAAATAGCTGTGAATAGAAGAGAAGCTAAGGCAAAAGAGAAAAGAAAAGATATACCCATCTAAATGCAGAGTTTCAAAGAATAACAAGGAGAGATAAGAAAACCTTCCTCAGCAATCAGTGCAAAGAAATAGAGAACAACAATAGAATGGGAAAGTCTAGAGAACTCTTCAAGAAAATTAGAGATACCAAGGGAAAATTTCATGCAAAGATGGGCATAATAAAGGACAGAAATGGTATGAACCTAACAGAAGCAGACGATATTAAGAAGAGGTGGCAAGAATACACAGAAGGACTATACAAAAAAGATCTTCATGACCCGGATAATCACAATGGTGTGATCACTGATCTAGAGGCGGATATCCTGGAATGTGAAGTCAAGTGGGCCTTAGAAAGCATCACTATAAACAAAGCTGGTGGAGGTGATGGAATTCCAGTTGTGTTATTTCAAATCCTGAAATATGATGCTGTGAAAGTGCTCCACTCAATATTCCAGCAAATTTGGAAAACTCAGCACTGGCCACAGGACTGGAAAAGGTCAGTTTTCATTCCAATCCCAAAGAAAGGCAATGCCAAAGAATGCTCAAACTACCACACAATTGCACTCATCTCACACGCTAGCAGTAATGCTCAAAATTCTTCGAGTCATGCTTTAACAGTATGTGAACTGTGAACTTCAAGATGTTCAAGCTGGTTTTAGAAAAGGCAGAGAAACCAGAGATCAAATTGCCAACATCCATTGGATCATTGAAACAGCAAGAGAGTTCCAGGAAACATCTATTTCTGCTCTGTTGACTATGCCAAATCCTTTGATTGTTTAGACCAAAACAAACTCTGGAAAATTCTAAAAGTGATGGGAATACCAGACCACCTGACCTGCCTCTTGAGAAGTCTGTATGCAGGTCAGGAAGCATGGAACAACAGACTGGTTCCAGGTTGGGAAAGGAGTACGTCAAGGCTGTATATTGTCACCTGCTTATTTAATTTATATGCAGAGTACCTCATTAGAAATACTAGGCTGGGTGAAGCACAAGCTAGAGTCAAGATTGCCAGGAAAAATATCAATAACCTCAGATATGCAGATAACACCACCCTTATGGCAGAAAGTGAAGAAGAACTAAAGAGCCTCTTGACAAAAGTGGAAAACTCAGCATTCAGAAAAGTAAGATCGTGACATCTGGTCCCATCACTTCATGGCAAATACATGTGGAAACAGTGAGATACTTTATTTTGGGGAGCTCCAAAATCACTGCAGATGTTGACTGCAGCCATGAAATTAAAAGACAATTGTTCCTTGGAATAAAATTTATGACCAACTTAGACTGCATATTAAAAAGCAGACATTGCTTTGCCAGTCAAGGTCTGTCTAGTCAAAGCTATGGTTTTTCCAGTAGTCTTGTATGTATGTGAGAGTTGGACCATAAAGAAAGCTTAGTGCTGAAGAACTCAGCTTGATGCTTTTGAACTGTGGTGTTGGAGAAGACTCTTGAGAGTCTCTTGGACTGCAAGGAGATCCAATAAGTCTATTCTAAAGGAAATCAATCCTGAATATTAATTGGAAGGACTGATACTGAAGCTGAAACTTCAATACTTTCACCACACGATGTAAAGAACTGACTCATTTGAAAAGACCCTGATCCTGGGAAAGATTGAAGGTGGGGGGAGAAGGGGACGACAGAGGATGAGATGGCTGGATGGCATCACCGACTGGATGGACATGAGTTTGAGTGAACTCTGGGAGTTGGTGATGGGCAGCGAGGCCTGGCGTGCTGCAGTCCATGGAGTTGCAAAGAGTTGGACACATCTGAGTGACTTAACTGAACTGAACTGAGTCATGGAAACAACACAAATGCCCTTAATGTATGACTAGCTTAAGAAAGTGTGGTATATGTTGTTGTTTGTTTCTTAGTTGCAGTCATGTCCAACTCTTTTTTTAACCCCCTGGACTGTAGCCTGCCAGGTTCATCTCTCCCTGGGATTTCCCAGGCAAGAATACTGGAATGAATTTGTTTCCACTTCCTTCCCCAGGGGGTCTTCCCAACTGAGAGATCAAGCCTGTGTCTCCTGCACTGGCAGGTAGATTCTTTACCACTGAGCCACAAGGGAAACCCCTGAAGCTTTGTTTTGTTGTTTAGTCACTAAATCATATCTGACTCTTTTGGGACCCCACGGACCATATCAACAAGGTTCTTCTGTTCATGAGTGTTTGCAGGCAAGAATACTGGAGTGGGATAAATACAGTGGAATATTTGTTGCTGTTGTTCAGTCGCTCAGTCGCAACTCTTTGTAATCCCATGGACTGCAGCACTCCAGGCTTATCTGTCCTTTACTATCTCGTGGAGTTTCCTCAAATTCATGTCCAATGATGCCATCTAGGCATCTGATCCTCTGTCACCCCCTTCTCCTGCCCTAAATCTTTCCCAGCATCATGGTCTTTTCCAGTGAGTCAGATCTTCACATCAAGCAGCCAAAGTATTGGAGCTTCAGTTTCAGCATCAGTCCTTCCGATGAATATTCAGGGTTTATTTCCTTTAGGATTGACTGGTTTAATCTCCTTGCTTCCCAAAGGACTCGCAAGAATCTTCTCCAGCAACACAGCTTGAAAGCTTAAATACTTTGGTGCTCAGCCTTCTTTATGGTCCAAATATCACATCCATACTTGACCTTTGCTACCAGAGTGATGCCTCTGCTTTTTAACACAGTGTCTAGGTTTGTCATAGCTTTTCTTCCAAAGAGCATATATCTTTTAATTTCATGGCTCCAGTCACCATCTGTAGTGAGATTGGAGCCCAAGAAAATAAAGTCTGTCACTTTTCCACTTTTACCCCATCTATTTGCCATGCAGTGATGGGACTAGATGCTATGATCTGAGCTTTTTGAATGGTGAATTTTAGGCCAGCTTTTTCATTCTCCTCTTTCACCTTTGTCAAGAGGCTCTTCACTTCTTCTTCACTATCTGTCATAAGGGTGGTGTCACCTGCATATCTGCAGTTATTGGTATTTCTTCCAGCAATCTTGATTCCAGTTTGAGATTTATCCAGCCCATTATATTGCATGATGTACTCTGCATATGTTAAATAAGCAAACTGACAATATACAACCTTGACAGACTCCTCTCCCAATTTTGAACCGGTCCATGATTCCATATCTCATTCTAATTGTTGCTTCTTGACCTGAATACAGGCTTCTCAGGAGACAAGTAAGGAGGTCTGGTATTCTAATTAAAAAAAAAAAATTTCCGCAGCTTGTTGTGACCCACACAGTCAAAGGCTTTGACATATTCACTGAAGCAGAAATAGATGTTTTTTTTTTTTTAATTCTCTTGATTTTTCTGTGATCTGAAGTATGTTGGCAATTTGATCTCTGGTTCCTCTGCCTTTTCTAAATCCATCTTATATATATGGAAGTTCTCAATTCACGTACTGTTGAAGCCTAACTTGAACGATTTTGAGCTTTACCTTGCTAGCACGTGAAACGAGTACAATGGCACAGTAGTTTGAATATTCTTTGGCATTGCCCTTCTTTGGGATTGGAATGAAAACTGATCTCTTCCAGTCTGGTTTCCACTGCTGAGTTTTCCAAATTTGCAGGCATATTGAATGCAGCACTTTCACAGCATCATTATTAGGATTTGAAATAGCTCAGCAATGTCATCAACTCCGACTCCACTAACTTTGTTCATAGTGATGCTTCCTAAGACCCACTTTACTTTGCACTCCAGGATGTCTGGCTCTAGATTAGTGATCACACCATCATGGTTATCTGGGTCATTGAGAACTTTTTTGTATAATTCTGTGTATTCTTGCCACTTCTTTTTAATATCTTCTACTTCCATTATGTCCATATAATTTCTGTCCTTTATTGTGCCCATCTTTGCATGAAATGTTCCATTGGTAGCTCTAGATTTTCTTGAGCAATCTCTAGTCTTTTGCATTCTATTGTTTTCCCTTTATTTCTTTGCATTGTTCAGTTAAAAAGGCTTTTTAATCTCTTCTTGTTATTCTTTGAAATTCTGCATTCAAATGGATATATCCTTTTCTTTTCTCTTTTGCATTTTGTTTCTTTCCTTTCCTCAGCTGATTGTAAGGCCTCCTCAGAAAACAATTTTCTCTTGTGTCATTTCTTTTTCTTGGGAATGGTTTTGATCACCATCTCCTATACAATGTTACAAGCCTCCATCCATAGTTCTTCTGGCACTCTGTTTACCTGATCTAATCCCTTGAATCCATATGTCACTTCAACTGTATAAACATAAGGGATTTGATTTAGGTCATATCTGATTGACCTAAGTAGGTGGTTTCCCTACTGTTTCAATTTAAGTCTGAATTTGGCAATAAGGAGTTCATGATCTGAGCTACAGTTTGCTCCCAGTCTTATTTTGCTGACTGTGTAGAGCTTCTCCATCTCTGGATGCAAAGAATATAATCAATCTGATTTCAGTATTGACCATCTGGTGATGTCCATGTGTAGTCATCCCTCGTGTTTTTTGAAGAAAGTGTTTGCCATGACCACTGCATTTTCTCGACAAAACTCTGTTAGCCTTTGATCTGCTTCATTTTGTACTCCAAGGCCAAACTTGCCTATTACTTCAGGTATCTCTTGACTTCCTACATTTGCATTTCAATCCCCTATGACGAAAAGGACATCTTTTTTTGGTATTTGTTCTAGAAGGTCTTGTAGGTCTCCAAGAACCATTGCACTTCAACATCATTGGTTGAAGCATAGACTTGGATTACTGTGTTATTGAATGATCTGCCTTGGAAATGAACCGAGATCATTCTGTCATTTTTGAGATTGCACCCAATTACTGCATTTTGGATCTTTTGTTGACTGTGAGGATTTTTCCATTTCTTCTAAGTGATTCTTACCCACAGTAGTAGATGTATTGGACATCTGAATTAAATTTGCCAATTCCCATCCATTTTAGTTCACTGATTTCTAAAATTTTGATTCACTCTTGCTATCTTCTGTATGACTACTTCCAATTTTCCTTGATTCGTGGACCTAACATTCCAGGTTCCTTGCAACATTGCTTTCTACAGCATCAGACTTTACTTTCACCATCAGATATATTCACAACTGGGCATTGTGGTTGCCTGGTTTGGCTCAGCCTCTATTCCTTATGGAGCTATTTCCCTGCTCTTCTCCAGTAGCATATTGGACACATACTGACACCTTTCATATCTTTTGTGTCATATCTTTTTGCCTTTTCATAGTATTCATGGGATTCTCAAAGCAAGAATGCTGAAGAGGTTCACCATTCCCTTCTCCAGGGGACCACATTTTGTCAGAACTCTCTATTTTGACCCATTCATCTTAGGTGGCCTTGCATGGCATAGCTCATAGTTTCATTGAGTTACACAAATCTGTGATGCATATGATCATTTTGGTTAGTTTTCTGACTGTGGTTTTCATTCTCTCTGTCCTCTCATGGATGAGGATAAGAGGCTTTTAGAAGCTTCTTGATGAGAAGACTGGCTGTGGCAAAAACTGGGTCTTGTTTTGGTAGGCAGAGGGACTTGTTCTGGCAGGCCATGCTTAGTGAATCATTAATCCAATTTTCTGCTTAGTGATGGGGTTGTCTGCTTCCTGTAGTTTGATCTGACCAAAAGACTTATGCCAGCACACTGTGCCTCCCAGGAATACTGCTGCCAGTGTATCTGACCCTGAAGCAGGCCACTGTCAACCCACACCTTCACTGGAGACTCCCAAACACTCACAGGCAAGTCTGGCTCAGTCTCTTGTAGGTTCATTACTCTTTTCTCTTAGGTCCTGGTGCACACAAGGTTTTGTTTGTACTCTCCAATAGTCTGTTTCTTCAGTCCTGTGGAAGTTCTGTAATCAAATCCTGCTGAACTTCACATCAGATTTCCTTGGTATTCTTAGCCTTTTGCTGGATTCCCAGGTTAGGAAGTCTGTGGTGGGGCCTAGAACTTTTGCAACAGTGTGAGAGCTTCTTTGATATTTTTCTGCAATTTGTGGATCGCCCACCTGGTGGCTCTATGGTGGGGCTAGTGGCAACCTCCTCCAAGAGGGATTATGCCATACGCCACTCCTCCCAGGACTCCTGAAGCCAGTGCCTGTGTCCCCACAGCAGGCCACTGCTGACCCATGCCTCTGAAGGAGACCTTCAAACACTCACAGGCAGGCCTGGTTCAGTCTCTTGTGGTTACTGCTCCTGCCCCTGGGTCCTGAGGCACACAAAGTTTTGTCTGTGCCCTTCAAGTGTCTCTGGAAGGTATTACTGGAATATTAGTAGGTTGGTACAAATGTAATTGTGGGTCTGGACCACAAAGTTTAAATCATTATAACTAAACTCGAACACATCTTTATTAATCAAAATAGGAACCATTGCAATCAACACATTTTTGTGAATGAGAGATAAGTTTCTTTATTCCTGTAGTGCAAAAGACCACGCTTTGGGATTCAATGAATTCTTGGAAAGCATTTTCTGCTTCTTACGGATTGTGGAAGCATTTTACCTTCAAAAAGTTGTTGAGATGCTTGAAGAAGTAGTAGTCAGTTGGCAAGAGGTAAGGTGAATATGGTGGATGAGGCAAAACTTCGTACCCCAATTCATCCAACTTTTGAAGCAGTGGTTATGTGATGTGCATTAGGGTGTTGGCATGGAGAAGAATTGGGGCCTTTCTGTTGACCAATGCAACCAGGAGTTGCAACTTTTGGTGCATCTCATCGATTCGCTGAGCATACTTCTCAGATATAATGATTTTGCCAGGATTCATTAAGCTGTAGTGGGTCAGACCAGCAGCACATTTTTTGCTGTGAGTTTTGCTTTGGGAAGTGCACTGGAGCTTCTTCTCCATCCAGTCGCTGACCTGGTCATCACTGGCTGTCACATAAAATCCACTTTTCACCTCACATCACAATCTGATCGAGAAATGATTCATTGTCATTGCGTAGAAGAAGAGAAGAGGACACTTCAAAAGACGATTTGTTTTCATTTTCAGTCAGCTCACTTATTGAGCTTTTCCACCTTTCCAATTTGCTTCAAATCCTGAATGAAGCAAATGGTCAAACTTGAGTTCTTTGACAAATTCTTGTCTAGTTGTAAGAGGATCAGCTTCCATGATTTCTCAAAATTCACTGTTGTCAAGTTCAGATGACTGGCCACTATGCCCCTCATCTTCAAGGCTCTCATCTCCTTTGTAAAACTACTTGAACCACTACTGCACAATACGTTCATTTGCAGTTTCTGGACAAAATGAGTTGATGCTGCAAGTTGTTTCTGCTGCTTTATGACCCATTTTGCACTTGAATAAGAAAATCTCTTGAATTTGCTTTTTGTGTAACATCATTTCCATAGTCTAAAATGAATATAAAATACATAACAAGTAATGTCATTAGCAAAAAAAGTGCATTAAAATAATGTATAACATAACCACATTTATTTAAGAATGTGTTCTAACATCAAGCAGCAAAGTTCGACACTGGCAAAACCGCGATTACTTTTGCACCAACCATATATATATATATATATATATACATATACAAGCGCTGCTGCTGCTGCTAAATCGCTTCAGTCGTGTCCAATTCTGTGTGATACTATAGATGGAAGCTCACCAGGCTGCTTTGTTCCTGGGATTCTCCAGGCAAGAACACTGGAGTGGGTTGCCATTTCCTTCTCCAATGCATCAAAGTGAAATGTGAAAGTGAAGTCGTCCAGTCGTGTCCGACTCTTCACGACCCCATGGACTGCAGCCCACCAGGCTCTGCCATCCATGGGATTTTTCTAGGCAAGAGTACTGGAGTGGGTTGCCATTGCCTTCTCCGAAATATGTATATACACATATATGGATACACATACACACACACACACACACAATGAAATATTACTCAGCCGAATATATAAATAAAAAAATGAATAAATAAATATTGCTATCTGCAGAAACATGTATGGACCTAGAGATCATCCTACTGAGTGAAGTAAATCAGACAAAGACAAATATATATCACTTATATGTGGAATCTAAAAAAAAAATAAGATGAATCTATATATAAAACACAAACAGAATTATATTTTTTGTAGCAGATTTATGGTATTCACAGAAACAAACTTTTGGCTACCAAAAGGGAAAGGGAGAGTGGGAAGGGAAAATAAAATAAGAGTAAGGGATTAACAAACACATATGTGTGTGTTAAGTCTCTTCAGTTGTGTCCGTCTCTTTGCAATCCCATGGACTATAGCCTTGCAGGCTCCTCTGGCCATGGGATTCTCCAGGCAAGAATACTGGAGTGAGTTGTCATTTCCTTCTCCAGATAGACACATATCACTACATATAAAACATGTAAGCAACAAGGACTTACTATATAACAAAGGGAACAATATTCAATATCTTGTAATAAACTATAATGGAAAATAATTAGAAAAACTGTATATAACTGAATCACATTTTAAAAAAAATTATTTTTACTTTATTTTACTTTACAATACTGTATTGGTTTTGCCTTACAGTGACATGAATCCACCACGGGTGTACATGCGTTCCCAAACATGAACCCCCCTCCCACCTCCCTCCCCATAACATCCCTCTGGGTCATCCCCGTGCACCAGCCCCAAGCATCCTGTATCCTGCATCGGACACAGACTGGCGATTCATTTCTTACATGACAGTGTACATGTTTCAATGCCATTCTCCCAAATCATCCCACCCTCTCCCTCTCTCTCAGAGTCCAAAAGTCCGCTCTATACATGTGTGTCTCTTTTGCTGTCTCACATACAGGGTCATCATTGCCACCTTTCTAAATTCCATATATATGTGTTAGTGTACTGTATTGGTGTTTTTCTTTCTGGCTTACTTCACTCTGTATAATCACATTTTTATATGCCTGAAACTAACACAATATTGTAAATCAACTATATTTACAATTTTTAAAAAAGTAAGAAAAGTGTTAAAACATGTTGAAATTGTTTTCAACTGTCTTTCAATATGATATGAAGAGGAATACTTAAGAAAATAATTTATTTCTAGGCAGTGACATATCAAATAAGGGGCCATGGGGGTAGTTCATCCTAGTTGCAAGCCATATGGAGATGCATTGTCTGCGAAGAATTTTAAAAGAGTAATAAACTCTACAAAAGTCTGACTGCATTTTATTGTTGCTATGCACTGACCATTTTTACTGCCCCTGCCTTAGAACACTACTGTTCCTGAATTGAGAGTGCCGTCCAAACTAACTCCTAGGTTCAATGCTGTTTCAAATTCACTGGAGTCTAGTTGGAATTCCAAAATGTGGTATGAAAACATAAGCCACTCCTTTATTGTGGCTTGCCTCAGTAATGATCTTTGCACTCATTCTCAGAGCAGAAATATGCTCTCTTTTTACTCATATGTTCCTTCGGTTCTCTCTTTCCCCTACTACTATCTTAGTTCTATCTCCCTTTAAATTCTAAATATATATATATATTTATCATTTTATATATTTATATTGTAAACATATATGTTCATCCTTTATGCTGCCTATGTAGGAGTAAGTTTTATTTAATTTTTTGCTTCCTCTAAAAAAAAAGAAAAATGCTTTATGAAAAAGAGACCAGATAGAGATTGTCTTTGATAACATATTCTTGAGGAATTATAATGGCAAGATACCTTTTGAGTTGGATATATCCATTTCTTCTACTTCAGTTGAAGAAATATGTAGTTCAGTGACTTTTTCTCTTGTCACCATCAATTTACTCATACTGCTGGCCTTAGTTTCATTATCTTCATCTCTTGTGTCCTAAAATAATCAATAAACAAAAAGTCATAAAGGGAAAAAATGATTGGATAGCCAAATATAAAAGTGATTATAGAGACTTTTACAACAAGGTAAATTTTGTTGTTTCCACATCTACTTGAATAATTCAAAATTAAGTTGCTCAACATTGTGCTGACAAGATGGATTTTCTTTATTTTCTTTATATTTGGTACAGAAAATATCATGACATAAATGAAAGTTTTGCTCAACGAATCAAGATTTTCTATCATTATTTTTTACTCTGGGATATTTCATATTATATTTTTTTCCTTAAGTAATTTCACCAAACCCATTTTAGCTTAAAAACCTCTCTTTTATAATTTTTCTCTCTTTTTAGAATCTCTAATGTTTTTGAACCAAAGCATTCTCTTCTCCTTACCCTCATCCTAATGGCATCAATGTTTATTGAATGCTTTGAAAAAGCACATGCTTTTGTACAATGCTATTTTGTGACTGTTTTATATATGTAAAACAATGTCATGCTCAAAGTGTTTTATAGCTTGGAAAAGCCTACAGAAAAACGTTTTAAAGCAAAATAATCTAACTTCAACACCCTAGTTATAATCTTTGACAGGATCCTTTGACAGAGTTGTCAAGGGCTATTCTCCATAGGGAGCTGGACACTGAGGCAGGGCTTAAGAGCTTTGATGTCTCTGCCTCATCAGCAGACAGAATCACCCCTACTGTCTTGGGACTCAGCTGAAATAAATAAGAATATATCTTTTTCTTTTTTACTCTATTTTTAATTGGAGGATAATTGCTTTACAATATTGTGTTAGTTTCTGCCATACATAAATATGAGTCAGCCATAGGCATACATATGTCCCCTTCCCTCTTGAGCTTCCCTCCCACTTCCCATCCCATCCCACCCCTTTAGCTCCTTACAGAGCACCAGGTCTGAGTTCCCTGCATCATACAGCTAAATAAGTATATTTTAAAACTGAAAAGTTGATATTGACTTTTTCAATTATCCACTTTATTTTTAATTCACTGAAGTAATTCTAAAAGAATCAATCATTTTTATGTAGAAGGCTAGATACTTTATGCACATTATAATGTACCAACTACAGATTCTGCCATGTTAAATTTTGTTCAGGTGTTATTAATTCTACCAAGTCAATTGTTATATTTTTTTAAATGAAGTATAATTTACTTACAATATTATGTTAGGTTCAGGTGTACAACATTCAATATTTTTATAGCACATAATCCATACAAAGTTATAAAATATTAACTATATTTCTTGTGCTGCAGATCATATCCTTGTAGCTTATTTAGTAGTTTGTACCACTTAATCATCTACTAGTATTTCACCCATCCCTCCCCACTTCTCTCCACTTTGGTATGTTGTTCTCTGTATCTGTGATTCTGTTTCTGTTTTGCTGTATTTGTTCATTTTTTTACAAATTCCCATGTAAGAGAAAATATATAGTACTTGTCTTGATCCAACTTATTTCACTAAGGATAACAGGGCATATATACCCAATGGAATATTATCAGCCATAAAAATGAAGTTTTGCCATTTGCAACAACTTGGATAAATCTGAAGAGAATTATGATAACACTGCTATTTTACTTTTTTTTTTTTTTTAACAAACTCCTCATTGTGGTTTGAGGAGAGAATGTCAGGGTCAAAATTTTATATTCTAAAACGTTTTGAGCCATTTTCTCTTGAAGAGAATGAACAGCCATTTCTGAAGTTTCCATATCTGAAGACAAGTTACAAATATATGTCTAGAGTTGTTGCTGGTGAACATCTTTACCATTGTCAATTATATAAATTAATCTCTAAATGTTAAAACAGGAAAAATGAATTTAACTTTTTGTGTCTATGTGTAGTTATGATATATTGTTATCATTGTTATGTTTTAAAAAAGATATGCTTCATAGGATAAAGCATGTGATTTTAAAGTTTCACATTTTAGAAAATTGTGGTTTTTCACTGAAGATAATCTTATATTGAATTATGTGCTATTTATTATTAGGTATAGTCTTTTTTTTTTCTAGTAGTTTATAATTTTATACAAATATTTGTGCAAATTTTCCCTACAGACTTTGGACAAGATTCTGATGTAATATACTCATCTTATTGTATGTATTCACCACTTCTAAAGTTGCATTGCCAGAAATATACATTAGATAATTATAATTTTGGTAAATGTTATTATATATTCATATCTC
Organism: Capra hircus; assembly: GCF_001704415.2. Taxonomy (NCBI): domain Eukaryota; kingdom Metazoa; phylum Chordata; class Mammalia; order Artiodactyla; family Bovidae; genus Capra; species Capra hircus. Next base: position 136,358,406 of record NC_030809.1, read on the forward strand.
TGGTTATATCAGAGAAGTCTTATTTAGAAAATTGCATACAAAGGGGGCTTCCTTTTTAGCTCAGTTGGTAATCGGGCTGCAGTGCAGGAGACCCAGCTTTGATCCCTGGCTTGGAAAATACCCTGGAAAAGGAAATGGCAGCCCACTCCAATATCCTTGCCTAGAAAATCTCATGGACACAGGAGACTGGTAAGCTGCAGTACATGGGGTCGCAAATAGTCTGGCACAGCTGAGCGACTAACACTTATTTACTTACTTACTAGGCTAGTTACATAAATGTCAAAGGAAACTGAGTAGGCTAACATCAGTTCAGTTCAGTCACTCAGTCGTGTCCGACTCTTTGCGACCCCATGAATCGCAGCATGCCAGGCCTCCTTGTCCATCACCAACTAGTTTGATCCATTAGGGATCCTCTCACATACAGATTGAGGGAATCAAATGAAACAAACCTTAAGATTTCTTCCAGTTTCAAATTCTAATTATACTAAATAACAATGTGCTAAAATTGAGCACTCTGTCAGGCACATGTCCTCAGCGAAACCTTCAGGGAGGCAGAATCTCCACCTTATAAATGAGAAAAGTGAGACCCTGAAAAACGCCCAAAGCAATGGAAGTGAATTGCAAGTAGAGAGTACAGACAGGTCTTCTGGTTTCCAAAATGCCAACCTGCTTCTTAAATGCCAGAGACTGAAGTCCAGAGAAAGTTTATTTTACTAATATTAACCTACCTTTATATAAACCAGACTAAAAGTGGGAATTTATTAAGAGAAAAACAAGGACAATTTATCCAGTTCCTAACATGAGAATTTCACCAATAACACCTCTGGACTCTAAAATAAATGCTCTTTTTTTTTTTTTTAAATGAAGAATACATTTAATTCAGTCCTTTGATTTTCTCTTATATACTAAAATTATCATTTCTATAATAGCTTAGACAAATTTTGTGGATCCCAGGTTTACCACACCTCTAATAAAGTATTTTTATTCTCTTTTATCTCTTACTACATTTAGTTACAATGTGAATGATGTTTCAGTAAAAACTCTCCTAGGCAAGATTCATGTGATTTGAGTCCTAATTTTGTCTTTTCTACTAAGTACAAGTCCTCTGGAACCTTGGTATTTTCATGTAAACACTGCTACAATTGTACCCTGCAAGTATATTAACAAGTATTTTCATAATCAAAAAATAAATATTTTACATCTAATTAAATACAACAACTTTCAGGAAACATTTATTATTACCTACATTTTGACAATGCATAAACAGAGTCACCATGATTAAAGCTTGGGGAAGCTTCCTACATCACCATAGCAGACAGTCAAACTGGATGAAATTCCACTTCTATTTTATAAGATTATCTGTGTGATTCATAAAAATTTGTCCACTCAACTTGCTCAGTTACATATTCTTTTACAATTATATTGTGTTTTAATAATTTTTTCCTGAATAAAGATTAAAATCATCTTAAGTCACCATTGGCTTAAATTCCACCAGTCCAAACAATGAGGACTATGGGTAAGGCAAAATCAAAGATGTAAAAATAAATAAAACATGGTCTTTTTCTGAAGAATATTGCAATCTAGTATAGGCAATAAAGTGTTGTTATGGAAATTGAAGATTTCCATGTTGTAAAGAAAGTGATAGACTTAGGCTATTCTAATTCTGAGATAGCAGACTCAGTGCTAAGCAAGGAATAAAGAGATGCAGTGGGTTGGATGGTGAACACCCGAGTTGACATCAGTCCAAAGAAGGAGCCAATATGTGGCTCTGGCCAAGAGTTGCCATCACAAAATATGGCCCCAGTGATGCCAGTTTTATAAATTTCCAAGGAATGCCAGAAATCTGGATTTTTACTAGAACTTTTGTGATTTTTTTAAATGTTGGCAATCAATTTAAAGTATAAAGTAGGTGGTAAAGAAGAAAAGTTCTTAAGTCTCATACACGCTGATCTCAAAAAACACTGGAATGATGTTCAGAATATGCAACAGTACTAGACATTCTGGGCACAATGATAGTAATAGGAATCACCTAGTTTTTCCTCAACAGTGGTGGCTAATACACTACTGAGAGATGATAATTAAGATACTTATCCATTAATACAGGCGATAAAGGGCTTCCCTGATGGCTCAGTGGTAAAGAACCTGTCTGCAATGCAGGAGCAGCAGGAGATGCAGGTTCAATCCTTGGGTCAGGAAGATTCCCTGGAGTGGGTCATGGCAACCCACTCCAATTCTCACTCTATGAGAATCCCATGGACACAGGAATCTGGTGAGCTACAGTCTATAGGCTTGCAAAGAGTCAAGCATGACTGAAGTGATTTAACATGCATAAATAATAAAAATAACAATTTTATTTTACTTGCTATGTATCAGGCTCTTCTAAATGCTCTGCATTTAGTCTCAAACAACTTCCCAAGATAGATACATTATCATCTCCATTTTAGAGATGAGTAAAACTGAGTCAAATAAAGATTAATTAGCCCCAAATCACACAACTACTAGATGATAGAGATAGGATTCAAACCCAGGCAATTGGCTCAAGAGCACATGGTGCTTAATGTATCCTTAATGAATACTGTCGGTCAGAATGCCCCAGAATAATTACTGGGGTGCTGGGAAGTCAAGACAGGGTTTTAGAAGGTCCCTGACTTCTTGGAAGAAAAGCTATGACCAACCTATATAGCATATTCAAAAGCAGAGACATTACTTTGCTGACTAAGGTCCGTCTAGTCAAGGCTATGGTTTTTCCTGTAGTCATGTATGGATGTGAGAGTTGGACTGTGAAGAAGGCTGAGCACCGAAGAACTGATGCTTTTGAACTGTGGTGTTGGAGAAAACTCTTGAGCGTCCCTTGGACTGCAAGGAGATCCAACCAGACCATTCTGAAGGAGATCAGCCCTGGGTGTTCTTTGGAAGGAATGATACTAAAGCTGAAACTCCAGTACTTTGGCCACCTCATGTGAAGAGTTACTCATTGAAAAAGACTTTGATGCTGGGAGGGGTTGACGGCAGGAGGAGAGGGGGGCGACAGAGGATGAGATAGCTGGATGGCATCACTGACTGGATGGACGTGAATCTGAGTGAACTCCGGGAGATTGTGATGGATAGGGAGGCCTGGCGTGCTGTGATTCATGGGGTCGCAAAGAGTCGAACACGACTGAGCAACTGAACTGAACTGAAGGACCAGATAGTAACTCTTCAGTGGATAGATTAAGAAGAGGTCTAAGGGCCCCAGGGAAACAGTAAGACAGTTAGAGAAGTTTAGAGGCTTGGGAGACCTTCAAGGGATTCTTGTCAGCAGCTGCTTATCAACCTGTATGGAAATGTTTATCAAGTAGCTGGCGTTACAGGTGTAGCTGACAATCTATGCTGTTACTGTGTACTGTGACTTAGGTCCCAAACTTGGATTGGTAGTCAGGAAGTATCTAGCCTCACTAGGAATTGAAAGTTTGGAAGCTAGATGGAGCTCTAGCTCCAAGAACATCTCTGAGGTTAAAGGTTACTCAGATTGGAACTACAATGGGTTTTTTCCCTTTGGTAACACTGGCTCTTAATGGACCAGAGGAGGCTCTTATACTGGTGTGGTGATGCTTGGAAGGAACATCTCAGTTTTATGTTTGTGTCAGTCTTACTGTGGTCAAGAATATACTCAGGGTCGTGCACAGGCACTCAGGTGACAAATGTTTCCCCCAGTAGTCTTAGCTTGGGAAGCATTCTGGATGGTTACTTTGATTGCACCCCGGGTAGCATCAGAGGCAAGCAAGGTTTTAATGGTGAAGAGCTGGACGTCAGTTTGAGATGCCATCAGGTCTACCCTTGGTGCATCCCCACCCCTTCTTGGTGGTAGAACTGGGAGGGACGAGTAGGACGCCTTTGTCAGTAAGGGACAGACTAAGTCTGACCAGGAAAGAAAAGCTTTTGGTGTAAAGTCTGTCTACACTCCCATCTAGAGCAGGGAAGGATGCCTCCAGTATAAAGATGGCACTGGTTGCTTTTTTTTCTCTCTTACAGATGGGAGCTAACAATTCCAACCTCACTCCTTTGAACTGTATTCTGAAAATCTGGGATAGATTTGATGCCCAGGGCTTAAAGGAGACACACCTGGTCTTCCTATGTGATACTGCATGGCTGCGGTACCCACTGGAGGATGGAGGGTCTCTTAAGTATAATACTGTTTTACAATTAGACTGGTTCTATAGAAAACAAGGGAAATAGGTAGAAGTAGCATATGTGTTGCCCTTTTTCTCTCTGCAAAATATGCCAGACTTTTGTCTTAAGGGTATAGATTTGGGTGTGCAAACTTCAGCTCCTTCCTGTCCTCCTACTTTGCTCCAGTAACCAGGGCTCCAAACTGAGCAAACTGAAAGACAGGGAACCACCCCCCCTCCCAAGAAGGGTTGCCTTGGGCTCAGTGGAAACCCAAACTGAGATTCAAACTGTACACATAGAGGTCCAAACAACATCTGTCTCAGTACTACCTCAGATTACTCTGGTTTCAATAGAGACTCAGACCATTGAAGTAAGAGATGAAATGGAGGACAGGAGACAAAGAGATAAAGAAAAGCAGGTTTCTCCAATCTACCCCTGGGATCATATGTGCAGAGCAGCCAGAGAGACTGAGGAACAACCACACAAGCTGTTGCCTCTTCATGAAGCACCCACGGGGAGAAATAATCAGTCTATGAGAGTTAATAAGCCTTTTTCTTATCAAGAAATACAAAGAATCAAGGAGGATCTGGGAGACTATTTAGAGGACCCAGAAAAATATATTGGAACTTTTAAAGGTGTTACTCTGCTGTATGACCTTACTTGGAAGGATGTGATGTATTTCTTGGGGCAAACGCTGACTCCTGACTCAAAGAATTGACATTTTGGAAAAGCGGTTGCTTATGGAGATGAATGGCTTGGTAATGAATCAGTAGGGAAGAAGGAGGACAAGATAACCACCCTCCCCACTAGAAATCAGGTGGTCCCAACTACAGAACCAGACTGGGACACAGCTAAAGGAAGATGGGATCAGAGTCATTTTGTTAGATATATTCTTGAAGGACTAGGCAGGTGCATTCTAAGCTTCTAAACTATGGCAAATTGGCAAACATAGAACAAGAGGAGAAGGAAGCTCCCAGTAAATTCCTAGATAGATTGAGAGAAGCCCTTTGCAGATTCACTGATCCCAAAAGTGAAGAGGGAAAAGTGATCTTAAAGGATATATTTATCACTCAGTAGGCTCCAGATAACTGCTGTAAACTATTAAAATGGGGGTATGGACAAAATCAGTCTTTAGATTATCTGTTACAACTGGCTCAGACAGTCTATTATGGTAGGGAATATGAGGAAAAGAAAGAAAGGCAGAGAAAGACAAAGGAACAAGTGGAAGCCTTCCCACTGGCTATGAAAACCATTCTTAAACAGCCTGGAAAAAATGCCCAGAGGGACCCAGGTGAAAAGGGATGGGCTTGCTATTACTGTGGAAAGGTTGCCCTAAGGCGTCTAGCTGCCCCCAGCTCCATGTCTGGTTTGCAAAGGACCACACTGGAAGAGAGACTGCCCCTAGAGGCATAGGTCTCAGGGGTCAGACTCTCAAGACAATCAGGACTGAAGGTGCCTGGGGTTCCCCACACAAGCTCCTGTCTTAATTACACCTGAAGAACCCCAGGTATTAATAACTGTGGGGGCCAATCCATCGATTTCCTTTTAGATACTGGGGCAACTTACTCTGTGCTTACTGAAGCCCCTGGCCCACTTTCTTCCCAATCCGCTTCTGTAATGGGACTGTCTGGACTAGCCAAAAGGTATCATTTCAGTTATTCTTTATGTTGTGACTGGGATTCTGTGCTATTTTCACACGAGTTTCTTATCGTGCCAGAATCTCCTTCATCCCTTTATGGGAGGGATATACTGAGCAAGGTCCCTGCCTCTGTTTTCATGAATATGGAGCCCTTCCTTTCTCTCCCTTTAGTTGAACAAAATCTAAATCCTAGAGTATGGGCTGATGGAAAATCTGTGGGTCTAGAACAAAATGCTATTCCTGTAGTTGTCAAGCTGAAAGACCCACACTTATTTCCACATAAGAAGCAGTATCCACTGACACCTGAGGTTAGGGAAGGGTTAAAGCCTATCGTTGAAATTTTAAAGGAGCAGGGACTATTAGTTCCCTGCAACAGTCCATGAAACACTCCTATTTTGGGTATAAAGAAATCAAAAGGTAAATGGAGACTAGTTCAAGATTTATGAATAATAAACGAGGCTGTAATTCCTGTACATCCAATGGTACCGAATCCTTATACTCTATTGTTTGAAATTCCTGAATGAGCCAAATATTTCTCAGTAATTGATTTGAAAGATGCCTTCTATTCAGCGCCTTTGGTGGAGGGAAGTCAATTTTTATTTGCCTTTGAAGACCCTATGCAGCCAGCTTCTCAGTTGACCTGGACAGTTTTGCCCAAGGGATTTCATGACAGTCCTCACTTATTTAGACAAAGTTGTCACGGGATCTGCAAAACTTTAATAGCTCTGAAGCGGTGGTGTTACAATATGTAGATGATATTTTCCTCTGTGCTGAGACAGAGGAAACTTGTTCTTGAGCCTCAGAAGATTTCTTAAACTTTCTGGCAGGCTGCAGTTACAAGGCATCAAGAGAAAGGCTCAGCTTTGTCAACAATCTGTTAGATATCTGGGCCTAATCATATCAGAAGGGACTAGGGTCATAGGCCCTGAGAGAATTAAACCTATACTAAATCATTCCCTACCTATGACTTTAAGACAATTGAGAGGATTTTTGGGAATCGCAGGCTACTGTGATTTGGATTCTGGGTTATGAGGAACTTGCCTGGCTTTTATATAAACTTATAGCTGAAACTCAGCAGGCCCAAACCGACAAACTGGTTTGGTCTCCTACAAAAAAGGCTTTTAAAGTTCTTCAGATTGCTCTCCTGCAAGCTCCTGCTTTGAGCTTGCCCAAAGGGTCAGAATTTAATTTGTTTGTCACTGAAAGAAAAGGTATGGCCTTGGGAGTTTTGACACAGGCCCGAGGGCCTCACCAGCAAGCTACTGCTTATATAACCAGAGAATTAGATGTAATTTCACGTGGGTGGCCCCACTGCCTAAGAGTAATTGGGGCAGTGGCTTTATTAGTGCCTGAAGCTTTAAAAATAATTACTGGACAAAACCTTACTGTATTGACTTCTCATGATGTGAGTGGAATCTTATTTTTTAAGGTTAATATTTGGATGACAGACAATAGCCTTCTTAAATGTCAGTCATTGTTGTTAGAAGGACCAGTAACTAAGCTTAAAGTCTGTGGAAATTAAATCTGGCCACTTTCCTAGGTCTAGCCTTTACCCATGGCTTTATATTTTCAGAGCTTCCAGAAAAGCCTGCTAATTTACCCCACCTTAAAACTTGGTGGGCAAAGTCTGTATTTCACTGGTATGATTATTTGGCTGTAGTGTTTGTTCCCTCTTTGGGAACTACAGATGTTATGCTACGAGTGGATGCTTGGACTAATTTTACTCAATAGGCATTACAATATTCTCAAAAAGCGATTTCAGCTCTTAAAGCTGAACAAAGACAAATTAGAAAGGTAGTTTTACAAAACAGATTGGCTTTAGATATCCTGACAGCTGTGCAAGGAGGAACTTGTGCCATTATTCATACCCAATGTTGTACATATATAACTGATATGAGCACTAATGTTACTCATTTTACTAAATACATGAACAAGATGATTTGGCCTATGGATACACCTGAAGCCTCAATTGCCTCATTTTGGGAGACGTTAGCTATTTCCCCATGGTGGAAAACTATTTTAATTATAGTAATTCTGATTATTTTGTTTTTGCTGTTTGCTCCCTGCATCTGTAACTGTATAACTGGATTTGTTTCTAATCACATGAAAGCTTTTAAGTTACAAATGATTGCTCAAACTTGTGCTACTGCTGTAGCTTCATGCAACTACTACTTGGGGCCCCTTGATCAGAAATCCTCAGTATGAGGGTTAGGAGAAACGTTGCCTGGCCAGTTTAGGGACAATGGCCCTTGTCAGCTCAGAAGCAGTTATGGAATGAGAACAACACTCCTTTTCCCTAGGCAACATAATTCTCCTAAAAGAAAAGGGGGGAATGAGAGGGTAACAGGCATAAAGGCTAGGGGTCTCCAAATGGAGGAAATAGGCTGTAAGTGTCAGACTTTTTTCTCTCTCTTAAGTGGCAGGAGGAAACAAACTAGCGATATTTATTTCCTTCCCTATACAAATTTAAAAGGAGGTTTCTCTTAAAATACTGTGTTGCCATAATGACACCTGGTTTCACCTGAAGTTAACTATTTTCAAACCTTGAGTTAACCAATGCATTTGTCTTATATAAATGTTTGTCTTAAGCTATGTTAATGTACTATGCATTTATCCCAGATTCTGTCTTCAAGTCGGTTCTGCCTAATGGCTCAGAACCTATTTGACAAACCAGTATGTTATACTCAGATATTGTTCCCCTAATCTATGTAAATGAAACTATTTGTATGGTAATCTGCCCTTCTACAAGATTCAAGTCAATCATTTTATAGCCCAGGATGAATTGTCTAGTGCCAAGATTATCCCAAAATACATGTTATGGATGAGGGGCCTGGTGCCATTCTGAGTTTTAAGACATTCCTTTCTTTCATTAACAGACTGCTAGTGACTATATAACATCCAACTGAAGACTAGCAGGGGATACTCTTTCTGGCCCCTCCTGATGTCTATGTCAGAAGCTTTCTCTATCTCCTTTATACTTTAATAAATCCTTATTACAGAAAAGCTCTGAGCGATCAAGCCTCATTTCTCACCCCGGATTGAATTCTTCTCCTCTGGAGGCCAAGAATCCCGGTGTCTTTTCATGAGTCAGCAACAACCTTTCAGATCACTCAGGTTTTGTTGGCAGAAGTTTTCTTATAGTGAAAACAGACAGAGAAAGCTTCTGACACAGACATCAGAAGGGGGATGGAGAGTGCCCCACCCACTAGTCTTGTCTTATCAAGGCCTTACATACTTTTACTAGACCCCCCTCCCACAACATGCATCTTAAATTAACAAGATTAGAACTAACAATAGAAAGGTCTTACCAGACCCACTCCCACAGCATATATCTTAAGATAACAAGACAAGGCAAAAGGCTCTTTTTAAGGAGAAACATGTCATCAAGCAAGATACATTGTTATATAATCACTAGTACAGAACTTAAGGAAAAACATACCTTTGAGCAAGATGAGTTGTTTAGTTGCGTAGTCATTAGCTCTGGGCTAATAATTTCTTAAGTGACTAAGATGAAAGAATGTAGAAAAAAAAGAGAACATTTGTCCCATTCTCCTTGAGAGTCCTGGGCCCCTTTCTCCTCCTGAGGGCTCCAGACCCCTTTCTCCTCCTCAAGGGCCCTGGACCCCTTCTTACTTGTGGGCCCCAGACTCCTATCAACCTATTTAAGAATTATCTCTCTCATTACCCCCTTTTTCTTTTAGAAGAATAGGGCTGCTGAGGGGAAAGTGGTGTCACTCTCATTCTGTACCTACTTCCTGCTGGCCAGGGGCATAGGCCCTAAATTGTTGAGGCAGCAAATTTTCCTTACCCTTATGTTGAGGGTCTCTGATCCAGGGACCCCAAATAATAGTTGGCAGAGGTTGTGGCATTTGTATCAGCTTGAACAACCATTTGTAACCTAAAAGTTTTTGTATAGCTAGAAACAAATCCAGCTACACAGTTACAGATAAAGGGAGCAAACAGCAAAAACAAAAAATATAATTAAAAAGAAAAGTTACATTATCTCCACAGTTATATCAGTTAATTTTAGGATTGTTAGATGTCATCAGACTAAGAATAGGTGTCACATATGATTGTTGTGGGTCAAGGTATTTGTAGAGTTAAAGAAAGATTTTTCCTTGAAGCAGAGAAACCCACCATGTGAAGCCTTCAATTGATGAGGAGGGGAGCTCCCTGCAGACCCAGAAATTAGACTTATTGTGGAGGCTGTGTAAAGAGTCATCTTCAGAGTTCTTGTAATGTCTGTTGAAAGGCTGAAAGCTGAGTCACCAAGTTAGTTAATTCTTGGGCTTCAGAATCTATGTTAATATATGCTTATGTGTGCAAAAACAGTCTGCTTTAGAGACAATTCAAAAGGAGACAGTTCCTTTTACTCAGGGGCAGTTTGAGCCCGCATTAAAGTTATGCGTAAAACTTTACACCTCCCAGAATAATGGAAATAAAAGCAAAAATAAACAAATGGGACCTAATTAAGCTTAAAAACTTTTGCACAAGGAAGGAAACTATAATCAAGGTGAAAGGACAGCCTTCAGAATGGGAGAAAATAATAGCAAATGAAGAAACTGATAAATTAATCTCAAAAATATACAAGCAACTCATGCAGCTCAATTCCAGGAAAATAAATGACCCAATCAAAAAGTGGGCCAAAGAACTAAATAGACATTTCTCCAAGGAAGACATACAGATGGCTAACAAACACATGAAAAGATGCTCAACATCACTTATTATCAGAGAAATGCAAATCAAAACCACATGAGGTACCATCTCACGCCAGTCAGAATGGCTGCTATCAAAAAGTCTACAAACAAATGCTGGAGAGGATGAGGAAAAAAGGAACACTCTTACACTGTTGGTGGGAATGCAAACTAGTACAGCCACTATGGAGCACAGTGTAGAGATTCCTTAAAAAACTGGAAATAGAACTGCTATATGACTCAGCAATTCCACTGCTGGGCATACACACCAAGGAAACCAGAATTGAAAGAGACACGTGTATCCCAATGTTCATCGCATCATTGTTTACAATAGCCAGGACATGGAAGCAACCTAAATGACCATTGGCAGATGAATGGGTAAGAAAATTGTGGTACATATACACAATGGATATTACTCAGCTATTAAAAAGAATGCATTTGAATCAAAACTGGAGCTTAGTATACAAAGCAATGTAAGTCAGAAAGAAAAATGCATATATAAGGAATTTAGAAAGATGGTAATGATGACCCTATACGTGAGACAGCAAAAAACACAAATGTAAAGAACAGACTTTTGGACTTGGTGGGAGAAGGCGAGGGTGGGATGATTTGAGAGAATGGCATTGAAACATTACCATATGTGAAACAGATTGCCAGTCCAGGTTCTACGAATGAGACATGGTGCTCAGGGCTGGTGCACTGGGATGACCCTGAGCGATGGGATGGGGAGGGAGGTGGGAGGGGGGTTCAGGATGGGGAACACATGTTCATCCATGGTTGATTCATGTCAATATATGGCAAAAAACCACTACAATATAGTAAAGTAATTAGCCTCTAATTAAAATAAATAAATTAATTTAAAAAGGAAAACACAGCAAAATAACAGAAAAAGATTATTATTTTATTCTCATTATTATTATTACAAGGTTATTACAAGATATCGACTATAGTTCTCTGTGTTATATAGTAAAACTTTGTTGTTTGTTGCATATCTATATTTTTAAAATTTGAAATCTATCATCTTATTCACACTAAGTCAAGCAAGTGGAATCAAAATGTCATAAATTTTTAGTTAGGCAAAAATGCATGTTTTCTAAAATATATACATTATACATATGTGTCAGTGCCAAGTCATTTCAGTCATGTCTGACTATTTGTGACCCTGTGGACTCTAGCCCACCAGGATCCTCTGTCCATGGGATTCACCAGGCAAGAATACTGGAGTAGGTTATCATTTCCTTCTCTCTCTCTCTCTCTCTCTCTCTCTCTATATATATATATATATATATATATATATATATATGCACATACAAAACCTTTTCTACTATGCCTGACAAAGGCTTGAGAAAGAACATAAAAAAGAGAGAGAGAGAGATAGAGATATTGGAAAACATAAACTAAATGAAATGGGAGCACTGAACATGAAATAGGAAAACTGAAACAAATTAGATAAAATTAAAAGATTTTCATGTAGACCAGTTGTTTTATAAGTATGGCTGCTTGTTAGAAACATATTTGGAGCTCTGTGGAAGAAAAAAGAAAGAAAAGAAAAGCAATACCTGGGTATTTATATTTTTTCATGCTATGGGGAGGGAGGTGAGAGTGGGGGTCAGGATGGGAAACACGTGTACACCTGTGGTGGATTCATGTTGATGTATGGTTAAACCAATACAATATTGTAAAGTAATTAGCCTCCAATTATAATAAATAAATTTATATTTAAAAAAGAAAAAAATCAAGATACTTTTGATATGCATCTGGATTTTAAAAAGTGATTACAGGTTTTTTTTTTTTTAATGGTAGTTTTGGTGATATAGAGCTCTATTAATTTTCTGTTGACCCATCTTGATGCAATGGTATTAAGTGAGAGTGTGTGTGCTGGTCTCTCAGCTGTGTCCAACTCTTTGTGACTCCACAGACTGTAAACTTCCAGGCCTCTGTGTCCATGTGATTCTCCAGGCAAGAATAGTGGAGTGGATTCCCATGCCCTTCTCCAATTAAGTAAGTAATAGTTACATAATCACAATAATAAAATATGCTTAACAATTTTTACAATCAACAGGCAAACAAAAGATAAAAGATAATTACAACTGCAAGCTATAATGGAAACATGATTAACTTAACAATATAAAATAATTACATATGGTTTGGGGAGGACCAAGCAGAGTGATGTGGTAAGTGGAAGTGCCTACATGTACTTCCATGTACATGTTGGTTCATTTAATCTATTTACATTTAAGGTAATTATCAATATGTATGGGTTTGAGGGTTGAACCATAAAAAAGGCTGAGGGCCAAAGAATTGATGCTTTCAAACTGTGGTGTTGGAGAAGACTCTTGAGAGTTGCTTGGACAGCAAGAAGACCAAACCAGTCAATCCTAAAGGAAATCAACCCTGAATAGTCATTGAAAGGCCTGATGCTAAAGCTGAACCTCCAATAGTTTGGCCACTTGATGGTAAGGCGGACTCATTAGAAAAGACATTGATGCTGGGAAAGACTGAGGACAGGAGGAAAAGGAGGTGATAGAGGATGAGATGGTTAGATGGCATCACTGATGCAATGGACAAGAATTTGAGCAAACTCCAAGAAATGGTGAAAGACAGGGAAGCCTGGTGTGTTGCAGTCCATGGGATCACAGAGTCGGACACATCTGAGTAATTGAACAACAACAATGATACTATTACCATTTTTAAAATTGTTATGAGTTTATTTTCTGTAGGTCTTTCCCTTCTCTTGTGTTTCCTATCTAGAGTTTTTTATTTTTTATTTATTTATTTATTTATTTTAGCATTTGTTGTAAAGCTGGTTTGATGGTGCTGAATTCTCTTAACTTTCACTGGAAAGCTTTTGATTTTCCCATCAAATCTGAATGAGTCTTCCCAGGTAGAGTGTTCTTGGTTGTAGGTTCTTACCTTTCATAACTTTAAATATATCATTCAATTTCCTTCTGGCTTGTAGAGTTTCTGTTGAGAAATCAGTGGATAGCCTGATGGGATAGCTCTTGTGTGTTGTCATTTTTCTCTTGTTGCTTTTAATGTTTTATCTTTATCTTTAATTTTTGTCATTTTAATTACTATGTGGCTCAGTGTGTTCCTCCTTGGGTTTACCCTGCCTGGGGCTCTATGTGCTTCCTGGACTTCATTGACTATTTCCTTTTCCATGTTAGGGAAGTTTTCAGCTATTATCTCTTCAAATATTTTCTCAGGTCCTTTCTCTCTCTCTTCGGCTTTTGGGACCCCTTTAATGCGAGTGTTGTTGCATTTAATGTTGTCCCAAATGTCTCTTAGGCTGTCTTAATTTCTTTTCATTCCTTTTTCTATATTATATTCTGCAGTAGTGATTTCCACTGTTACGTCCTCCAGGTCATTTATCTATTCTTCTGCCTCAGTTATTCTGCTATTGATTTTTTTCTAGTGCGTTTTTCATCTCTTTCTATGTTCTTTAGTTTTTGTAGGTATTTGATAAACATTTCTTGCATTTTCTTCATTGTTTTCCTGAGATCTTGGGTGACCTTCTCTATCGTTATTCTGAATTCTTTTTCCTAGAAGTTGGCCTATCTCCACTTCACTTAGTTGTTTTTCTGGGGTTTTATCTTGTCTTTTCATCTGGAACATAACTTTCTGCTTTTTAATCCTGATTAACTTTCTGTAATGTGGTTTTTGTTTTAGCCACTGTGGGACTGTGGTTCTTCTTGCTTCTTCTGTCTGCCCTGTGATGGCGGAGGCTAAAAGGCGTGTGTAAGCTTCCTGATGGGAGGAACCTGTGGTGGGGAAAACTAACAAACTTGTTTTGATGGGCAGGGCCTTGCACAGTAAAGCTTTAATCCAGTTATCTGCTGATGGTTGGGGTTGCACTTCTTCCTTGGTAGTTATTTGGCCTGAGGCAATCCAGCCCTGTGGTCTACAGGTGTTATGATAGGGTTACTGGTGACCTCAAAGAGGGCTTACACCAAGAGGGAATTCCTGGACTGCTGCTGCCAGTGCCCCCATCCCTGTGGTGAGCATCTGGTGACTCATGCTTCCACAGGAGACCCTTCAAAACAGCAGGTAGTTTTGGTTCAGTCTCCTGTGGGGTCATTGCTTCTTTTCTCTTGGTCTTGGTGTATGCAAGATTTTGTTTGTGCCCTTCAAGATTAGAGTCTTTGTTTCCCCCAACCCTGTAGAATTTCTATAACCAAATCCCACTGGCCTTCAAGGTCATATTCTCTGGGGATCCCCAGACTTTTTGTCAGATACACAGGCTGAGAAGCCTGACATGAGGTTCAGAACCTTCACAACAGTGGGAGAACTTCTTTGGTATTATTGTTCTCCAGTTTCTGGGTCATCAACCTATCAGGTATGGGATTAGATTTTATTGTAATTGTGCCCCTCCTATCATCTCACTGAAGCTTTTTCCTTCATCTTTGAACATGGAGTATCTTTTTTATTTTTTGATGGGTTCTTGTTGATGGTTGTTAAACAAGTAGTTGTGATTTTGGTGGTCTCATAGGAGGACATAAGCTCCCATCTTTCTACCACTATCTCAAGTCAGAAGCCCTTGTATGGTGAGTTTTAAGACAACCTTTTCACTCCCCCTTTTCACCTTCATAAAGAGGATCTTTAGTTCCTTTTCACTTTCTGCCATTAGAGTGGTATCATCTGCATATCAGGTTGTTGATATTTCTCCCAGCAATTTTCATTCCAGCTGTGATTCATAGAGCTCAGCTTTTCACATGATGTACACTGCTTATAAGTTAAGTAAAGCAGGGTGATAATTTATATCCTTAACGTTCTGCTTTCCCAATTTTGAATCATTCCATGTCAAAGTAGACTCTTTATTAAACTTTGTATCATGTTCGAATAACTCACAGTTATTGTCTCCTTTATTACAATTGGCAAACGGTTTAGTTGCCTCAGGAATCTCATTTAAGACTTTGTGAAATAACTGTCAATATCAATCAGTTCAGTTCAGTTCAGTCACTCAGTCGTGGCCGACTATTTGCGACCCCATGAATCACAGCATGCCAGGCCTCCCTGTCCATCACCATCTCCTGGAGCTCACTCAGACTCACGTCCATTGAGTCCATGATGCCATCCAGCCATCTCATCCTCTGTTGTCCCCTTCTCCTCCTGCGACCAATCCCACCCAGCATCAGAGTTTTTTCCAATGAGTCAACTCTTCGCATGAGGTGGCCAAAGTACTGGAGTTTCAGCTTTAGCATCAGTCCTTCCAAAGAAATCCCAGGGTTGATCTCCTTCAGAATGGACTGGTTGGATCTCCTTGCAGTCCAAGGGACTCTCAAGAGTCTTCTCCAACACCACAGTTCAAAAGCATCAATTCTTCGGCGCTCAGCCTTCTTCACAGTCCAACTCTCACATCCAAACATGACCACAGAAAAAACCATAGCCTTGACTAGACGGACCTTAGTCGGCAAAGTAATGTCTCTGCTTTTGAATATAATATCTAGGTTGGTCATAACTTTCCTTCCAGGGAGTAAGCCCCTTTTAACTTCATGGCGGCAATCACCATCTGCAGTGATTTGGGAGCCCCCCAAAATAAAATCTGACAATGTTTCCACTGTTTCCCCATCTATTTCCCATGAAGTGGTGGGACCAAATGCCATGATCTTAGTTTTCTGACTGTTGAGCTTTAAGCCAACTTTTTTGCTCTCCTCTTTCACTTTCATCAGGAGGCTTTTTAGCTCCTCTTCACTTTCTGCCATAAGGGTGGTGTCATCTGCATATCTGAGGTGATTGGTATTTCTCCTGGCAATCTTGATTCCAGCTTATGTTTCTTCCAGTCCAGCGTTTCTCATGATGTACTCTGCATAGAAGTTAAATAAGCAGAGTGACAATATACAGCCTTGATGTACTCCTTTTCCTATTTGGAACCAGTCTGTTGTTCCACGTCCAGTTCTAACTGTTGCTTCCTGACCTGCATACAGATTTCTCAAGAAGCAGGTCAGGTGGTCTGGAATTCCCATCTCTTTCAGAATTTTCCACAGTTTATTGTGATCCACACAGTCAAAGGCTTTGGCATAGTCAGGAAAGCAGAAATAGATGATTTTCTGGAACTCTCTTGCTTTTTCCATGATCAGCGCATGCTGGCAATTTGATCTCTGGTTCCTCTGCCTTTTCTAAAACCAGCTTGAACATCAGGGAGTTCATGGTTCACATATTGCTGAAACCTGGCTTGGAGAATTTTGAGCATTACTTTAGTAGCATGTGAGATGAGTGCAATTGTGAGGTAGTTTGAGCATTCTTTGGCATTGCCTTTCTTTGGGATTGGAATGAAAACTGACCTTTTCCAGTCCTGTGGCCACTGCTGAGTTTTCCATATTTGCTGGCATATTGAATGCAGCACTTTCACAGCATCATCTTTCAGGATTTGAAATAGCTCAACTGGAATTCCATCACCTTCACTAGCTTTGTTCATAGTGATGATTTCCAAGGCCCACTTGACTTCACATTCCAAGATGTCTGGCTCTAGATTAGTGAGCACATCATCATAATTATCTGAGTCTTGAAGATCTTTTTTGTACAGTTTTTCTGTGTATTCTTGCCACCTCTTCTTAATATCTTCTGCTTCTGTTAGGTCCATACCATTTCTGTCCTTTATCAAGCCCATCTTTGCATGAAATGTTCCCTTGGTGTCTCTAATTTTCTTGAAGAGATCCCTAGTCTTTCACATTCTGTTCTTTTCCTCTGTTTCTTTGGATTGATCGCTGAACAAGGCTTTCTTATCTCTTCTTGCTATTCTTTTAAAGTAGATTTATTTTCATTTGCATACCTTTTCCTCCAAACCCTAAGGCAGTGATTAGTTTAGCCTAAGTATCACATGATTCTTTAAGAGCCAAGTGCATATTTAGATATTCCTTCTAGATTAAGAATCTTTGCAGTCACAAACCTAGGAACTACTTAGACCTCCAATATCCATGTGGGAAATCTAGGGTAAAGATTACAGTGGTCCAAACTAGGATAATGGTTGGGAGATGAAGGAAAATGAGCATGCTACAGGTATATTTCAGAGGCAGACTTGGTAGATTGGTGATTGGATTTAGGAGTTAAAGAAGACAGAAGGATCAAATTCAGTGGTAAGGTTTCTGAAACCCCAATAAAGAGACTTGGGGGGGTTGGTGTTCTGCTTTGTGTATATAGAATCTAATGTCTTCTGGAAGTACCTAGCAAATATTAGCCATATTGTCGGAATCAAAAAGATATTTAAAACAAAATGAAAAAAGAAAAACCCTGACAGTGGTTAGAATCATAAAGAAAAAAAGCAGAAATTGAAAAAAAAATGAGGAATAAAATAAAACTGAGAAAAATGATATTTAATGATTAAATATAGAAATTGAATCCCAGAGAGTGTCAGAAAATAAAGATGAGAAGGTAACAGAATAAATGGGGACAAGATGGCTTCATTGATGTTAAAAGATAAAAGCTGTATTATTCATAAAAGAAGGGAGAATCTCTAGGCCTGCTAATGAAATGATAAATAAGGTTAGTATTAAAACTTGCTCAGCCCCGCCCCTTTTTTGCAACCAGGTACTGGGGGCCGTGGTAAGTGTAGTTTCAGTGGAAAAATGTGAGAAGCAATGAGACTGCAGTAAACTGAAGAGCAATGGGAGGTGCTTAGTCCTGAGTCTACACACAATAAGCATACTGGAAATGTCCACTACAGGACTGGAAAATGTCAGTTTTAATTCCAATCCCAAAGAAAGGCAATGCCAAAGAATGGTCAAACTACCACACAATTGCACTCATTTCACACGCTAGTAAAGTAATGCTCAAAATTCTCCAAGCCAGACTTCAGCAATACGTGAACCGTGAACTTCCAGATGCTTAAGCTGATTTTAGAAAAGGCAGAGGAACAAGAGATCAAGTTGCCAACATCTGCTGGATCATCGAAAAAGCAAGATGTTCCAGAAACAAAACGAAACAAAACAAACATCTATTTTTGCTTTATTGACTATGCCAAAGCTTTTGACTGTGTGGACACAATAAACTGTGGAAAATTCTTAAAAAGATGGGAATTCCAGACCACCTGAGAAAGGTGTGCTGCCGCTTGAGAAATCTGTATGCAGGTCAAGAAGCAACAGTTAGAACTGGACATGGAACAACAGACTGGTTCCAAATGGGAAAAGGAGTACGTCAAGGTGGTATATTGTCACCCTGCTTATTTAACTTCTATGCAGAGTACATCATGAGAAATACTGGGCTGGAAGAAGCACCAGCTGGAATCAAAATTGCCAGGAGAAATATCAATAATCTCAGATATGCAGATGATACCATCCTTATGGCAGAAAGTGAAGAGGAACTAAAAAGCCTCCTGATGAAAGTGAAAGAGAAGAGTGAAAAAGTTGGCTTAAAGCTCACCAGTCAGAAAACTAAGATCATGGCATTTGGTCCCACCACTTCATGGGAAATAGATGGGGAAACAGTGGAAACAGTGTCAGACTTTATTTTTAGGGGCTCCCAGATCACTGCAGATGGTGATTGCCAACATGAAATTAAAAGATGATTACTTCTTGGAAGAAAAGTTATGACCAACCTAGATATTATATTCAAAAGCAGAGACATTACTTTGCCAACAAAGGTCCAACTAGTCAAGGCTACTGTTTTTCCAGTGGTCATTTATGAATGTGAGAGTTGGACTATAAAGAAAGCTGAGCGTCACAGAATTGATGCTTTTGAACTGTGGTGTTGGAGAAGACTCTTGAGAGTCCCTTGGACTGCAAGGGGATCAAACTAGTTCATCCTAAAGGAGATCAGTCCTGGGTGTTCATTGGAAGGACTGATGTTGAAGCTGAAACTCTAATACGTTGGCCACCTGGTGTGAAGAGCTGACTTATCGGAAAAGATCATGATGCTGAGAAAGATTTAGGACATAAGGAGAAGGGGACGACAGAGGATGAAATGGTTGGATGGCATCATCGACTCTGTGGACATGGATTTGGGTTGACTCTGGGAGTTGGTGATGTACAGGGATTCCTGGCGTGCTGCAGTTCATGGGGTTGCAAAGAGTCAGATATGACTGAGCGACTGAACTGAATTGAAATGAACCAAGTGGAGATAGGCAGAAGTGCACCTAAAATGTATAAGAAAATAATAGAGAAACGGCCACTGGAAGAGTACATAGAAGTCCAAGGAAAGCTTATGTTGCTTTTAGGAAGAAAAGTCTTACAAGTATTTAAATGCTTAATGAAAGGAGTTAATAAAAAAGAAGGCATTAAAGAGAGGAGTAAAAGCAAAGGAGGCAAGAATATACAATGGGGCAAAGACAGCCTCTTCAGTAAGTGATGCTGGGACAACTGGACAGCTACATGTAAAAGAATGAAATTAGAACACTTCCTAACACCACACACAAAGATAAACTCAAAATGGAGTAAAGACCTAAATGTAAGACCAGAAACTGTAAAACTCTAAGAGGAAAACATGAGCAGAACATTTGATGACATAAATCAAAGCAAGATACTCTATGACCCACCTCCTAGAATAATGGAAATAAAAACAAAAGTAAACAAGCGGGACCTAGTTAAACTTAAAAGCTCTTGCATAGCAAAGGAAACTATAAGCAAGGTGAAAAGACATCTCCTAGACTGGGAGAAAGTAATAACAAATGAAACAGCTGACTAAGGATTAATTTCCAAAATATACAAGATCATACAACTCAATGTCAGTAAAACAAATAACCCAATCAAAAAGTGGAAAAAAGACCTAAACAGACATTTCTCCAAAGAAGACATACAGATGGCTAACAAACACATGAAAAGATCCTCAACACTACTCATTATTAGAGAAATGCAAATCAAAACTACAATGAGATATCACCTCACAGCAGTCAGAATGGCTATCATCAAGAAGTCTATAATAAATAAATAAATAAATGCTGGAGAAGGTGTGGAGAAGAGGGAACGTTCTTGCACTGTTGTTGGGAACGTAAATTGATACAGCCACTATGGAATATGGTATGGAGATTCCTTAAAAAACTGGGAATAAAACTACCATATGACCCAACAATCCCATTCTTAGGCATATACTCTGAGGAATCAAAAATTGAAAAAGGCACGTGTCCCATTGTTCATTGCAGCAGTATTTACAATAGCTAGAACATGGAAGCAACTTAGATGTTCATCAATAGATAAATGGGTAAAGTGGTGGTACATATACACAATAGAATATTACTCAGTCATAAAAAGAAACACATTTGAGTCAGTTCTAATGAGATGGATGAACCTAGAGCCTATTATACAGAGTGAAGTAAATCAGAAAGAAAGACAAATATTGTATACTAATGCATATATGCGAAATCTAGAAAAATGGTACTGATGAATTTATTTGCAAGGCAGCAAAGGAGAAACAGACATAGAGAATAGACTTATGGAAATGGGGAGAGGGGAGGAGAGAGTGAGAGGTATAGAGGGAGTAACATGGAAACTTACATTACCATATGTAAAATAGACAGCCAATGGGAATTTGTTATATGTCTCAAGAAACTCAAACAAGGGCTCTGTATCAACCTAGAGGGGTGGGATGGGGAGGGAGATGGGAGGGAGGTTCAAAAGGGAGGGGATATATGTACACCTATGGCTGGTTCACAATAAACTGTGGAAAATTCTGAAAGAGATGGGAATACCAGACCACCTGACCTGGCTCTTGAAAAACCTATATGCAGGTCAGGAAACAACAGTTAGAACTGGACATGGAACAACAGACTGGTTCCAAATAGGAAAAGGAGTACGTCAAGGCTGTATACTGTCGCCCTGCTTATTTAACTTATATGCAGAGTGCATCATGAGAAATGCTGGGCTGTAAAAAGCACAAGCTGGAATCAAGATTGCAGGGAGAAATATCAATAACCTAAGATATGCAGATGACACCACCCTTATGGCAGAAAGTTAAGAGGAACTAAAAAGCCTCTTGATGAAAGTGAAAGAGGAGAGTGAGAAAGTTGGCTTAAAGCTCAACATTCAGAAAATGAAGATCATGACATCTGGTCCCATCACTTCATGGAAAATAGATCGGGAAACAGTGGAAACAGTGTCAGACTTTATTTATTTATTTTTTTGGCTCTCAAATCACTGTAGATTGTGCTTGCAGCCATGAAATTAAAAGACAAGACAAAATATTTGGGGATGGGGACCTGCTCCCCAGGAAGGGAGTCATGAAGGAGGAAAAGTTTCCACACACTCAGAAGCCCTCTCACAAGGGGGAGTCTTGGGAGGGCAGCAGAACCTCAGAGAGCAGTTAAACAGTGGGTACTCAGAAGGCAAAACAAAGAGAATTCACCCCAGAGATTGTGCTGAAGGGCACTTCCCAGCTGAGAAGCGGCCACATACTCACAGTTGCTTTAGAGAGTGGGAGATGGGTACAGAGACTTGGGTTTCAGGGGTCAGACTTCAGGAAGAGGACTGGGGTTGATTTCCATAAAGATACTGTGAGGGGGCTAGTGTGACACAGTGGAGGCAGACCAGAGAAAAGCCTGCGCCCAAGAGAAGGAAAAAAATCATTCCCATGGGAAGGCTCTAACTTTGCACTCTAACTCTACCCAGTAGCAGAACAAAGGACACCACTTTAGTGAATGCCAAAGAAGGAGGATGAGCCAGCTGTGGTCTGCAGTTTCAGAGGTAGAAAAGTAGGCTTGAGTGTCAAAGGTGGAAAGTGGGGTCTGCTAGTCTTTTGGCCCCAGGGATTGCAGCTACCACCAAATTATGAGTGGCTGCAGGTCACTGCCCACATCTTTCTGGGAGCCTAAGTGACTTGGCTCTACCAAGGGTGTCATAACCCAGGACCAACTCTTCTGGGGAAGTGCGAGACCTGCCTCAGATTGTGGCAACCTCCCTCAGGTACCAGCCATGGCAGACAATCCCAACACAGCCCAGCTGTGTCTACTGTACCCCTCCCTCTCTCCACTTACAACTGAGCAATTGGGCCCTAAGAAGAGGCTACTTAAACCCCCTCATGTCTGGGCAGAGAACATGCCCTGGAAAGGAACATATAGCAGAAGTGGGTCCAATTGGAACACCAGGAGCTCTGTGAGTAAAGGAAAGAGGGGAAAATTGCCCTTGCAGTTGCAGGGAAGTGGATTAAATCCCCACAATTAGCCTGAGACCATGAAATGTGGGGGCAGCTGTAGACTTTGAGAGCAAGTACAAGCTGGATCAAGGCAAGATCAGAGACTGAGCTGACCCCACACAGTCCACAAGATGTCCAGAGACATTTGAAAAAATCTTGGAGGACTTTATGAGTAGGCAAACTGATTAGTCAGAGGAAATCAAAACATTCACAGACAATATTAAGGGAATCCAGCATAATCATACCAGTTTTACAACAAATGCTAAAGGAGCCTCTCTAGAAAGGAAAACACAAGAGAAGGAAAATGTATACATAAAAAAAAGCCATAGCAGTAAATTAAATGGCAATAAGATTATATATATCAATAATTACCTTAAATGCAAATAGACTAAATACTCCAAGCAAAAGACATAGATTGGCTGAATGGATACAAAACCAAGACCAATACAGTCTGAATGGACTAAGACAGGGTTTTCCAGAATACAAGAGCATCTGAATCACTAGACTGAATAAAGAAGATCTAGCCTTCCCAGTGTGGCCAATATCCAACCTGTTGAAGAGCCCTAGTAGAAAAAAATTGTATAACGAGTGTGAATTTTCTTTCTTTTCTTTAGCTTGGATGTCGACATCTTATTCTCTTGGACAGGTTCTCAGGCTTTCAGACTCCTGGACATAGACCTGTGGCCCCCAGTTTAAGGTCTTGGAACTCAGGCTTAATTATACCAGTGACTTTCCTGGTTCTCCAGCTTGAAGACAACAGATCATGGGCATACCAGCACCCATAATGGCTTAAACTAATTTCCATAATAAATCTTCTAAAATATACACACACACACAAGTACATACATACATACATATATATATATATATATATATATATATATATATATATATATATATAACCTCCCACTGATTCTGCTTTTCTGATGGACCTTGATTATACATAACATGTAGTAAGAAAAGCTTAGTGATCACCCCAAAATTCATGTTTTATATATCCCTATGTGTACTTATAGGAATTATTGATTCTATAGTGGATATTCCTTTAGGAGCTGGAAAAAGATTCCATGCAAATGGAAATAAAAAGAAAGGAGGAATAGTAATACTCATATCAGGTAAAATAGACTTTAGAGACCATTACAAGAGACAAGTAAGGACATTACATAATGATCAAGGGATTAATACAGGAAGAAGATATAACAATTATAAATATAGGTGCACCCAACATAAATAAGGCAAATGTTAACAACTATTAAAGGGGAAATCAACAGTAACACAGTAATAGTGGGGGAATTCAATACCCCACTGACACCAATGTACAGATAACCCAGACAGAAAATTGATAAAAATGCTTTAAATTATACATTGGACCAGTTTTACCTAATTGATACCTACATGGCATTTTATCCAAAAACAATAGATTTCACATCTGTTTATCTTCTAAATAGATTTCTCAAGTGCATATGGAACATTCTCCAGGATAGAGCATATCTTTGGCCACAGATCAAGCCTTGGTAAATTTTTAAAAACTGAAATCATTTCAGGCATCTTTTCTGACCACAGCAAGGTAGAGTACATTAGAAATGTACTACAGGAAATGAACTATAAAAAACACAAAAACATAGATGTGAAACAATATGCGTCTGGAGAACCAACAGATTACTGAAGAAATAAAAAAGGAAATAAAAATGTACAGGGAAACAAATGAGAAAAATGCAACAACTCAAAACCTATAAGATTTAGTAAAAGTAGTGCTAAGAGGGCAGTTTATAGCAATACAAGCCTACCTCAAGAAACAAGAGAAACAACAAATAAACAGCCTAATGTTACACTTAGAGGAACTAGAAAAAGAATCAAAAAACACAAAGTCTGTAGAATGAAAGAAACAATAAAGATCAGCAAAGAAATAAATGAAAAAGAAATGAAGGAGAAAATAGCAAAGGTCAAAAAAACTAGACAGGTTCTTTGAGAAGATAAATAAAATTGACAATTTGTTAGCCCGACTCATAAAGAAAAAAGGGAGAAGACTCAAATCAATAAAGCTAGAAATTGAAAAGGGAGAAGTTATAACAGATAACATTGCAATACAAAGGATCATAACAGACAATTACAAGCAGCTATATGCCAATAAAATGGACAACCTCAAAGAAATGGACAAATTCTTAGAGGAGTATAGCCTTCCAAAACTAAACCAGGAAGAAATAAAATACTTAGACCAATCACAAGCAAAGAAATAAAAACTGTAATTTAAAAAATATCAAACAAACAAAAGCCCAGGCCAGATGACTTCACAGGTGAATTCTACCAAATGTTTCAGTTCAGTTCAGTTCAGTTCAGTTCAGTGGCTCAGTAGTGTCCGACTCTTTGCGACCCCATGAATCGCAGCACGCCAGGCCTCCCTGTCCATCACCAACTCCCAGAGTTCACTCAGACTCACGTCCATCGAGTCTGTGATGCCATCCAGGCATCTCATCCTCGGTCGTCCCCTTCTCCTCCTGCGACCAATCCCTCCCAGCATCAGAGTCTTTTCCAATGAGTCAACTCTTCACATGAGGTGGCCAAAGTACTGGAGTTTCAGCTTTAGCATCATTCCTTCCAAAGAAATCCCAGGGCTGATCTCCTTCAGAATGGACTAGTTGGATCTACTTGCAGTCCAAGGGACTCTCAAGAGTCTTCTCCAACACCACACTTCAAAAGCATCAATTCTTCTGCGCTCAGCCTTCTTCACAGTCAAACTCTCACATCCATACATGACCACAGGAAAAACCATAGCCTTGACTAGACGGACCATAGTCAGAAAAGTAATGTGTCTGCTTTTGAATATAATATCTAGGTTGGTCATAACTTTCCTTCCAGGGAGTAAGCCCCTTTTAATTTCATGGTGGCAATCACCATCTGCAGTGATTTTGGAGCCCCCCCCCCAAAATAAAGTCTGACACTGTTTCCACTGTTTCCCCATCTATTTCCCATGAAGTGATGGGATCAAATGCCATGATCTTAGTTTTCTGACTGTTGAGCTTTAAGCCAACTTTTTCACTCTCCTCTTTCACTTTCATCAAGAGGGCTTTTAGTTCCTCTTCACTTTCTGCCATAAGGGTGGTGTCATCTGCATATCTGAGGTTATTGATATTTCCCCTGGCAATCTTGATTCCAGTTTACGTTTCTTCCAGTCCAGCGTTTCTCTTGATGTACTCTGCATATAAGTTAAATAAGCAGGGTAACAATATACAGCCTCGACGTACTACTTTTTTGTATTTTAAACCAGTCTGTTGTTCTATGTCCAGTTCTAACTGTTGTTTCCTGACCTGCATACAGATTTCTCAAGAGACAGGTCAGGTGGTCTGATACTCTCATCTCTTTCAGAATTTTACACAGTTTATTGTGGTCCACACAGTCAAAGGCTTTGGCATAGTCAATAAAGCAGAAATAGATGTTTTTCTGGAACTCTTGCTTTTTCCATGATCCAGCAGATGTTGACAATTTGATCTCTGCTTCCTCTGTCTTTTTTAAAACCAGCTTGAACATCAGGAAGTTCACGGTTCACATATTGCTGAAGCCTGGCTTGGAGAATTTTGAGCATTACTTTACTAGCATGTGAGATGAGTGCAATTGTGCGGTAGTTTGAGCATTCTTCAGCATTGCCTTTCTTTGGGATTGGAATGAAAACTGACCTTTTCCAGTCCTGTGGCCACTGCTGAGTTTTCCAAATTTGCTGGCATATTGAGTGCAGCACTTTCTCACCATCATCTTTCAGGATTTGAAATAGACCAAATGTTTGGGAAGAATTAGCACCTATCCTGATTAAATTCTTCCAGAAATTTGCAGAGGAAATAAAACTCCCAAGCTCATTCTACAAGGTCATCGCCGCCTCCGCTAAGTCGCTTCAGTGGTGTCTGACTCTGTGCGACCCCATAGACCGCAGCCCACCAAGCTCCCCCATCCCTGGGATTCTCCAGGCAAGAACGCTGGAGTGGGTTTCCATTTCCTTCTCCATGCATGAAAGTGAAAAGTGAAAGTGAAGTCTCTCAGTCGTGTCCAACTCTTAGCAACCCCATGGACTGCAGCCCACCAGGCTCCTCCGTCCATGGGATTTTCCGGGCAAGAGTACTGGAGTGGGATGCCATTGCCTTCTCCGTCTACAAGGCCACTACCACCCTAATAGCCAAGCTAAACAAAGATGCCACAGAGAAATAATAGTGTCAATATCACTGATGAACATAGATGCAAAAGTCCTCAACAGAATTCTCACAAACAAAATCCAACAACTCTTTAAAAAGATCATTTGTCATGATCAAGTGGACTTTTTCCCAGGGATGCAAGGATTCTTCAATATATGCAAATCAATCAATGTGATACAACATATTAACAAATAGAAAGATAAAACCATATGATCATCTCAATACATGCAGAGAAAGCTTTTGATAAAACACAATATCCATTGATGATTAAAAAAAATTCTCCAGAAAGTAGGCATAAAAGGAATATACCTCTACATGATAAAGGCCATATACAACAAACCCACAGCAAACATTCTCAAAGGTGAAAAATGGAAAATATTTATTCTAAGATCAGGAAGAAGACACAGGTGCCCACTCTCACCGCCGTTTTCCAGTGTAGTTTTGGAAGTCCTAGCCACAGCAATCAGAGAAGAAAAATAAATAAGAAGTAAAACTTTCACTGTTTGCAGATGACATGAAAACCCTAAAGATGCCACCAGAAAGTTACTAAAGCTAATCAATGAATACAGTAAAGCTATAGGATATAAAATTAATGCACAGAATCTCTTTCATTCCTATATAATAATAATGAAAAAAAGGAAAAATAAGGAAACAATCCCATTCACCACTGCAACGAAAGAATAAAATATTATAAATATTTATATATCTAAATATACCTAAAGAGACAAAAGATCTATATGCAGAAAACTATAAGACACTGATGAATCAAAGATTATACAAACTGATGGAGAGATATACCATGTTCTTGGACTGGAAGAATCAGTATTGTGAAAATGACTATTACCCAAAGCTATCTAAAGATTCAATGCAATCCCTGTCAAACCACTATGGTATTTTTCGTAGAACTAAAACAAATAATTTCACAATTTGTATGAAAGCAAAAAGACATTTTATAGCCAATGCAAACTTTAGAAAGAATATAGAGCTGGAGGAATAAACCTTCCTGGTTTTAGACTACACTACAAAGCTACATTCATGAAGACAGCATGGTACTGGCAACAAAACCAGAACTATAGATCAGTGGAACAAGACAGAAGGCTGGGAGATAAATCCACACACCTATGGGTACATTCTTTCACAAAGGAGGCCAAAATATACAATGGATTAAAGACAGTTTCTTCAATAAGCAGTACTGGGGAAAGTGGGTAGCTACATGTAAAAGAATGAAATTAGAATACTTCCTAACACCATATACAGAAATAAACTCAAAATGAACTAAAGGCTTAAATGTATGATCAAAAACTATAAAACTCTTAATGGAAAACATAGGCAGAACACTCTTTGATATAAATCACAGCAAGGTCCTCCATCACCAACCTCCTAAAGTGATGGAAATAAAAACAAAAAATAAACAAATGGGACCTAATTAAACTTGAAAGATTTTGCACATGGAAGAAACTGTAAACAAGGTAAAAAGACAATTCTCAGAATGGGAGACGATAATAGCAAATGAATCAACTGACAAAGGATTAATTTCCAAATTATATAAGCAGCTCATGAAGCTCAATTCCAGATCAAACAACCCAATAAAAAAGTTGAGAGAAAACCCAAGCAGACATTTCTCCAAAGACATACAGATGGCTGTTAAACACATGAAAATATACTCAACATTGTTCATTATTAGAGAAATGCAAATCAAAGCTACGTGTTATCATCTCATACCAGTCAGAATTCAGTTCAGTCACTCAGCTGTGTCCGACTCTTTGTGACTCTATGGACTGCAGCACGCCAGGCTTCCCTGTCCAACACCAACTTCTAGGGCTTGCTCAAACTCATCTGCAATGAGTCAGTGATGCCATCCAACCATCTCATCCTCTGTCATCCCCTCCTCCTCCTGCTTTCAATCTTTCCCAGCATCAGGTTCTTTTTCAATTAGTCAGTTTTTTGCACTAGGTGGCCAGTCAGAATGGCCATCATTTAAAAAAGCTGCAAACAATTAATGCTGGAGAGAGTGTAGAGCAAAGGGAACCCTCTTGCCCTGTTGGTGGGAATATGAATTGATATAGCCAGTATGGAGAACAGTATGGTTATTGCTTTAGGAAACTAGGAATAAGACTACTCTGTGTGTGTGTCTGTGTGTGTGTGTGTGTGTGTGTGCTCTGTCATGCCCAACTCAGCGACCCCATGGACTGTAGACTGCCAGGCTTCTATTTCCATGGGATTTTTCAGGACAAGAATAATGGAGTGGGTTGCTATTTCTTACTCCAGGGGATTTTCCCAACTCGAGAATCAAATCTGCATCTCTTGCATCTCCTGTATTGGCAGGTGGATTCTTTACCACTAGTGCCACCTGGAAGCCCCATGACTACCATATGACCCAACAATCTCAATACTTGGCATATACACTGAGGAAACCACAATTGAATACAAACACACGTACACCCAAAGTTCATTGCAGCACTATTTACAATAGTTAGGACATAGAAGCAGCCTAGATGTACAGTGACAGAAGAATGCATAAAGAGGATGTTGTACATATATTACACAGCTATAAAAAAGGATGCATTTGAGTCAATTCTAATGAGTTGGATGAAACTAGAACCTATTATACAGAGTGAAGTAAGTTAGAAAGAGACAAATAATATCATATATTAATGTGTATATATTTGGGAAGAAAGATGAAACTTACAATCCTATTTGCAGGTCAGCAAAGGAGACACTGACATAAAGAACAATTTTGGACACAGTAGGGGAAAGAGTGGGTGGGATAATTTGAGAGAAAAGCATTGAAACATATACATTACCACATATAAAATAGATAGCTAGTGGGAATTTGCTGTATGATTCAGGGAATCTTAATCCTGTGCTCTGTGACAACTTTAAGGGGTTGAATGGGGTGGAAGGTGGGATGGAGGTTCAGGAGGGAGGAGACATATGTATGCATATGGCTGATTCGCGTTGAAGGATTGCAGAAATCATCACAACATTATAATTCTCTTCCAATTAAAATAAAATAAAAATTAAAAAAATAGTTTAGTATTACTGTGAATAATTATTTTAATGGCTCATTTTCTAATATAAGTTCTTTAATAATTGTTTCTAGATTTAATGTGTCAATACTAATTAACATAATGCATCTTAAATAATGAACACCTAGACTCAGTCAGTCCTAGGTCTAGAAGCTCTAGGATAAATAAATTGCTTATTGTTCCATGGAATATAAGCATAATACATGACAAAGAGCTGTAAACATGTGTTACGTGAATGAAACATCATTGGGACCATCTTCCTATTGAGGCAACTGAAAGATGCAATAATTTATCTGTCTTCACACATTTAAAGCAGAATTCAATATGCTGTTTGAAACCATTATTTTATTTCTTCATTTTACTTGTAAATTTTACAGGAACAAAATACTGAGCTCTAAAAATGTTGTCCTTAAAGAATGCTAAGTACTGAGCAGCTTTATAAAAAAGCAGCAAGAAATTTGAGTCTTTTAAAATAACTTCACATTCCCACCTAAGTGGCATTTTAGTCCTTTGAAGTGAAACTAAACATACATGGAAAATACAGATATATATTTTGGAAGTTACAGAGAGTTAGAATTTTACTTAATATAAGGGGGTAAAATAGGATGGTTCTTTAGAAAAGTGTCATGTATTTTATCCTCAAGCTCATTTACGAAGAGATTAGATAGTCAGGTGTTAGGGATGACCCAGATTGCTTTCAGTTCTGCTACTATAGATTCTCACCACTTTTGCAATAAGATAACATAGATATGCACTGGTCATAACAAACATCCTCTTCCAACAATGCAAGAGAAGACTCTACACATGGACATCACCAGATGGTCAATACTGAAATCAGATTGATTCTATTCTTTGCAGCCAAAGATCAAGAAGCTCTATACAGTCAGCAAAAACAAGACCAGGAACGGACTGTGGCTCAGATCATGAACTCCTTAATGCCAAATTCAGACTTAAATTGAAGAAAGTAGGGAAAACCACTACACCATTCAGATATGACTTAAATCAAATCCCTTACAACAGTGGATGTGACAAACAGATTCAAGGGATTCTATCTGATAGAGTGCCTGAAGAACTATGGACAGAGGTCCATGACATTGAACAAGAGGCAGTAATCAAGACCATCGCCAAGAAAAATAAATGCAAAAGGCAAAATGGTTGTCTGATGAGGCCTTATAAACAGCTGAAAAAAGAAGAGAAGTGAAAGGCAAAGGAGAAAAGGAAAGATATACCCATTTGAATGCAGAGTTCCAAAGAATAGCAAGGAGAGATAAGAAAGCCTTCCTCAGTGATCAGTGCAAAGAAATACAGGAAAATAATGGAATGGGAAAGACTAGAGAACTCTATAGAAACTTAGAGATACCAAGGGAAAATTTCATGCAAAGATGGGCACAATAAAGCACCCAACAGAAGCAGGAGATATTAAGAAGAGGTGGCAAGAATACACAGAAGAACTGTACAAAAGAAGAAATTCATGACCCAGACAACCATGATGGTGTGATCACTCATCTAGAACCAGACATCCTGGAATGTAAAGTCAAGTGGGCCTTACGAAGAATCACTATGACCAAAACTAGTGGTAGTGATGGAATTCCAGTTGAGCTATTTCAAATCCTAAAAGATGATGTTGTGAAATGCTGCACTCAAATGCCAGCAAATTTAGAAAACTAAGCAGTGGCCACAAGACTGCAAAAGGTCAGTTTTCATTCCATCCCAAAGAAAGGCAATGCCAAAGAATGTTCAAACTACCGTAAAGTTGCACTCATCTCACATGCTAGCAAAGTAATGCTCAAAACTCTCCAAGCCAGGCTCCAACAGTACATGAAACATGAACTTTCAGATGTTCAAGCTGAATGTAGAAAAGCCAGAGGAACCAGAGATCAAACTGCCAAACTCTGTTGGATCATCAAAAAAGCAAGAGAGTTCAAGAAAAATATCTATTTCTACTTTATTGACTATGCCAAAGGATTTGACTGTGTGGATCACAACAAACTGTGGAAAATTTTTCAAGAGATGGTAATACCAGACCACTTGATCTGCCTCCTGAGAAATCTGTATGCAGGTCATACAGATTGCTTCCAAATTGGTAAAGGAGTATGTCAAGGCTGTATATTGTCACCCTGCTTTTTAAACATATGCAGAGTACATCATGTGAAATGCTAGGCTGGATGAAACACAAGTTAGAGTGAAGATCACTGGGAGAAATATCAATAACCTCCAATATGCAGATGACACCACCCTTATGGTAGAAAGTGAAGAAGAATTCAAGAGCCTCTTGATGAAAGTGAAAGAGGGGATTGAAAAAGTTGGCTTAAAGTTTAACATTCGGAAAACTAAGGTCATGGCATCCGGTTCCATCACTTCATGGGAAATAGATGGAGAAACGTGGAAACAGTGAGAAAATTCATTTTCTTGAGCTCCAAAATCACTGCAGATGGTGACTGCAGCCATGAAATTAAAACACGTTTGCTCCTTGGAAGAAAAATTACGGCCAACTTAGACAGCATATTAAAAAGCAGAGATATTCCTTTCCCGACAAAGGTCCATCCAGTCAAAGCTATGGTTTTCCTAGTAGGCATGTATGGATGTTAGAGTTGGACTGTAAAGAAAGCTGAGTGCCAAAGAATTGATGCTTTCTTTTAAAAATTAATTTTTACTTTATTTTACTTTACAATACTGTATTGGTTTTGCCATACATTCACATGAATCTGCCACGGGTGTACATGAGTTCCCCACCCTGAACCCCCCTCCAACCTCCCACCCCATATTATCCCAAGCATCCTGTATCCTGTATTGAACATAGACTGGTGATTCATTTCTTACATGATAGTATACATGTTTCAATGCCATTCTCCCACATCATCCCACCCTCTCCCTCTCCCTCTCCCTCAGAGTCCAAAAGTCCGTTCTATACATCTGTGTCTCTTTTGCTGTCTCGCATACAGGGTTATCATTACCATCTTTCTAAATTCCATATATATGTGTTAGTATACTGTATTGGTGTTTTCCTTTCTGGCTTACTAGAATTGATGCTTTTGAATTGTGGTGTTGGAGAAGACTCTTGAGAGTCCCTTGGACTGCAAGGAGATCCAACCAGTCAATCCTAAAGGAAATCAGTCCTGAATATTCATTGGAAGGACTGATGTTAAAGCTGAAACTCCAAAACTTTGGCCACTGGATGCAAAGAACTGACTCATTGGGAAAACCCTGATGCTGGAAAAGATTGAAGGCAGGAGGAGAAGGAGATGACAGAGCATGAGATGTTTGGATGTCATCACCAACTTGATGGTCGAGTTTGTGTAATTCCAGGAGTTGATGATGAACAGGGAAGCCTGGTGTGCTGCAGTCCATGGGGTCACAAAGAGTCAGACACAACTGAGCGACTGAACTGAGCTAGCTGATCATAGATCCTAGTTGGCACATTAGTTGGAATATAATATATATCCACATACACCTAAGAATTATAGAGAAATTATCTATAAAAAAACCTCTCTGTGAAGCAATTTTCACAATGTAAATGATATGGCTGTTCCTCATATGAAGACTTCTGAATCTTACTTCCATTCCCAGCAAGATGGCAATTATGCAACATCAACATCAAGCCCAAAGCAAATTGCAACTTTGGGAGCAAAGAAAAATCTGCAACAGAAAATTCTATAAAAGAAAAGCACACCGAGTCAATAGGTTTAGAGAAGGGAAAAAATGATCTTATAAAGGTATTGTGAGGGTTTAGTCACTAAGTCGTGTCCAACTCTTGCAACCCCATGGACTATAACCCATCAGGCTCCTCTGTCCTTGAGATTTCCCAGGCAAGGATGATGGAGTGGATTTCCATTTCCTTCTCCAAAGGTCTAAAACCATGTTAGTTGCATAACAGGATTATAAATAACAAAGGAGGCTGAAAAAAATTTAGTCAATTCCCCAGACTTGGTGTTAGTATACCAATTTTATTTTCTTTTTCCATAAGTGAACCAAAAAAAGAAATCTTTAGGAAACTTAAGGTTTTGCACCTAAGCATATTTACCTATGTAGGTAGGATAAAAACAATTTTTGAAGGTATGGATGGGCAGGAAAGCAATGAATATGCTTAAAAAGCAGAAAAGACTTGTAAAAATTTTAAATGTGCATTTAGCATATTATATAATATAATGTATATTTATGATAATAGATTCTTAGAAAACTGTTCAAATAGATCCAAGAACTTTGTAGAACTGTAGGTCAAATATCAAAAATATTTTAAATATGACAGGAGAAAGCATTCTATCTTTTTAAAAATATAATGTACCTATATCTAGAATTTTAAATATAGTTCTCATCACTGTACCTTAGGAAAGAGTTAATGGGCTAGAAGTAAACACATGTGTGTTTATTTATATAAATGTATATCACATATAATTGTTATCATTATCACATAGAAAAGTAATGAAGTTCTGTCATGTAAAGAAAAAGTGTAAATGGGCCAAATAACTAAATAGACATTTCTCCAATGAAGACATACAGATGGATAACAAACACATGAAAAGATGCTTAACATCACTCATTATCAGAGAAATGCAAATCAAAACTGCAATGAGGTACCATTTTACGCCAGTCAGAATGGCTGCGATCCAAAAGTCTACAAGCAATAAATGCTGGAGAGGGTGTGGAGAAAAGGGAACCCTCTTACATGTTGGTGGGAATGCAAACTAGTTCAGCCACTATGGAGAACAGTGTGGAGATTCCTTAAAAAAATGGAAATAGAACTGCCTTATGACCCAGCAATCTCACTTCTGGGCATACACACCAAGGAAACCAGAATTGAAAGAGGCACATGTACCCCAATGTTCATTGCAGAACTGTTTATAGTAGCCAAGACATGGAAGCAACCTAGATGTCCATCAGCAGATGAATGGATAAGAAAGCTGTGGTACATATACACAATGGAGTATTACTCAGCCATTAAAAATAATACATTTGAATCAGTTCTAATGAGATGGATGAAACTGGAGCCTATTACACAGAATGAAGTAAGTCAGAAAGAAAAACACCAATACAGTATACTAACACATATATATGGAATTTAGAAAGATGGTAATGATAACCTTGTATGTGAGACAGCAAAAGAGAAACAGATGTATAGAAGTCTTTTGGACTCTGTGGGAGAGGGAGAGGGTGGGATGATTTGGGAGAATGGCATTGAATCATGTATACTATCATATGTGAAACGAGTTGTCAGTCCAGGTTCATTGTATGATACTGGATGCTCGGGGCTGGTGCACTGAGATGACCCAGAAGGATGGTACGGGGAGGGAGGAGGGAGGGGGGTTCAGGCTGGGGAACACGTGCATACCTGTGGCGGACACATGTTGATGTAAGGCAAAAACCAATACAATATTGTAAAGTAATTAAGCTCCAATTAAAACAAATAAATTTATTAAAAAAAAAGAAAAAGTGTAAAACTCTTCAAGCCTGTAAAAATGAAAACTTAGGAGATACTATTATTCAGTCTGCAATATAATTATGTGTGATAAACAACTTCTGTTTTGTGCTCACTGTATTGTAAGCACCATGCAAAGCACTTTACATGTATTAAGGCATTTAATTCCACCACAAAATCTCTTCCATATGGTATTATTAATGTCCAAATTAAACACAGAGAAGTCCAATAATTTACTCCACATGACATGGGTAATTAGCAGTAGAATCAAGATTAAAACAGACATTTTGACTTTAGGGAATGTACCCTTAATCACTGCTTGTGAAACACAAACCTAATTTTTTAACATTGATAGAGGCACTTGATGAACTGGAAGAAGGTAAAATTGAGCAAATATAAATAAGTATAAAATAAACTAAAAACCTTGAAATCTGAAAACAAATCTTTGAATCCTAAAAGAAGCACCTTTAAGATATAAAAACAGAATTAAGAAGTCTTTACAAAGTTGCACAGGCAATATGATAAAGCAGGAAAAGTAAGGGAAGTTGTGGGAGGTAAGTCTCTAGCATTGAATGCAGTGGCCTCCATCAGCCACAGCTTCCCCTGTGCCATACTTACTGCCAACACACACAGAGGCTGCAGAAGATAAGGAGCCTCTTGCCTCGCCCCACCTGCCATTCATTTCTCTTCCACATTATAATGTGGAAGTATCAGCCTTTTGTGTCAACCTATGTGAATGTTTTCTGTATTGAGTCATAAGCATCTACAGGGCAGATAATAGATGTTACTCAACTCACTTGGAATATCACCCAACTCAGTACCACACTCAAGGTTTTTGATAAATAGATTTTAATTTTGATAAGCAGATGTGCTGCTATTTTACTCAATTTCACAGTTTCATACACCAAAAGGGTCTATTTTGAGGAATAAGAATGTGTTTTTGATCTAATATCTTTTCATGTTGATAAGAATATAGTTGAACACATGACTGCATGACATTGTTTGGAATAGAGAATGTCAGTAAAATATTCTTTAGAGAATATCATACCACATCTAAGGTTAATAAAAGTTCATTTTTACTGAAGATTCTGACAATGAATTTGTTCAGTTTGGGGACATGACCATTCTGGGCATTTTCTTTATGCACACAATCTGCTCTCCTGAATCTACTGAGCCTTTGTTTTCTGCAGTTAACCTCATCCTGCTGCTGCTCACGTTACCAGAGTATCTGGTATGGAACACAATCATTGTCCATTTCAAGGCATCAGTTAACTGGTAAGGGATGTCACACACCATCTTCCTTGCTCCTTCCATATTCTTTCTCTTCCTGAGAATATGACCCTGTGCAGGAGAGCACAGAGGAGGTCATTCAGTGAGAAATTAGGTCAAGTGGACACCAAGACACACGTTTTTTTTTTCTTCTGCATCTATTAAATATAATGTTCCATCCCAGCTGGCAAGGAATTTTTACCCAAAATATAGCATATCTTTCGTTGTAAAAACTGTGTACTATAAAAACATGGTTGGTTTTTCTGTTTTCCTAAGAGTGAGAGTGAACGATCAACATTAGGTCCACACTCATCTTGGGGAGAATGTGACTATTATAGATTAAAAACAAAAACAAAAACAAAAACAAAAACAAATCTGGACCATCTGAAATTCTTAACCAAAATTGTGGAAGGTGGGGAAGAAAACACAGTTCTGCCACAGTCTCAGGAGTAGTAAAAGCTAATCCAGGATAAAATTAAATAGTTAGAAATAAAAATTTCAGAAAGCTAATGATGTGTATACTAATTATTTTCTTCCTCTAAGTCATCACTTGAAGCTACAAGTTTAATTTAGATTAATTTGTTCTATTACTCAAATATTTCTATCGTTTGATCCCACTGAAAGTAACAGGATGCTACTTGATAAACCACAGCCACTGCTCAGTGGGTTCCTTCTTCACAAAGTGTAACCTGGTTTCCTTGCGGAAGGAACTCATCTCCATCTGCTTATACTCATCATACACAGCAATGACCCCATTTTTCCTTACATTTTTAGTTGTCTTCTCTACTAGATTGAGGAGTCTACTTTCTATTTTCCACTATTTCAAACACAGTACATTTGTCTACCATTGTGCCTCACACATGGTATTTTCTTAATTTTAATGAAAACTCACATACTACAAGTCTTGACTACAGCATGCCTCCCTGTCTACATTCATAATGATCTGTGAGAATAACAAGCTGAAGGTGGGTACAGACATGTTAAGGAATAATGAGAAATGCTACATGTTGGCAAATCAGTTGTTTAAGATATTCGAGAGCAGATGAGTGGTTATCACTTTAAAATATAATTTGAAAATGACTTCTCACCTTTAATCATTTAAGCTCAAAGCATTTTTTGTTTGAATGAACTAAAAACTTTGAGAAAAACAGATTTGGCTCTCAATAACAACCAAAATAGGCTTAAAAATTTTAATATACTTATGCTTCAAATGAAGTTATTTTAAATGATTAATCAAACCAAATACACTTTCCTAATGTGAATTTAGTTTTTATTACATTTTTATACTCAATGTGTCATAGAGAGTTTCCTCACAAACTTCCCCAATGCAGACATAAAGCAAGTATAACCATGTTGTCCTGATTCATTCTGGCACTCAAATAGTTGACATAGAATAATAAAAAGCTTTTCTGTTTATATTTAGGTAAATAATATTTTGATTATTAATTTCATACCTCCTTCAGAAGGTCCCCTTCATCATTCATCTCACACTGTTTTACTTAAGTTGGCTTTGGAAACCACAATATCCGTAACAAATGCATTCAGCATGTATTTATATGTATACCCCAAACAAACACTGCAGATGATGTATTGCATGGAGCCTTTTTCCAGAGGAATCTGGCAGTTAACAAAAGATAATCACCAGACTCTGATGTGTCATGCCCAAGGCACAGGACACCAGAAATGCACTAGAAAAGTCTAATCACAATACGCATTTATGCCTGACTCTGCAAACAAAGGACAAACAAAGCTTGAAACTATGCTGATCAACATTTTCTCCAACATACTGAAGTTTTGCTCTATAACAATTGTATTCTGGAATAAAATCCATTGTTAGACTGAGACAATGAAACATTTATTAGACAACTATGCTATCAAAGTCCACAGACAAAAGCACTGTTGGAAAATATTCATGTGAGAGACCCAGATTTTCACTGATTCCCAACATCTACTCAGTTGTAATTTCCATTATTATTTTATTCTCTAGCCTCACTTCTGGTCTCTAAATTAACTGCAATCTCTTGTTGCATAACTATTGTCATCTTTTTTTAGCCTTTTCAATTCTCCAAATACCAGTCTCTGAGGAACCTTGGCAATTCTAACTGTGTACATTGTACACAGAATCATCTACAAGCTGCCTTACATTGTCCCAGAATCAGTCAGAGAAAATAGGAGATGCTTTCTCAAAGGGAGGTTGCTACCTTCAATCTCAACTTCAAGACTCGTTGAAGGGGTGGTAGGAGGCACTTTGTGAATCCAGTCAAACTCTCTCTATCCTCCTCCATGCATGAAGTACAGTCTTCACAGCTGATCGTTCCTGTCCAAGTCATCTAAGTCTGAGGAAGTCCAGGCCAAACTCTAGCTGCTAAGCTGGGCCCAACTCTCTTGTTATCTCTCTTCAGTTTCATAGTCATTATTTTTTTTGTTGTAATCAACTCTAATTTTTCCTTATTTATTTGAAAGTCTTTCGATCATAATTTTTTTTCTTTCCTACCTTATGAACACAACTTCTTAGTTTACACTCTTTATTTCTTTCTAATCAAATTGCAATATTAGATTCAAATATATTGTATATAACAGTTACTATATTGCCAACAAATTTTGATCTCTGTTATTAATTACTAAAATATATACCAGAAAGATTTTCATTTCTCTCTTAAAAATTAAATTAAGCCTATTTACCTGTTCACATGGTTGTTTTTCATAATTTATTCCAAATCTAAATGCTGATTCTTTTTATAAAATTTAATAATACATGCATTTATTTTCTGAGGGCTTCTCTGGTGGCTCAGCAGTAAAGAATTCGCTTACCAGTGCAGGAGATGAGGGTTCAATCCCTGGGTTTGGAAGATTCCCTGGAGAAGGAAATGGTGACCCTTTCCAGTATTTTTATCTGGAAAATCCCATGGATAGAGAATCCTGGCAGCCTACAGTCCAGGGGGTCGCAAAGAGTCAGACATGACTTAGTGGCTAAACAAAACAAAACAAAGCCCAGAAGTATTTACTTTGAGGTCTCAAGATGAAGTCAAAAGTTACAGCCAAAGTTTTCAGGTAATCTAAATTATTTCAAACACAACAATCTAAATACTTTTTGCATCCATAACCATACTCTCTTTCCTTAGACCTCCAAATTACTAAAATTCTAATATTTGAGATAAAATGGAAAAATTGTGTCATAAAACAGTTTATACATTTCTGACAAATAAATCAGATAAAGAATTAGATCTTACTTTTTAAAATTTAGTTGCTCTTCATTTATGAGATATCATGTCATGCAGAGAACTCTTACATGCCCTATAAAGGGTAAATATCACATCATTAAGTCAGCGAGATCTTAATTCAGAGATTCTCATTTCTAATGACAATTTACTCATTGAGCACCTTTTGAATTCTGTTACACTCATTGGGCTTGTACACTATCACCTAATTGCCTAATCAAATTATCATTTGCCCCTCTTTATTATGATTGGGCTCCTCTGGCAGTAAACTACAAGATTAACCATTTAACAAAGTCCCTGACCAGGGAACTTTTAGCTTCTTCTCCCCCTCTCCCCCCCGCCCCTGGATCTAGTTGTATACTGACTGTGGTTAATTTCAAAATTGCTGAGTCTAGTTTTGCTGGTTATTTTATACATGCAATTTAATTAAATATTAAATAAACTAATATGAAGAAAGGTAGTCAACATTTCTTCAAATCTAAACTGAATGTTTTACAAAGACAGAAAATCATAAGCAAAAAGGGAGACAACAGAAAAAGAATTGACTGGTATAAAGCAGTAAGACAAATTGTACCTTTTAACAAACATCAGAGAGCTAACTCTACATAATCAGTAGACAATGCAGTGTATCACATAAAACTTTCCAGAATTAAGAGAAAGTAAATAAGAAAGAGAAGAGAAAAGAAACAAAGAAATGGAAAAAATGAAAAGGGAATTAAAACAGAAAAAGATGACCAATCCAGGAGATTGGACATAAGAATAATAAGAGATTCAGAAAAAGTTAAAAGAGAGAAAATATAGGGGGGATGAATCTTCAAAAACATTAATTTCCAAGAATCAAAGGGTGTGACTTTCAAGAATAAAAGAATACACTGAATATCTACTGACATGGATTACAATTGATACAAGACTCACCGTCACAAATTTTAAGAATACTAACACATATAATAGATAAGGAATAAAAATGAACTGAAGACTTCTTACTAACAACACTGGAAGCTGTAAAACAATGAAGAAAGAATTTCAGAGTCATATGTTAAGATATTAACCCATAATTCTATACTGATTCATAACTAATAATCAGGTGAAGAGCAAAATGAAGACGTGCTTCACACACTACTCATAAACTTCTCTCAGAAAACTGATAAAGATATGTGTCTCTGAAATACAAAACCAATAGAGAAGAAAACCACAGTTGCAAGTAACAGGAGATCCAAATGGGGAAAGTAAAAAGAATCTTCAGGAGATGGATAAGGTGAAATCTCACAATGATAGCTGAATATTAACAATAAAGTGCAATCAAATATGTTCA
The DNA here is from genome assembly GCF_001704415.2 of Capra hircus. Classification (NCBI taxonomy): domain Eukaryota; kingdom Metazoa; phylum Chordata; class Mammalia; order Artiodactyla; family Bovidae; genus Capra; species Capra hircus. The sequence goes on from NC_030809.1 coordinate 136,399,361, forward strand.
GCATAAAAAGCTGAAATTAAAAAAAGCAGCATAAAAAGAAATAACTTACAAAAATAATAAATGTTATTGTATATGACTGTGGGGAAAAAATTGGGATTGAATTTCTAGTATATACATTCAAAGAGGCAGAGGAACCAGAGACCAAGTTGCCAACATTCATTAGATAATTGAAGGAGAGAAAGCAAGGGAGTTCCAGAAAAACAACTACTTCTGTCTCATTGACTACACTAAAGATTTGGACTGTATGGATCACAAAAACTGTTGAAAATTCTTAAAGAAATGGCAATACCTTACCTGTCTCTGAGAAACCTGTATGTAAGTCAAGAAGCAGCAGTTAGATCCAGATATGGAACAACAGACTGGTTTCAAATTGGGAAAAGAATACAACAAGGCTGTATTACCCTGCTTATTTAGCATATATGCAGAGTACATCATACTATATTCTGGGCTGAGTGAGTCACAAGCTGAAATCAGATTGCCAGGAAAGCATCAACAACCTCAGAAATGTGGATGATACCACTTTAAGGGCAGAAAGCCATTAAAGAAGAACTAAAGAGCCTCTTGATGAGAGTGAAAGAGAAGAGTGAAAAAGCTGGCTTAAAATTCAACATTCAAAAAACACAACTGGCTCCATCACTTCATGACAAATAGAAGGGGAAAATTGGAAACAATGACAAATTTTATTTTCTTGTGCTCCAAAATCACTGTGAAAGGTGACTGCAAACATGAAATTAAAAGATGCTTGCTCCTTGGAAGGAAAGCCATGATAAATGTAGACATCAAATTAAAAAACAGAGACAATATTTTGCCAACAAAGCTCCATATAGTCAAAGCTATGGCTTTTCCAATAGTCATGTATGAATGTGACAGCTGGACCATAAAGAAGGCTGAGCACTGAAGAACTGATGCTTTTTTTCCTTTTCTTTTTAATGCTACAGTTTATTTTTAATATAAATTTATTTATTTTAATTAGAGGCTAATTACTTTACAATATTGTAGTTGTTTTGCCATACATTGACATGAATCTGCCACAGGTGTACATATGTCCCCATCCTGAACCTCCCTCCCACCTCCCTCCCCATCCCATCCCTCTTGGTCATCCCAGTGCATCAGCCCTGGGCACCCTGTCTCACACATCAAACCTGGACTGGTGATTCGTTTCACATATGATAATTTACATGTTTCAATGCCATTCTCCCAAATCATCCCATCCTTGCCCTCTCCCACAGAGTCCAATAGACTATTCTATACATCTGTGTCTCTTTTGCTGTCTCACATATAGGGTTATCGTTACCATCTTTCTAAATTTCATATTGTAGGAGATTTCTGGAGATTATGAGTGAAATGACATAAAACATACAAGACATACAAAAGACAGACAGGACACCACTCTGGTCAGAGAAACAACTGGGCAAACTAATTGCCATTTATTATTATAAAGCCCTCCTTAGGCAGAATTCCAGACTGTAAGAATAAGCCTTTTTAGTACAGTGCAGGTGCATACATGTTATCATATAGAAAAGGGGAGTGAAATCTCTGTCTACTGAAGAGTCTGCCCAAAGCCCTCATCTCCTTCTTATCTCAAGAAGGGAATGCTCCCTCGTTTGCAAGGGACCAATAAACTCAAGGCTGTGTCCAGACTCTTTGGCAGAACGCCTCGTATGCAAGGACGCTCAGCCTGAGCAGAGAGACCCGTTTGCAGGCACATCTCTGCTACCCTATTAACCCTTCACATATATATGCGTTAGTATACTGTATTGGTATTTTTCTTTCTGACTTACTTCACTCTGCATAATAGGCTCCAGTTTCATCTACCTCATTAGAACTGACTCAAATGTATTCTTTTTAATGGCTGAGTAATATTCCATTGTGTATATGTACCACAGCTTTCTTATCTATTCGTCTGCTGATGGATATCTAGGTTGCTTCCATGTCCTGGCTATTGTAAACAGTGCTGTGATGAACATTGGGGTGCACATGTCTCTATCAATACTGCTTTCCTCGGTGTGTAGGCCCAGCAGTGAGACTGCTGTGTCATATGGCATTTCATAAAAAGATGGACTTGATAAAGGACAGAAATGGTATGGACCTAACAGAGGCAGAAGAAATTAAGAAGAGGTGGCAAGAATATACAGAAGACCGGTACAAAAAAGATCTTCACGATCAAGATAATCACGATGGTGTGATCACTCACCTAAAGCCAGACATCCTGGAATGTGAAGTAAAGTGGGCTTTAGGAAGCATCACTTCAAAGAAAACTAGTGGAGGTGATGGAATTCCAGTTGAGCTATTTCAAATCCTGGAAGATGATGCTGTGAAATATGCCAGCAAATTTGGAAAACTCATTAGTGGCCAAGGGCTGGAAAAGCTCAGTTTTCATTCCAGTTCCAAAGAAAGGCAATGCCAAAGAATACTCAAACCTACAACACAATTGCACTCATCTCACAAGCTAGTAAAGTAATGCTCAAAATTCTCCAAGGCATGCTTCAGCAATACGTGAGCTGTGAACTTCCTGATGCTTAATCTGGTTTTAGAAAAGGCAGAGGAACCAGAGATCAAATTGCCAAAATCCACTGGATCATCAAAAAAGCAAGAGAGTTCCAGAAAAACATCTATTTCTGCTTTATTGACTATGATAAAGCCTTTGACTGTGTGGATCACAATAAACTGGAAAATTCTGAAAGAGATGGGAATACCAGACCACCTGACCTGCCTCTTGAGAAGCCTATATGCAGGTCAGGAAGCAACAGTTAGAACTGGACATGGAACAACAGACTGGTTCCAAATAGGAAAAGTAGTACATCAAGGCTGTATATTGTCACTCTGCTTATTTAACTTCTATGCAGAGTACCTCATGAGAAACGCTGGACTGGAAGAAACACAAGCTGGAATCAAGATTGCCAGGAGAAATATCAATCACCTCAGATATGCAGATGACACCACCTTTATGGCAGAAAGTGAAGAGGAACTAAAAAGCCTCTTGATGGAAGTGAAAGTGGAGAGTGAAAAAGTTGGCTTAAAGCTCAACATTCAGAAAATGAAGATCATGGCATCCAGTCCCATCACTTCATGGGAAATAGATGGGGAAACAGTGGAAACAGTGTCAGAATTTATTTTTTTGGGCTCCCAAATCACTGCAAATGGCGATTGCAGCCATGAAATTAAAAGATGCTTACTCCTTGAAAGAAAAGTTATGACCAACCTAGATATTATATTCAAAAGCAGAGACATTACTTTACCAACAAAGGTCCGTCTAGTCAAGGCTATGGTTTTTCCTGTGGTCATGTATGGATGTGAGAATTAGACTGTGAAGAAGGCTGAGTGCGGAAGGATTGATGCTTTTGAACTGTGGTGTTGGAGAAGACTCTTGAGAGTCCCTTGGACTGCAAGGAGACCCAACCAGTCCATTCTGAAGGAGATCAGCTCTGGGATTTCTTTGGAAGAAATGATTGTAAAGCTGAAACTCTAGTACTTTGGCCACCTCATGCAAGAGTTGACTCATTGGAAAAGAATCTGATGCTGGGAGGGACTGGGGGCAGGAGGAGAAGGGGACGACCCAGGTTGAGATGGCTGGATGGCATCACTGACTCGATGGACGTGAGTCTGAGTGAACTCCGGGAGATGGTGATCTACAGGGAGGCCTGGTGTGCTGTGATTCATGGGATTGCAAAGAGTTGGACATGACTGAGTGACTGAACTGTACTGAACTGAACTGAACTAAACTTGGTGTTTGATCTTTGATAATTTGATTAATATGTGTCTTGAGGCGTTTTGCCTTGGGTTTATCCTTTTTGAGACTCTCTGGGTTTCTTGGACTTGGGTGACTATTTCCTGACCCTTTTTAGGGAGGTTTTCAACTATTTTCTCCTCAAGTATTTTCTCATGATCTTTCTTTTTGTTTTCTTCTTCTGTGACTCCTATGACTCGATTGTTGGGGCATTTAACATTGTCCCAAAGGTCACTGAGGTTGTCCTCATTTCTTTTAATTCTTTTTTCTTTTTTCTTTTTTTAATCTCTGATTCATTTATTTCTAACATTCTATCTTCTACCTCACTTCTCCTATCTTTTGCTCTGTTATTCTACTGTTGGTTCCCTCCAGAGTGTTTTTGATCTCTTTTATTGCATTATTCATGATATATTGACTCTTTTTAAAATTTCTTCTAGGTCCTTGTTAAACATTTCTTGCATCTTCTCAATCCTTGTCTCCAGGCTATTTATCTGTAACCCCATTTTGTTTTCAAGATTTTGGATCATTTTCACTATTATTATTTGAAATTATTTATCAGGTGGTTTCCTTATCTCTCCCTCATTTGTTTGTTTTGGTGTGCATTTATCCTGTTCCTTTACGTGCTTGGTATTTCTCTGCCATTTCAACTTGTTTACATTGCTGTGTTTGGGGTGGCCTTTCCGTATCCTGGCAGTTTGTGGTTCCTCTTTATTGTGGAGTTTACTCAATGTGGGTGCAGTTGGACAAGTGGCTTGTCAAAGTTTCCTGGTTAGGGAAGCATGTGTCGATGTTCTGGTGGGTGGAAATGGATTTCTCCTCTTTGCAGTGCAATGAAGTGTCCAGCAGTGAGTTTTGAGATTTCAGTGGGTTTGGCATAATTTTTGGCAGCTTGTTTATTGAAGCTTAGGGCTATGTTTCTGTGTTGCTGGAGAATTTGCATGGTATGCCTTGCTCTGGAACTTGTTGGCCCTTGGGTGGTGCTTGGTTTCAGTGTAGTTATGGAGGATTTTGATGAGCTCTTATCGATTAATGTTCCCTGGAGTCAGGAGTTCTCTGGTGTTCTCAGGTTTTGAACTTAAGCCTCCTGCCTCTGGTTTTCAGTCTTATTTGTACAGTATCCTCAAGACTTCTCCGTTTATACTGCACTGATGATAAAACATCTAGGTTAATGATGAAAAGTTTCTCCCCAGTTAGGGACACCTGGAGAGGTACACAGAGTTACATGGAGAAGAGAAGAGGGAGGAGGGAGATAGAGGTGACCAGGAGGAGAAGAGGGGGAATCAAAAAGGGAGAGAGCAAGCTAGCCAGTAATCACTTCCCTATGCTTTCTAATTGTGTTGTTGAAGAAGACTTTTGAGAGTACCTTGGACTGCAAGGAGATAAAACCAGTCAATCCGAAAGAAAATCAACCCTGAATATTCATTGTTTTTGAAGTTGCATTATTTTGGCCACCTGATTCAAAGAGCCAATTCATCGGCTAAGCCAATTTATGGGAAGGATGGAAGGCAAAAGGATAAGGATGTAGCAGAGGATGAGATGGTGAGACAACATTGATGGCTTACAGTGAATGGAGTCAGATTCATGATCTCTGAAGGAAAGAATTTCAGTTTTGGATCAAAGACAGTTTCAGTCACTTAGAGCTTTGTGAGGCAAAAGTTTTATTACAGTAAAAAAGGGATAGAAAAACTTCTGACATAGGCACCAGAAAGGGGCAGAAGTGCCCCATTCACTTGTTTTGGTGGAGCTTTATATTATTTTTCAATTGTTTACTAACAATATAATGGTCTTACCAGACTCACTCCCACAACAGATACCTTAAGATAACACTATTAGTCAGAAGGTTCTTGTTAAGAAGGAGAAAAAGTTCCTCAAACATGATACATTGTTGTTATGCAATCATTAGTACAGAGCTTAAGGGAAAACACCCTTGAGAAACATTGTTTTGTTATGTAATCACTGGCTCTGTGCTTAAAGAAAGTCAGTCTTAGAATAAATATATTGTTGCCATAACAACTCAAGAGTTCAAGAAAAGAAAAAAAAGAGTCTCTTGTGACCAAGACAAAGCAATGTAGGAAAAAAAGAAAAAAGTCTGTTGCTTTTTCCTCCTTGAGGTCCCTGGACTCCTTTCTCCTCCTCAAGGGCTCTGGACTCCTTATCAATATACCTAAAATTAACTCTCTTAGCATCATTGATTCAATGAACATGATTTGAGAATATTTTAGGTTACAGTGGAGGACAGAGGACCTTGATGTTCTACAGTTCATTATGTCACAAAGAGTCACACATGACTTAGTGACTGAAAAACAATGGCAACGTTAAGCTAGTGGGAAAAGAAAAGACAATTATTAACTTTGAAACTGTATTCTTTTATTGGGACTTGAATCCAGTCGCATCTCAAATTGGGACTTGAATCCACAGTCTCTGACTTAGGAGGGAATTCGAATCCACAGTCTTTTGACTGAAACTGCACATCTGGTCTCAGGATTTACTGAAGCTGAGGTTCTTTTGTCTCAGCACAGAGAGAACTCAGAAAGAAACAAAGTGATAGGCAAAAGGTGAGTGCTTGTGAGAGATACAGACAGGTAAGCAATGGAGTGCAGCCAAAAGAACAAAGAGGGTTATATTTTTAGAGTCAAAGAAAATGTGGGAGCAGAGAAGACCACCTTCTTCCTCATTTTTGGGTTGCTATCAAGATTTATGTCATTAGTCCTTCCTTTGAACCTATATGGTGTAACTGGGACTGTCATGGCACTACTTGAATCATATGTATAATACTAAAATGGTGGTAGCATATACCAAAAGATAAGGATTCATCTCAGGTTCTGGTATAGTGTGCCATTTCACCTAGTTTCTTTCCCCTTTCACTTATATTCTTATCTCGGTTACATGAAGAGATGCTACTCTTCAAAGTCCATTAATCCCTGACTTCCTGTAACAAAATTCAGACCCCCGTATCTATTGGCATGCGTTGTAACTAATGGGTCTTGTGATCTGACTATGCCCAGCACTCAAATGCACCTCGTTTTTTTTCAAGGTAGTGTAGAGAGTTATTGGATTCTTTTCTTGAGTGGTCATTGGCTGAAAATAATCTCCCCCAATTCTTTAAAATTGCCTTTCTGTCTTTACTCTCCTATAGGATTTCTAAACTAAAAATTTAACTATCCTACTATATCCCCATCAACTCCATGGAAAAGAAAAATTTATATGGGCAAAGAAAATTATCATATAACAATAGTACATTGCTTAGTTTTGAACAGCTTTATAGTTGTGAAATGTATTTACAATGTAAATACTAAATATTTATTCTATTAAAATTACAATAGTTTATTAGGATGATTATGAAAATTGAAAGTGTGCATGTTCATTCAAGGAAAAGGAAGGAAAGAGACAACAAAGACAGTTGTTTAATGGAAAAAAAATAGAGATGAATAAATAGTAATTTAAGTAAAATTTTCAGGTATAGTGAGTAAAAAAAAATATTTAGCTAAAAAAATTGAGACTGGATATCTCAATTGGGACAAAGAACTGTTTATTTAAACCATTGTGCATATATAACTTTTACTTGACTGGTGATAAGTTAATGGAGTAGGAAGACTTGGACTCACCACCTCTCACTCAAACATCCAAAACACAAGTAACTACTGAACAATCATTGATAAAAAAGGTTGGGACATACCAGAAAAAGATATTCTATATCAAAAGATAAAGCAGAAGCCACAAGACAGCAGGGGTACTGTTGCAATATAATCATATCTCATGCCCACCAGGTGGGAATGACCTAGAAACTGGAAAATAATTAAACTGCAGGGGTTCTCCCACAGGAGTGAGTTCTGAGCCCCACTTCAGGCTACCAAGCCATTTGGTTTCAGAGGCTAGTTAGGGCTTGAGTTCAGGAGCTTCACAAGACTGGGAGAAATATAGACTTCAATCTTGGAAAGTAGCCACAAAGTTTCACATGGACTGGGACTGAGGGCAAAGTAGTGACTTCATAGGACAATGGGCCAGACTACCTGAGGATCTTTGAGGGTCTCCAAGGAAGCCAGGAGTTTGTAGTGGCCTTGAGTGAGGAGCAAGGTCACTGGTGGCCCCTAGGAAATATTCAAAGGTGTGAGAACTTCAGTAGGTCACCCTTTTGCCATTGAGAATGTCCCCATCCAAGAGCCCACAGGCTCCAGTGGAGAGATGCATTGTGCCAAACAAGCAACAGGAAGAGAACAGAGCCCCATCCATCAACAAACAGGCAGCATAAAGTCCTCTTGAGCACATAGTCACCTCCAGACACACTTCTTGATGTGGCCTTACCCATCAGAGGGACAAGACCCAATTCCAGCCACACACTAGCACCTCCCACCAGAAAGTCTGCACAAGCTCCTAGACCAAATGAACCCAACAAAGGGCAGACACAAGAGGCAAGAACTACAATCTTGCAGCCTGAAGAACAGAGCTCACAGACACAGAACTTTAGACAAAATGAGACATCAGAGACACATGTTCAGCAGACAAAAAATTAAGAATTAAGAAAAAACCTCAGAAGAATACCTAAGTGAGATGGAGATAGACAATATACTTGAGGAATAATTCAGGTTAATTATAATAAAGATGATAAAAAAAATCTCACAAAAGTATGTAGGCACAGGCTGAAAAGATATAAGAAATGTTTCTCAAAGAGCTAGAAAATGTAAAAAACAAAGGGAGATGAACAATACAGTAGCTGATATGAAAAATACACTAGATGGAATCAATAGCAAAATAATTGAGACAGAACAAATAAGTGATCTGGAAAACAGATTGGTGAAAATCACTACTGTGGAATAAATTTAAAAAAATGAAAAGAAATGAGGACAGTCTAAGAGATGTCTGGGACAACAACAAATATACCAACATTCACATTATATTGGTGCCACAAGGAAAAGAGAGAAAGGTCCTGGGGGCGGGGGGTAATATTTGAAGAGATAATTGCTGAAAACTTTCCTAACATGGAAAAGTAAACACTCATCCAAGTCCAAAAAGTGCAGAGATTCCAATACAAGATAAGCCCAAGGATGAAAAGCTGAGACACATATCAACTAAATTGACAAGAATTAAAGACAAACAGGAAATATTAAAAGCAACAGAAGAAAAGCAACAAATAGCATGAAAGGGAATCCCCATAAGGTTATCAGCTTACTTCTTAGCAGAAACTTCAGGCCAGAAGGGAATGGCACACTATATTGAAAGTGATGAAAGGCAAAAACCTACAACCAAGAATGCTCTGTACAGCAAGGCATGCATTCAGATTTGATGGATAAATCAAAAGCTTTACAGAGAATCAAAAGCCAAAAATCAACACCACCAAACCAGCTTTATGAAAAATGCTAAATGGCTTTCTCTATGCAGAAAAAAAAAACCCACTAAAAGCAAGAAAATTACAAATGGGAAAGGTCAACAGCCAAGGCAAATATATATATATATATATATATATATATATATATATATATATATATATTTTATACTAAAAGTAGGGAATCATCCACACACAAATAGGATATCAAAGTTGGTAATTGTGAGAGGAGGAGAGTATTAATGCAGGATACCAAAAATGCATTTGAAATTAACAAACCAGCAATTAAAAAAATCTTTTATGTAGAGATGGATATATCAAAATCTCATGGAAACTAAAAACAAAAATCTACAATAGATACACACACACAAAGAAAAAGTATCCTAAACACAACACTAAAGAGTCATCAAAAGAGAAATGAATAAAAGAGGAAGGAAAGGAAAAAAAGATGTATAAAAACAAATTCAAAGCAATTAACAAAATGGCAATAAGGACAAACATAGGAATAATTGCTTTAAATTTAAGTGGACTAAATTCTCCAACCAAAAGAAACAGACTGACTGAATGGATCGAAAAATAAGACCATATATATATGAGGTCTACAAGAAACCCACTTCAGATTTAGGTACATATACAGACTGAAAGTGAGAAAATGGAAAACTATATCCCATGCAAATCAAAACCAAAAGAAAGCTGGAATAGCAATACTTATATCAGAAAATATAAACTTTAAAATAAAGTGTTATTATATAAAGAAGGATGCTACATAATGATTAAGGGATAAATCCCAGAAGAAAATAAAACATTTGTAAATATATATGCACTCAACATAGGAGGACTTCAATATATAAGGAAAATACTAAACCATAAATGATGAAATAAACAGTCACACAAAAATAGTGGGACTGTTTAACACCCCACTTTCATCAATGGAATGATCATTTAGATAGAAAATCAAAAAGGAAACACAGGCTTCAAATGACACATTAGATCAGATGAACTTAACAGATATTTATAGAGCACGCTATCTGAAAGTAGCATCATGCACATTCTTTTCAAGCAAACATAGAACATTATAAGGATATTAATTAGATCACACACTGGCTGATAAATCAAGCCTTGGTAAATTTAAGAAAATTTAAATCATATCAAGCAAATTTTCTGACCACAGTGCTATTGATTAGAAATATCATACAAGAAAAAAAAAAAACCTGTTTAAAAAATCCATGAACACATGGAGGCTAAGCAACAGGTTACTTAATATGAAGCCATCAATGGGTCACTGAATAAACCAAAGAGGAAATAAAAAATAAATCTAGAAACAAATGAAAACAAAAACACAATGATTCAAAACCTCTAAATGAAGCAAAAACAGAGTTTTAAGAGGGAAAATTTATAACAATTTTACCTCAGAAAACAAGAAAAATCTCAAATAAACAATGTAGTATTACACCTAGAGCAACTAGAGAAAGAAGGCTAAATAAAACCCAAAGTTACTAGAAGGAAAGAAATCATAAAGATGAAAAGAGAAATAAATGAAATAGAGGGGGAAAAACAGTTGCAAGGATCAATGAAACTAAAAGCTGGTTCTTTGAAAATATAAACAAAATTGATAAACCCTTGGTTAGACTCATCAAGAAAAAAAGGGGAGAGGACTCAAATCAATAAAATTAGAAATAAAAAAGGAGCAGTCACAACAGACACCACAGAAATACAAAGAATGATAAGAGACAAGCAATTATATGTCAATAAAATAGATAAACTAAAAGAAACAGACAAATTCTTACAAAGGTACGTCTCCCATGACTAAAGCAGGAAGAAATAGAAGCTTTGAACAGGCCAATCACAAGTACTGAAATTGAAACTGATGTAAAAACGTTCAACTAATAAATGTCCAGAACCAGATGGCTTCACAAGCAATTTCTATCAAACATTTAGAGAAGAGTCCACACTTATCCTTCTGAAAAAATTACAGAGAAAAGGACATTTCCAGACTCATTCTATCAGTCTACAATCACCCTGATATTAAACTCAGACAAGGAGAGAGACATGATGGTGGATGTGGAATACTTCTTTTTCCACCAATGCATCAATAATACAGAAGATCCTTCAGAACAGCAGATGAGAGATGGCAGGAATCCATGAGCACTGGAAAGGGATATAGAGATTCATGCAAAGCTTGGTAGAGAAAGGGATGGAGGAGAAAAATAGGAGAGTGAGCATAACTGGACTTACACCTGGGGGGTGAGGGAACTGCCAAAGAGTAGAATAAAGGAAAAAGAATGAAAAGAATTGAGGATAATCTCAGAGACTTCTGGGACAATATTAAATGTACCAGCATTCAAATTATAGGGGTCCTAGAAGAAGAAGAAAAAGAGAAAAGTTTTAAGAAAATTTCTGAACATTATAGCTGAAAATTTTCCCAACATGGGAAAGGAAACAGTCAATCAAGTCCACTAAGCACAGAGTTCCATACAGGATAAAACACACATGTATCTCAGAAACATGCTGAGACACATACTAATCAAATTAACAAAAATTAAACACAATGAAAAGATATTAGAAACAGGAAGGGAAAAGCAACAAGTAACATACAAGAAAATCCCATATGATTAACAGTTGATCTTTCAGTAGAAACTGTGGGCCACAAGGAAATGGCAGAATATATTTAAAGTTCTGAAAAGGAAAAATCTACAACCAAGATCACATACCTGGGAAAGATCTCATTCAAACTTGATGAAGAAATCAAAAGTTTTATAGGAAAGCAAAAGTTAAGAGAATTTCGTACTGCCAAACCAGATTTACAACACATGTTAAAGGGATTTCTATAGGTAGAAAACACAAGAAAATAACCCAGAAGAATTAAGAAAATGGCAATGGGAACATTTGTATCAATATTTTCAGGGCAGCAATGGAGACACAGACACAGAGAACAGATTCATGGACATGGGGTGTTGGGGAGATATCATCTTTTAGGATTTGAAATAGATCAACTGTAATTCCATCACCTCCACTAGCTTTGCTCATAGTGATGCTTCCTAAGGCCCACTTGACTTTGCACTCCAGGATGTCTGGCTCTAGGTGAGTGATCACATTTTCATGGTTATCTGGGTCACTAACATCTTTTTTGTATAGTTCTTCTGTGTATTCTTGCCACCTTTTCTTAATATTGTCTGCTTCTCTTAGGTCCATACTGTTTCTGTACTTTATTGTGTCCATTATTGCATGAAATATTCCCTTGGTATCTCTAATTTTCTTGAAGAAATCTCTAGTCTTTCCCATTCCATTATTTTCCTCTATTTCTTTGCAATGATCACTGAGGAAGGTTTTCTTCTCTCTCCTTGCTATTCTTTGGAATTCTGCATTCAAATGGGTATATCTTTCATTTTCTCCTTTGCCTTTACCTTCTCTATCTTAGCTGTTTGTAAGGCCTTCTCTGACAACCATTTTTCCTTTTTGCATTTCTTTTTTTTGTGGGAGGGGATGTTCTTGATCACTGCCTCCTGTACAATGTCATGAACCTGTGTCCATAGTTCTTCAGGAACTCTATCAGATTAAATCCCTTGAATCTATTTGTCACTTCCATTGTATAATTATAAGGGACTTTATTTAGGTCATACCTGAAGGGTTTAGTGGTTTTCCCTACTTTCTTCAATTTAAGTCTGAATTTAGCAATAAGGAGTTCATGATCTAAGCTACAGTCAGCTCCTTGTCTTGTTTTTGCTGACTGTATAGAGCTTCTCCATCTTTGGCTGCAAAGATTATAATCAATCTGATTTCAGTATTGACCATCTGGTGATATCCATGTGTAGAATCTTCTCTTGTGTTGTTGGAAGAGGGTGTTTGTTATGACCAGTGCATTCTGTTGACAAAACTCTATCAACGTTTTTCCTGCTTCATTCTTTACTACAAGGCCAAATTTACCTTATACTCCAGATATCTCTTGACTTTCTACTTTTGCATTCCAGTCCCTTATGATGAAAAGGATATCATTTTTGGGTGTTAGTTCTAGAAGGTCTTGTAGGTCTTCATAGAACCATTTAACTTCAGCTTCTTCAGCATTACTGGTTGGAGCATAGACTTGGATTATTGTGATATTGAATGGTTTTCCTTGGAAATTAACAGAGATCTTTCTGTCGTTTTTGATATTGCACCCATGAACTGCATTTTGGACTCTTGTTGACTACAACGGCTACATAAGCAATGTAGCACTCCATAAAGGAAAAAAATAAAATTCATTTATCTTTTTCCATATGTGTAGTAATATTGTTGCCTTTTTCCTTTTTTGAAGTGGATTGTATTCTTTTCTTTACTTATGGGGATTTGATGTACAATATTATATAAGTTAGAAGTGTACAATATGAAAAAGTGAAAAGTGAACGTTAGTCATTTAGTCATGTCCAACCCTTTGTGACCCCATGCACTGTAGTCCAGATATCCATGAGAACTCTTTGTCCAAGGAATTCTCCATGCATGAATAGTGGTGAGGGTAGCCTTTCCTTTCTATAGGGCATCTTCCCATCCCAGAGATCAAAGCCAGGTCTCCTGCATTGCAGGCAAATTCTTTACCACTTGACCCACCAAAGAAGTCCATATATAACACAGTGAGTCACAAATTTTAAAGGCTATACTCCAATTATAGTATTATAAAAATTGGCTAATTCCTTGCATTGTACATATATAATTGTAGCTACTATTTATTTTATACATAATTGTTTTTACCTCTGTCCACTACCCCATATTGCCCCTCTCCCTTTCCATCTCCCAGCTGTAACATGTAGTTTGTTGCCAGTATCTGTGAGTCTGTTTCTATTTGGTTGTATATCTAGTTCATTTAATTCTTTAATTTCCATACATTGAAATCATACACTATTACATATTTTGACAGACGTGTTTCACTTAGCATAGTACCCTCAAAGTCCATCCATGTTTATAAAAATGACAAAATTTCAATTTTTTTGGCTGAGTAATAGTCCATTGTATCTATATCCCACATCTTCCTTACCCATTCATCTGCTGATGGACACATAGGTTGCTTCTTATATGTTGTTGTTCAGTCACTCAGTTGTGTCTGATTCTTTGAAACCCTAAGGACTTCAGCAGGCCAGGTTTCCCTGTCCTTCACCATCTCCCAGACCTTGCTCAAACTCATGCCCATTGAGTCAGTGAAGCCATCCAACCATTTCATCCTCTGTCACCCTCTTCTCCTCCTGCCTTCAATCTTTCCCAGAACTAGGGTCTTTTCTAATGAGTCAGCACTTCTCATCAGGTGGCCAAAGTATTGGAGCTTCAGCTTTAGCATCAGTCCTTCCAATATATGGTCAGGACTGATTTTCTTTAGGAATGACTGGTTTGATCTCCTTGCAGTGCAAGGGACTCTGAAGAGTCTTATCCAACACCACACTTCAAAAGCATTATTCTTTGACACTCAGCCTTCCTCATGGTCTAACTCTTATATCTATCTATAGATGATTCCTGGACAAAACCATAGCTTTGACTGTATGGACCTATGTTGGTAAAATAATGACTCTGATTTTTAATAGGCTATCTAGGCTGGTCATAACTTTTCTTCCAAGGACCAAGCATTTTTTAATTTCATGGCTGCAATCACCATCTGCAGTGATTCTGGAGCCCAAGAAAATAAAGTCTCACTGTTTCCATTGTTTCCCCATCTATTTGCTATGAAGTGATGGGACTGGATCCCATAATATTAGTTTTTTGAATGAATGCTGAGTTTTAAGCCAGCTTTTCCACTCTCCTCTTTCACTTTCATCAAGAAGCTCTTTAGTTCATATTCACTTTCTACCATAAGTGTGGTGTCATCTGCATATGTGAGATTATTGATATGTCTCCAGGCAATCTTGATTCCAGCTTGTACTTCATCCAGCCCAGGATTTCACATGATGTACTAAGCTTATAAGTTAAATAAGCAGGGTGACAATATACAGCATTAACGTACTCCTGCCCCAATTAGGAACCAGTTCATTGTTCCTTATCTGTTTGCAACTGTTGCTTCTTGACCTGCATACAGGTTTTTCAGGAGACAGGTAAGGTAGTTTGGTACTCCCATCTCTTTAAGAATTTTCCAGTTTGTTGTGATTGACACAGTCAAACACTTTAGCATAGTCAATGAGGCAGAAGTAATTGTTTTTCTGGAATTCTCTTGCTTTTTCTATGACCTGTCAGATGTTAGCAATTTGATCTTGGTTCCCTTGCCTTTTCTAAATCTGGCCTGAACATGTCAAATTTCTCAGTTCATGTATTGTTGGAGACTAGCTTGGAGAATTTTGAGCATTACTTTGCTAGCATGTGAAATGAGTGCAACTGTGTGGTAGTTTGAACATTTTTTTGTCACTGCTCTTCTTTTGGATTGGAATTAAAACTTAACCTTTTCCAGTCCTGTGGCCACTGCTGAGTTTTCCAAATTTGGTGACATATTGAGTGCAGCATTTTAACAGCATCTTTTTTTTTTTTAAGGATTTGAAATAGTTTAGCTGGTATTCCATCACTTCCACTAGCTTTTTTCATAGTGATGCTTCCTAAGGCCCACTTTACTTCTCACTATAAGATATTAAGTGAGTGATCACATCACCATGGTTATCTGGGTCTCTGAGATCTTTTTTGTGTAGTTATTCTGTGTATTCTTGCCACCTCTTCTTAATATCTTCTGCTTCTCTTTGTTCCATAACATTTCTGTCCTTCATTTTGCCCATCTCTGCATGATGTTTCCCTTGATATCTCTAAATTTCTAAGCAGATCTCTAGTCTCCCATTCTATTGTTTTCCTCTATTTCTTTACATTGTTTACTTAGGAAGACTTCCTCATCTCTCCTTGCTATTCTTTGGAACTCTGCATTCAGATGGGTTTATCTTTCTTTTTTATTTTTACTTTATTTTGCTTTACAATACTGTATTGGTTTTGCCATACATTGACATGAATCAGCCATGGGTATACATGAGTTCCTAATCCTGAAACCCCCTCCCACCTCCCACCCGATATCATCTCTCTGGAACAACCCCGTGCACCAGCCCCAAGCATCCTGTATCCTGTATTGAACATAGACTGGCGATTCATTTCTTACATGATAGTATACATGTTTCAGTGCCATGCTCCAAAATCATCCCACCCTCTCCCTCTCCACAGAGTCTAAAAGTCCGTTCTATACATCTGTGTCTCTTTTGCTGTCTCACATAGAGGGTTATCATTACCATCTTTCTAAATTCCATATATATGAGTTTTTCTTTCTGGCTTACTTCACTCTGTATAATCGGCTCCAGTTTCATCCATCTCATCAGAATGGATTCAAATGAATTCTTTTTAACGGCTGAGTAATACTCCATTGTGTATATGTACCACAGCTTTCTTATCCATTCATATGCTGATGGACATCTAGGTTGTTTCCATGTCCTGCCTATTATAAACAGTGCTGCGATGAACATTTGGGTACATGTGTCTCTTTCAATTCTGGTTTCCTTGTTGTGTATGCCCAGCAGTGGGATTGCTGGGTCATATGGCAGTTCTCTTTGCAATTTTTTAAGGAATCTCCACACTGTTCTCCACAGTGGTTGTACTAGTTTGCATTCCCACCAACAGTGTAGGAGTGTTCCCTTTTCTCCACACTCTCTCCAGCATTTATTGCTTGCAGATTTTTGGGTGGCAGATATTCTGACTGGTGTGAAGTGGTACCTCATTGTGGTTTTGATTTGCATTTCTCTAATAATGAGTGATGTTGAGCATCTCTTCATGTGTTTGTTAGCCATCTGTATGTCTTCTTTGGAAAAATGTCTATTTAGTACTTTGGCTCATTTTTTTGATTGGGTCGTTTATTTTTCTGGAATTGAGTTGCATAAGTTGCTGGTATATTTTTGAGATTAGTTGTTTGTCAGTTGCTTCATTTGCTATTATTTTCTCCCATTCTGAAGGCTGTCTTTTCACCTTGCTTATATTTTCCTTTGTTGTGCAGAAGCTTTTAATTTTAATTAGATCCCATTTGTGTATTTTTGCTTTTATTTCCAGAATTCTGGGAGGTGGATCATAGAGGATCCTGCTGTGATTTATGTCAGAGAGTGTTTTGCCTACGTTCTCCTCTAGGAGTTTTATAGTTTCTGGACTTACATTTAGATCTTTAATCCATTTTGAGTTTATTTTCGTGTGCAGTGTTAGAAAGTGATCTAATTTTGTTCTTTTACAAGTGGTTGACCAGTTTTCCCAGCACCACTTGTTAAAGAGATTGCCTTTACTCCATTGTATATTCTTGCCTCCTTTGTCAAAGATAAGGTGTCCATATGTGTGTGGATTTATCTCTGGGCTTTCTATTTTGTTCCATTGATCTTTATTTCTGTCTTTGTGCCAGTACCATACTGTCTTGATGACTGTGGCTTTGTAGTAGAGCCTGAAGTCAGGCAAGTTGATTCCTCCAGTTTCATTCTTCTTTCTCAAAATTGCTTTGGCTATTCGAAGTTTTTTGTATTTCCATACAAATCTTGAAATGATTTGTTCTAGTTCTGTGAAAAATATCGCTGGTAGCTTGATAGGGATTGCATTGAATTTGTAAATTGCTTTGGGTAGTATACTCGTTTTCACTATATTGATTCTTCCAATCCATGAACATGGTCTATTTCTCCATCTATTAGTGTCCTCTTTGATTTCTTTCATCAGTGTTTTATAGTTTTCTATATATAGGTCTCTGGTTTCTTTAGGTAGATATATTCCTAAGTATTTTATTCTTTTTGTTGCAATGGTGAATGGAATTGTTTCCTTAATTTCTTTTTCTACTTTCTCATTATTTGTGTATAGGAATGCAAGGGATTTCTGTGTGTTGATTTTGTATCCTGCAACTTTACTGTATTCATTGATTAGCTCTAGTAATTTTCTGGTGGAGTCTTTACGGTTTTCTATGTAGAGGATCATGTCATCTGCATACAGTGAGAGTTTTACTTCTTCTTTTCCAATTTGAATTCCTTTTATTTCTTTTTTTGCTCTGATTGCTGTGGCCAAAACTTCCAGAACTATGTTTAATAGTAGCTGTGAAAGTGGGCACCCTTGTCTTGTTCCTGACTTTAGGGGAAATGCTTTCAATTTTTCACCATTGAGGATAATGTTGGCTGTGGGTTTGCCATATATAGCTTTCATTATGTTGAGGTATGTTCCTTCTATTTTTGCTTTCTGGAGAGTTTTTACCATAAATGGATGCTGAATTTTGTCAAAGGCCTTCTCTGCATCTATTGAGATAATCATATGGCTTTTATTTTTCAATTTGTTAATGTGGTGAATTACATTGATTGATTTGTGGATATTGAAGAATCCTGGCATCCCTTGGATAAAGCCCACTTGGTCATGGTGTATGATCTTTTTAATGTGTTGTTGGATTCTGATTGCTAGAATTTTGTTGAGGATTTTTGCATCTGTGTTCATCAGTGATATTGGCCTGTAGTTTTCTTTTTTGGTGGCATCTTTGTCAGGTTTTGGTATTAGGGTGATGGTGGCCTCATAGAATGAGTTTGGAAGTTTACCTTCCTCTGCAATTTTCTGGAAGAGTTTGAGTAGGATAGGTGTTAGCTCTTCTCGAAATTTCTGGTAGAATTCAGCTGTGAAGCCATCTGGAAGTGGGCCTTTGTTTGCTGGAAGTTTTCTGATTACAGTTTCAATTTCCGTGCTAGTGATGGGTCTGTTAAGATTTTCTATTTCTTCCTGGTTCAGTTTTGGAAAATTGTACTTTTCTAAGAATTTGTCCATTTCTTCCACGTTGTCCATTTTATTGGCATATAATTGCTGATAGTAGTCTCTTATGATCCTTTGTATTTCTGTGATGTCTGCTGTGATCTCTCCATTTTCATTTCTAATTTTATTAATTTCATTTTTCTCTCTTTGCTTCTTGATGAGTCTGGCTAATGGTTTGTCAATTTTATTTATCCTTTCAAAGAACCAGCTTTTGGCTTTGTTTATTTTTGCCATGGTCTCTTTTGTTTCTTTTGCATGTATTTCTGCCCTAATTTTTAAGATTTCTTTCCTTCTACTAACTCTGGGGTTCTCCAATTCTTCCTTTTCTAGTTGCTTTAGGTGTAGAGTTAGGTTATTTATTTGACTTTTTTCTTATTTCTTGAGGTATGCCCGTATTGCTATGAACTTTCCTCTTAGCACTGCTTTTATAGTGTCCCACAGGTTTTGGGTTGTTGTGTTTTCATTTTCATTAGTTTCTATGCATATTTTGATTTCTTTTTTGATTTCTTCTGTGATTTGTTGGTTATTCAGAAGTGTGTTGTTCAACCTCCTTATGTTGGAATTTTTAATAGTTTTTCTCCTGTAATTGAGATCTAATCTTAATGCATTATGGTCAGAAAAGATGCTTGGAATGATTTCGAATTTTTAAAATTTATCAAGGTTAGATTTATGGCCCAGGATGTGATCTATCCTGGAGAAGGTTCCATGAGCACTTGAGAAAAAGGTGAAATTCATTGTTTTGGGGTGAAATGTCCTATAGATATCAATTAGGTCTAACTGGTCTAATGTATCATTTAAAGTTTGCGTTTCTTTGTTAATTTTCCGTTTAGTTGATCTGTCCATAGGTGTGAGTGGTGTATTAAAGTCTCCCGCTATTATTGTGTTATTGTTAATTTCCCCTTTCATACTTGTTAGCATTTGCCTTACATTTTGCTGTGCTCCTATATTGGGGGCATATATATTTATAATTGCTATATCTTTTTCTTAGATTGATCCTTTGATCATTATGTAGTGGCCTTCTTTGTCTCTTTTCACAGCCTTTGTTTTAAAGTCTATTTTATCGGATATGAGTATTGCCACTCCTGCTTTCTTTTAGTCTCTATTTGCGTGGAATAACTTTTTCCAGCCCTTCATTTTCAGTCTGTATGCATCCCTTGTTTTGAGGTGGGTCTCTTGTAAGCAGCATACAGAGGGGTCTTATTTTTGTATCCATTCAGCCAGTCTTTGTCTTTTGGTTGGGGCATTCAACGCATTTACATTTAAGGTAATTATTGATAAGTATGATCCCATTACCATTTACTTAATTGTTTTGTGTTCGGGTTTATACACCCTTTTTGCGTTTCCTGCCTAGAGAATATCCTTTAGAATTTGTTGGAGAGCTGGTTTGGTGGTGCTGAATTCTCTCAGCTTTTGCTTGTCTGTAAAGCTTTTGATTTCTCCTTCGTATTTGAATGAGATCCTTGCTGGGTACAGTAATCTGGGCTGTAGGTTATTTTCTTTCATCACTTTAAGTATGTCTTGCCATTCCCTCCTGGCCTGAAGAGTTTCTATTGAAAGATCAGCTGTTATCCTTATGGGAATCCCCTTGTGTGTTATTTGTTGTTTTTCCCTTGCTGCTTTTAATATTTGTTCTTTGTGTTTGATCTTTGTTAATTTGATTAATATGTGTCTTGGGGTGTTTTGCCTTGGGTTTATCCTATTTGGAACTCTCTGTGTTTCTTGGACTTGGGTGATTATTTCCTTCCCCATTTTAGGAAAGTTTTCAGCAATTATCTCCTCAAGTATTTTCTCATGGTCTTTCTTTTTGTCTTCTTCTTCTGGGACTCCTATAATTCGAATGTTGGAGCGTTTCATGTTGTCCTGGAGGTCTCTGAGATTTTCCTCATTTCTTTTAATTCATTTTTCTTTTTCCTCTCTGATTCATTTATTTCTACCATTTATCTTCTATTTCACTAATCCTATCTTCTGCCTCGTTATTCTACTATTTTGCCTCCAGAGTGTTTCTGGTCTCATTTATTGAATTATTCCTTATATATTGACTCTTTTTTATTTCTTCTAAGTCCTTGTTAAACCTTTCTTGCATCTTCTCAGTCCTTGTCTCCAGGCTATTTATCTGTGATTCCATTTTAATTTCAAGATTTTGGATCATTTTCACTATCAATATTCGGAATTCTTTCTCAGGTAGATTCCCTACCTCTTCCTCTTTTGCTTGGTTTTGTGGGCTTTTCTCCTGTTCCTTTACCTGGTGAGTATTCCTCTGTCTCTTCATCTTGGTCATATTGCTGCGTTTGGGGTGGCCTTTTTATATTCTGGTAATTTGTGGAGTTCTCTTTATTATGGAGCTTCCTCACTGTGGGTGGGGTTGTATCAGTGGCTTGTCAAGGTTTCCTGGTTAGGGAGGCTTGTGTTGGAGTTCTGGTGGGTGGAGCTGGATTTCTTCTCTCTGGAGTGCAGTGGAGTGACCATTAATGTGTTATGAGCCGTCAAGGTTTTGGAGTAGCTTTGAGCTGCCTGTATATTGAAGCTCAGGGGTGTGTTCCTGTGTTGCCAGAGAATTTGTGTGATATGTCTTGCTCTGGAACTTGTCGGCCCTTGGGTGGAGCTTGGTTTCAGTGTAGGTATTGAGGCGTTTGATGAGCTCCTGTTGCTTAATATTCCCTGAATTCAGGAGTTATCTGATGTTCTCAGGCTTTGGACTTAAGCCTCCTGCTTCTGGTTTTCAGTTTTATTTTTAAGTAGACTCTAGATTTCTCCATCTATACAGCACTGATGATAAAACATCTAGGTTAAAGATGAAAAGTTTCTCCACATTGAGGGACACCCAGAGAGGTTCACTGAGTTACATGGAGTAGAGAAGAGGGAGGGGATAGTTAGAGGTGAGTGGAATGAGATGGGGTGAGATCAAAAGAGGAGAGAGCAAGCTAGCCAGTAGTCACTTCCTAGTCTGGACCGCTCAGAGGTATTTACGGAGTTATACAGGGAATAGGAGAGGGAGGAAGTAGACAGACGTGGCCAGGAGGATAAGAGAGAGGAATGAAAAGGAGAGAGACAAATCCTGCCAGTAACCAGTTCGTTAGGTGTTCTCCACCATCTGGAACACACAGAGATTCCCAGAGTTGGATAGAGAAGAGATGGGGGAGGAAAGAGACAGAGGCCACCTGTTGGAGAAAAAGGAGAGTCCAAAGGAGGAGAGAGTGGTCAAGCCAGTAATCTCACTCTCAGGTAAAATTGGGTAGTGAAGTTTGGGTTTTTAAATGTACAAAGTTGACAACAAAAACCAAAAAGCAAAGATTAAAAATCTAGAGTAGAGGTTGGATTTTCAAAAATACAATATTAAAGAAATGAAGCAGAAGGAAAAAAAAAAAAAGAAAAAAAAGAAAAAAAAAACCAACAAGAATTATTAAAAAAACTCCAACAACCACATAAAGCCTATACATGGTGTTTGCCTTAAAAAAATAGAGTCTTTGTTTTGAAAAGTAATAGTAGGTTATAGAAATAAAAATTAAAGGAGAAATAGAAGAGTTAACAATTTAAAAAAAAAGAAAGAAAAAAAGAAAAAAAAAGAAAATAAGAAAAGAAAAAAAAAGAGGGAAAAAAACAGGAATGACTGTAAAAATAGTAAAAATATATCTAGCCCTTCTCTGATGTTGTGGGCAGTGTGGGGTCACTTCCAAGGCGGTTCCCTCTGTTTAACTTCTTCTTCTTGCTGGTTTTTTAGGCTCACTAATTCAGTCGCGCTGTGGGGAGGGGGGGATGCTGCAAACAAATAGCACTGTCGTGTGCACACAGTGTCTCAGCCCCGCTGGACCTGTCCCTTCTCATGGTGCACAAACCACTCCGGTTCTATGATGCTCAGCTGGGAACCGTCTGAGGCCAGCCCTAGGCTGCGTGCACCTCCCCGGTCTAAGCCGCTCAGGTTCAGCACTCAGGTAGCCCTCAGAGGTTCAGATTCTGTTGGGACTGCATTTTGTACCCTTCCCAGGTCCGAGTAGCTCAGGAGTTTGGCGAGCGCAATCGTTGCGACTTGTCACCTTTTCTGTCTCTGCTGCTCAGTTTTCTGGGTGGACCGCTGGCGCCCCTTGTGAGGCAGATGGTGACTGTCCAGCACCCCCAGAAGTCTTAGCAAAGAAGTCTGCTTGCAGTTTGGTAGGTAAAGTCTCTCCAGGGCCGCAATTGCCTCTTTCCAGGCCTTACAGCTCTGGTTGCCTGTCCCCGGCGGGGGATGGTCTGCAGCCAGCTATTTCCGTTCAGTCCTTTGTTCTGTGCACGGTCCTGGTAGTGTCTTATGTTCGAGCTTTTCGCGTGGCAGCTATCCCACAGTCTGGTTTGCTAGCCCAAGTTAGATCGTTTTGGTTATGCATGGGGCATTCCTGCCCCATTCTTACAAATCTCTGCAGCCCACGCCTCCCGCGCTTCCCTGCCCTGCCCCCACTTGCTAGTGGCGGATGCAGGCGTCTGTGTTGCTTTTCCGCTGGGGGAGTTACTGTTGGGCTTGTAATCTGTTGGCTTTAATTATTTATCTATTTTTCCTTCCTGTTATGTTGCCCTCTGTGTTTCCAAGGCTCACCACAGACTCAGCAGGGAGAGTGTTTCCTGGTGTTTGGAAACCTCTCTTCTTAAAATTCCCTTCACGGTACAGGCTTCCCTTCCCAGGATGGAACTCCCTCCCCACCGCCTTTGTCTCTCTTTTCATCTTTTATATTTTTTCCTACCTGTTTTTGAAGACAATGGTCTGCTTTTCTGGTTGCCTGATGTCCTCTGCCAGCATTCAGAAGTTGTTTTGTGGAGTTTGCTCAGTGTTGAAATGTTCTTTTGGGGAATTTGTGAGGGAGAAAGTGGTCTTCCCGTCCTATTCTTCTGCCATCTTAGGACCGCCCTGTACCACAGCTTTCTTATCCATTCATCTGCTGATGGACATCTAGGATGTTTCCATGTCCTGGCTATTATAAACAGTGCTGCGATGAACATTGGGGTACATGTCTCTTTCAATTCTGGTTTTCTCGGTGTGTTAAAAGCTTCGGCACAACAAAGGAAACTATAAGCAAAGTGACAAGATAGCCTTCTGAATGGGAGAAAATAATGGCAAATGAAGCAACTGACAAACAACTAATCTCAAGAATATACAAGCAACTTATGCAGCTCAAGTCCAGAAAAATAAATGACCCAATCAAAAAAATGGGCCAAAGTACTAAATAGACATTTCTTCAAAGAAGAAATATGGATGGCTAACAAACATATGAAAAGATGCTTAACATCACTCATTATCAGAGAAATGCAAATCAAAACCACAATGAGGTACCATTTCACACCAGTCAGAATGGCTGTGATCCAAAAGTCTACAAGCAATAAATGCTGGAGAGGATGTGCAGAAAAGGGAACCCTCTTACAATGTTGGTGGTAATGCAAATTAGTACAGCCACTATGGAGAACAGTGTGGATATTCCTTAAAAAATTTCAAATAGAACTGCTTTATGACCCAGCAACCCCACTGCTGGGCATACACACCGAGGAAACCAGAATTGAAAAAGACACATATCTTTCTTTTTATCCTTTTCCTTTTGCTGCTCTTCTTTTATCATATACTTATAAGGCCTCCTCAGATAACCATTTTGCCTTGTTGCATTTCTTTTTCTTGGGGAGGTTTTCAATCACTGCATCCTACAAAATGTTATGAACCTCTGTCCATAATTCTTCAGGCACTCTTATCTATGAGATTTAATCCTGTGACTCTATTTGCCTCTTCCACTGGATAATCATAAAGGATTTGATTTAGGTCATGTGTGAATGGCCTACTGGTTTTCCCTACTTTCTTTTATCTCTGAATTTGAAAATTAGGAGCTCTTAAATGGGCAATTATAAATAGCAATATTGAGAAAATTGAGATGCATGCATCTTTTAAAATCAGTGTTTCAATTTTTAAAAATATATGTAGCTAGAATTGGAATTTCTGGATCACATGGTAGTTCTATTTTACTTTTGTTTTTTAAAGAGACTAGCATATGATTTTCTCCAGTGGCTGCACGAATTTACACTCCCAGCAACAGTTTATGCAGGCTCCCATTTTCCCACATCTTCCCCAACATTTTTATTCATGGTCTTTTTTATGATAGTCGTGTTCAGATGTGTGAGATGCTATCTCATTCTGGATTTTACATTCCTCTAATACTCAGCAGTGGCCACAGGACTGGAAAAGGTCAGTTTTCATTCCAGTCCCAAAGGCACTGCCAAAGAATTCTCAAACTACCACACAATTGCACTCACCTCACACGCAAGTAAAGTAACGCTCAAAACTCTCCAAGCCAGGCTTCAGCAATACGTGAACCGTGAACTTCCTGATGTTCAAGCTAGTTTTGGAAAAGACAGAGGAACCAGAGATCAAGTTGCCAACATCCGTTGGATTATGGAAAAAGCAAGAGAGTTCCAGAAAACATCTATTTCTGCTTTATTGACTATGATAAAGCCTTTGACTGTGTAGATCACAATAAACTGTGGAAAATTCTGAAAGAGATGGGAATACAAGACCACCTGATCTGCCTCTTGAGAAACCCTATATGCAGGTCAGGAAGGAACAATTAGAACTGGACATGGAACAACAGACTGGTTCCAAATAGGAAAAGGAGTACGTCAAGGCTGTATATTGTCACCCTGCTTATTTAACGTATATGCAGAGTACATCATGAGCAAAGCTTGGCTGGAAGAAGCACCAGGTGGAATCAAGATTGCCAGGAGAAATATCAATAGCCTCATATATGCAGATGACACCACCCTTATGGCAGAAAGTGAAGAGGAACTAAAAGCCCTCTTGATGAAAGTGAAAGAGGAGAGTGAAAAAGTTGGCTTAAAGCTCAACATTCAGAAATGGCATCTGGTCCCATCACTTCATGGGAAATAGATGGGGAAACAGTGGAAACAGTGTCAGAATTTATTTTGGGGGGCTCCCAAATCACTGTAGATGGTGATTGCAACCATGAAATTAAAAGACGCTTACTCCTTGGAAGAAAAGTTATGACCAATCTAGATAGCATATTGAAAAGCAGAGACATTACTTTGCCAACAAAAGTCCGTCTGGTCAAGACTACGGTTTTCCCAGTGGTCATGTATGGGTGTGAGAGTTGGATTGTTAAGGAAGCTGAGCGCTGAAGAACTGATGCTTTTGCACTGTGGTGTTGGAGAACACTTTTGAGAGTCCCTTGGACTGCAAGGTGATACAACCAGTCCATCCTAAAGGAGATCAGCCCTGGGTGTTCATTGGAAGGGCTGATGCTGAGGCTGAAACTCCAATACTTGGGCCACTGCGTGTGAAGAATTGACTCATTGGAAAAGACCCTGATGCTGAGAGGAATTTGGGGCAGGATCAGAAGGGGATGACAGAAGATGAGATGGCTGGATGGCATCACCAACTTGATGGACGTGAATTTGTGTAAACTCTGGGAGTTGGTGATGGACAAGGAGGCCTGGCGTGCTGCAATTCATGGGGTCACAAAGAGTCGGATACGACTGAGAGACTGAACTGAACTGAATGATTAGTAATGTTAAGGATTTTTCCCATGTGCCTATTAGCTAGCTGCATGTCTTCTGTGGAAAAAATGTATATTCATGTTCCCTGCACATTTCATGATTGCATTGTTTGTAGTTTTGTTTATTTCATCAACTATTGACTTTTATGAACTCTTTATATATTCTGAGTATTAATGACCTTTCTGTCATATTTACAAATGTTTCATCTTATTCAGTAACTTGTCTTTTCATTTTGTCCATGATTTTCTGTGCTGCACAAAAGCTTTGAAGTCTAGTTAGGTCCCATTTGTTTATTTTTGCTTTTATTTCCTTTCTTTTAAGAGACGGATCCAAAATAATATTGCTAACATTTATGTCGAAGAGTGTTTTATTTTTTCTTCCAGAAGATTTATGGTTTCTAGTCTTCATTTAGGTATTTACCCATTTTGAGTTTATTTTCATATATGATATGAGAAATGGTCTGACTTTGTTCCTTAACACATAGCTGTCCAGTGTTACCAGCACCACTTATTGAAGAGATTGTATTTGATCCATTGCATATTGTCGCCTCCTTTGTCATATATTAATTGACCGCAAGCGTGTGGGTGATTTGGGGAGGCTCTTTATTCTGTTCTCTTGATTTATGTGTCTATTTTTTTGTGTGTGTGTGTTGTGTGTGTGCATGCATGCATGTGTGCCATTACCCATGCGTATTGTCACTGTGTAGTATTGCTTGAAATCAGAGAGTATGATAACTCCAACTTTGATATTTTTTCCCAAGATTGTTTTGGGTATTTAGGATCTTTTGTGTTTCCACATAAACTTTAAAACTATTTGTTCTAGTTCTATGAAAAATGTCATTGATATTTTGGTTGGAATTTCAATGAGTTCATAGATTTTCTTGTGTACTATGGTCATTTTAACAATATAAAATCTTAAAATTTTTGAACATGGTATATCTTTCCATCTGTGTCATAATTATTTCATTCATCAGTGCTTTATAATTTCTGAATACAGATCTTTTACTTCCATTACACAGGCTTATACATAGGTATTTTATTATTTTCATGCAATGTCAAGTGGGATTATTTCCTTAATTTCTCCTTCTGAGAGTTTAAGTGCGTAAAAATGCAACAGATTTCTGTATATTAATTTTATAACCTGAAACTTTGCCAAATTCAGTCTTCTTGCCTTCAGTATCCCAGGGACGGGCGAGCCTGGTGGGCTGCTGTCGATGGTGTCACACAGAGTCGGACATGACTGAAGTGGCTTAGCAAGCAACAGCAGCAGGAGCAGCAGCAGCAGCAGCAGCAGCAGCAGTTTTCTGGTATTATCTTTAGGATTTTCTCTGTATAGTTTATATCATCTACAAACAGTGACTGTTTTACTGCTTCCTTTCCATTTTGGATTCCTATTATTCCTTTTTCTTGTCTAATTGATGTGGCTAGGACTTTCAATACTATATTCAATAGAAGTGGCAAGAATGGTCATTATTGTCTTGTTCCTGATCTTAGAAAAAAATATTTACTGGTATCCTGGTACCAGAAAACATATCATAAGTATGAAGATCATGGTGTATGAATGTTTTCATCTTTTCCTGTATTGTTGGATTCAGTTTGGTAGTATTTGTTGAGGATTTTTGCATATACCTGCATCAGTAGTATTGGTTTGAAATTTTCTTTGTGTGTGTGATATATTAGTCTCATTTTGGTATCAGAGTGAGATTAGCCTCATAGTATGAGTCTGAAAGCATTCCTTTTTCCCACAATTCTTTGGAATAGTTTCAGAAAAATACATGTCAACTCTTCTCTAACTGTTTAGTAGGATCCACTGTGAAGTAATGTGGTCCTAAACTATTTTGGGGGACAGTTTTTAAATTACTGATTCCATTTTATTGCTGTTAAATTGTCCATTCATATTTTCTACTTTTGTTTCAGTCAGGAGATTTTCTAAGGCTTTATGCACTTATTCTAGGTTGTCTATTTTATTGGCATATGGTTGTCTGTAGTAGTCTCTTCTGATCTTTTGTATTTCTCTGCTGTCAATTATAACTCCTATTAGCGTGGTATAATCTGGATATGTGAGGTTGTTGCTATTTCTCCCAGCAATCTTGATTCCAGCTTGTGAGTCATTCAGCCTGACATTTCACATGATATATTCTGCATATAAATTAAACAAGCAGGGTGACAAAACACAGCCTTGATGCAATCCTTTCCCAATTTGGACCCGTCCAATGTCTCTTGTCCAGTTGTAACTGTTGCTTGTGCTGCATACAGGTTTCTCAGGAGATAGGTAAGGTGGTCTGGTATTCCCATCTCTCTAAGAATTTCCCACAGTTTGTTCTGATCCACAGAGTCAAAGCCTTTAGCATAGTCAATGGAACAGAGGTAGTTTGTTTGTTTGTTTATTCATTTCCTTGCATTTTCTGTGATCTAGTAGATATTGGCAATTTGATCTCTGGCTTCTCTGCTTTTTCTAATGAAATGTTGTTGAAGCACGCAAAGACTCCAGGATTCTTGGCCCCTGGAGGAGAAGAATTCAATGAGGGGCCAGAGACAAGGCTTGATCGCTCACAGCTTTTGTGTAATAAAGTTTTATTAAAGTATAAAGGAGATGGAGAAAGCTTCTGACATAGGCATCAAAAAGGGGCAGAAAGAGGAGTCCCCTACTAGTCTTCAGTTGGATGTTATATAGTCACTGCTGCTGCTAAGTCACTTCAGTTGTGTCTGACTCTGTGCGACCCCATAGACAGCAGCCCACCAGGCTCCCCCGTCCCTGGGATTCTCCAGGCAAGAACACTGGAGTGGGTTGCCACTTCCTTCTCCAAATATATAGTCAAATATATAGTCATTAGCAGTCTGTTAATAAAAGAAAGGAATGTCTTAAAACACAGAATGGCACCAGGTCCTTCACCCATAAGATGCATTTTGGGATAATCTTGGCACCAAATGATTCATCCTGGGCCATAAAATGATTAATTTGAATCTTGAAGAAGATCACTATACAATAATTTCGTTTTCATAGATTAGGGGAACAATATCTGAGTATAACATACTGGTTTGTCAAGTAGATTCTGAGCCAAGAGGTGGAATCGACTTGAGGACAGAGTTTGGGGTAAATGCATAGTACATTAGCATAGCTTAAGATAAACATTTCCATAAGAGAAATGTATTGGTTATCTGTAGGTTTGAGAATAGTTAACTTCAGGTGAAACCAGGTGTCATGGCAAAACAGTATTTTAAGAGAAACCTCGTTTTAAATTTGTATAGAGAAGGAAAAAATATCGCTAGTTTGTTTTCTCCTGCTGCTTAAGAGATAAAAATGTCTGACACTTGCAGACTATTTCCTCCATTTGGAGACCCCTGGCCTTCCTGCCTGTTACCCTCTCACTAGATCCAGCTTGTACATATGAAAGTTCTCAGTTCACATAGGGCTGAAGCCTAGTTTGAAGGATTTTGAGCATTACATTGCTAGAATGTGAACTGAGTGCAATTGTACAGAATTTGAATATTCTTTGGCTTTGCCTTTCCTTGAGATTGGAATGAAAACTGACCTTTTCTCTGTCTTGTTTCCACTGATTAATTTCCTAATTTGTTGGCATATTGCATTGTAGGACATTAACAGCATCGTCTTTTATGATTTTAAATAGCTCAGCTGGAATTCCATCACTTCCAATAGCTTGGTACTTCACACTCCAGGATGTCTAGCTCTAGGTAAGTGACCACACCATTGTGGTTTCCAGGTCATTTTTTGTACAGTTCTTCTGTATATTCTTGCCACCTCTTCTTTATCTCTTTTGCTTCTGTTAGGTCCTTGCTGTTTCTGTCCTTTATTGTGCCCATCTTTGCTGGCTCAGAGGGTAAAGCATCTGCCTGCAATGCAGGAGACCTGGGTTCTATCCCTGGGTTGGAAAAATCCCTTGGAGAAGAAAATGGCAACTCACTCCAATATTCTTGCCTGGGGAATCCCATGGATGGAGGAGCATGGTAGGCTTAGTTCATGGGGTTGCAAAGAGTCAGACATGACTGAATGACTTCACTTTCACTTTGCATGAAATGTTTCCTGGATATCTCCAATTTCTTGAGGAAATCTCTAGAAATTCTATTGCTTTTCTCTATTTCTTTGCATTGTTCATTTAAGAAGACCTTCTTATCTCTCCTTGCCACCTCTGGAATTCTGCACTGAATTAGGTATATCTTTCCTTTCCTACTTGCCTTTCACTTCTCTTCTTTCCTCTGCTATTTTTAGGGCCTCCTCAGAAAACTATTTTGGCTTGCTGCATTTCTTTTTCTTGTGGATGGTTTTGGTCACCATTTACTGTACAATGTTACAAACCTCCATCCATAGTTCTTTAGGCCCTCCATCGACTAGATCTAGTTCCTCGAATATATTCCTCACCTCCACTGTAGAATCTTAGAGTTGATTTCGTTCCACCCATACATTTTTGGATTGCTTTGTTTGTTTGTTTGTCTTCAATTATTTTTTAAAAATTTTCTCTTTCATTCCTTCAGTGATCCATTGATTTCTTCATAGCATATAGTTTAGCATCCACACATTCTTCTTCTTCTTCTTCTTCTTTTTTTGAAGTTTTTTTCCCTTGTAGTTTGTTTCTAGTCTCATAGCATTGTGATTTGGAAAAGATGCTTAGCATCTTTCCATTTTCTTAAATCTACCAAGACTAATTCTGTGGCTTAGTATGTGATTTATCCACAAGAATGTTTCATGTGCACTTGTAAAGAACATGTATTCTGTTACTTCCAGATGGAATAGTTTATATGTATATCTATTATATCCATCTGGTCTAAAGTTTCATTTAAGGCCTCACTGATTTTTCTGTCTGGATGATCTGTTCATTTATTGTATCATTATATTATCCCCCATTATGTCTTTAAGTATTTGCTTTGCCTATTAGCTGCTCCTATGTTTGATATTATATCTTCTTGAATTGACTCCTTGATCATTATATAGCATCCTTCTTTGCTATTTTGATATATTTAAAGTCTATTTTTTCTACATATTGATACCCTGGCCTTCTATGGACTTTCATTCCATATTGACTTCCATTTCCTTTTTCTATCTCTTCCTTTTTGTCTGTGCATGTTAATATCTGAAAAGAGTCTCAGTATCTTGGCTTTGTGTTCATTCACTCTGTTTCTTTCAGTTGGATCATTCGCTCCATTTGCATCTATGGATAGTATTGATTTATAGTTTCTTATTGCCATCTTTTATTCTAATTTATTTATTTTTCACTTAAGGGTAACTGCTTTACAGAACTTTGCTGTTTTCTGTCAAACCTCAACATGGATCAGCCATAGGTATACACATATCCCTTCCCTTTTGAATCTCCCTCCCCATCCAATCCATCTAGATTGATACAGAGCCCCTGTTTGACTTTCCTGAGCCATACACTAAGTTCCCATTGGTTATCTATTTTATATATGGTAATGTAAGTTTCCATGTTACTTTTTCCATACATCTCATCCTCTCCTCCCCTTCCCTATGACAATAAATCTATTCTCTATGTCTGTTTCTCTATTGTGGCCCTATAAATAAATTCTTCAGTACAATGTTTATAGATTCTGTATATATGTGTTCAATTCAGTTCAGTCGCTCAGTCGTGTCCGACTCTTTGTGACCCCATGAACTGCAGCACTCCAGGCCTCCCTGTCCATCACCAACTCCCAGAGTTCACCCAAACCCATGTCCTATGTGTTACATTAAAATATTTACTTTTCACTTTCTGACTTACTTCACTATGCATAATAGGTTAAGTTTCATCCACTTCATTGGAAATGACTCATATGTGTTCCTTTTTATGGCTGAGTAATATTCCATTGGCATATGTACCACAACTTCTTTATCCATTCATCTGTTGTTGGACATCTAGGTTGCTTCCATGTTCCAACTATTATAAATAATGCTGCAATGAACAATGGGATACATGTGTCTCTTTAAATTTTTGTTTCCTTGGGGTATATGCCTAACAGTGGGATTGCTGGATCAGTGGTGGTTTTATTCCTTGTTTTTAAAGGAATCTTCATACCATCTTCCATTGTGGCTGTATCAATTTACATTCCCAAGAAAAGTACAAGAACATTCACTTGATTGTAGACTTTTTGATGATGGCATCTTGACTGGTGTGAGGTGATATCTCATTGTGGTTTGAATTTTCATTTCTCTAATAATGAGCGATATTGAGCATCTTTTCATGTGTTTTTTAGCCATCTGTATTATTGCCATGAGAACCCCATGAACAATATGAAAAGGCAAAAGATGGGACATTGAAAGATGAACTCCCCAGGTTGGTAGATTCCCAATATGCTACTGGAGATCAGTGGGAATAAACAGTGGAGAAATAACTCCAGGAAGAATAAAGAGTCAGAGCGAAAGCAAAAACAACATCCAGTTGTTGGTATAACTGGTGATGGAAGTAAAGTCTGATGCTGTAAAGAGCAATAGTACAAAGGAATCGGTAATGTTAGGTCCATGAATCAAGGCAAATTGGAACTGGTCAAGCAGGAGATGGTAAGAGTGGATGTTGACATTTTAGGGATCAGCGAACTAAAAAGCACTGGAATAAGTGAATTTAACTCATATGACCATTATACCTACTGCTGTGGCCAAGAATCCCTTAGAAGAAATGGAGAAGTCTTCATAGTCAACAAAACAGTCTGAAATGCAGTACTTGGATGCAATCTCAAAAATAACAGCATGACCTCTATTCATCTCCAAGGCAAACCATTAAATATCACAGTATTCCAAGCATATGCCCCAACTAATAATGATGAAGAGGCTGAAGCTGAATGGTTCTATGAAAACCTATATGACTTTTTAGAACTAACACCAAAGAAAGATATCTTTTTCATTATAGGGGACTGGAATGCAAAAGTAGGAAGTCAAGAAATACCTGGAATAACAGGCAAATTTGGCCTTGGAGTACAGAATGAAGCAGGGCAAAGGCTAATAGAGTTTTGCCAAGAGAATGCACTGGTCATAGCAAACACCCTCTTCCTGCAACACAAGAGAAGATTCTACACATTACACATCTACCAGATGGTTAATATCAAAATCAGACTGATTATATTCTTTTCTGCCAAAGATGGGGAAGCTCTATAAAGTAAGAAAAAAAAGGGCAGGAGCTGACTGTGGCTCAGATCATGAAATCCTTATTGCCAAATTCAGACTCAAATTGAAGAAAGTAGGGAAAACAACTAGACCATTCGGGTATGACATAAATCAAATCCCTTACCTTTATACAGTGCAAGTGAGAAATAGATTCAAGGGATTAGATCTGATAGCATGCCTGAAGAACTACTGATGGAAGTTCATGACTTTGAACAGGAGGCAGTGATCAACACTATCCCCAAGAAAAAGAAATACAAAAAGGCAAAATGGTTGTCTCATGAAGGCTTCCAAATGGCTGAGATAAGAAGAGAGTGAAAGGCAAAGGAGAAAAGAAATGATATACCCATTTGAATGGAGAGTTTCAAAGAATAGCCAGGAGAGATTAAGTAAGCCTTCCAGAGTGATCAATGCAAAAAAAAAAAAAAGAGGAAAATAATAGAATAGGAAAGATTAGAGATACCAAGGAAATATTTGATGCAAAGATGGACACAATAAAGGACAGAAATGACATGGACCTAACAGAAGCAGAAGATATTAAAAAGAGGTTGTACGAATACTCAGAAGAACTATACAAAAATGATCTTCATGACCCAGATAATCACGATGGTGTGATTGCTCACCTAGAACCAGGCATCCTGTAATGTGAAGTAAAGTGGGCCTTAGGAAGCATCACTACGAACAAAGCTAGTGGAGGTGATGGAATTCCAGCTGAGCTATTTCAAATCCTAAAAGATGATGCTGTAAATGTGCTACATGCAATATGTTAGCAAATATGGAAAATTCAGCAGTGGCCACATGACTGGAAAAGGTCAGTTTTCATTCCAATCCCAAAGAAAGGCAATGCCAGAGAATGCTCAAACTACCACACAATTGCACTCATCTCACACACTAGCAAAGTAATGCTCAAAATTCTCCAAGCCAGGCTTCAACAGTACATGGACTTCCTGATGTTCAAAGTGGATTTAGAAAAGGCAAAAGGACCAGAGAAAAAATTGCCAACATCGGTTGCAATAAATCACATAATGCAAGAAAGTTACAGAAAAAATACCTACTTCTGCTTTATTGACTATGCCAAAATCTTTGACTGTGTGGATCACAATAAATTGTGGAAAATTCTGAAAGAGATGGGAATGTCAGACCACCTGACCTGCCTCTTGAGAAATCTGTATGCAAGTCAGGAAGCAATGGTTAGAACTGACTGACATGGAAGAACAGACTGGTTCCAAGTTAGGCAAGGAGTACGTCAAGGCTGTATATTGTCACCCTAGTCATTTAACTGATATGCAGAGTACATCATGAGAAAGGCTGGCCTGGATGATGCACAAGCTGGAATCAAGATTGCTGGGAGAAATGTCAATAACCTCATATATGCAGATGACACCACCCTTATGGCAGAAAGCGAAGAAGAGCTAAAGAGCTTTTTGATGAAAGTAAAAGAGGAGAATGGAAATGTTGGTTTAAAACTCAGCGTTCAGAAAACTAAAATCATGACATCTGGCCCTGTCATTTCATGGCAAATACATGGGGAAACAGTGACAGACTGTTTTGGAGCTCCAAAAATCACTGCAGATGGTGACTGCATCTATGAAATTAAAAGACGCTTACTCCTTGGAAGAAAAGTTATGACCAATCTAGACAGCATATTAAAAAGCAGAAACATTACTTTGCCAACAAAGGTCTGTCTAGTCAAAGCTATGCTTTCTCTAGCAGTCATGTATGGATGTGAGAGTTGGACTATAAAGAAAGCTGAGCACCGAGGAATTGATGCTTTTTAACAGTGGTGTTTGACAAGACTCTTGAGAGTTTCTTGGGTAGCTAGGAGATCCAACCAGCCCATCCTAAAGAATATCAGTCCTGAATATTCATTGGGAGGACTGATGCTGAAGCTGAAACTCCAATACTTTGGCCATCTGAAGTGAGGAACTGATTCTTGGAAAAGACCATGATCCTGGGAAGGATTGAAGGTGGGAAGAGAATGGGATGACAGAGGAAAGATGGTTGGATGACGTCATCAAACCAATGCTCATGAGTTTGAGTAAACTATGGGAGTTGGTGATGGACAAGGAGGCCTGGCTTGCTGCAGTCCATTGCCAAATCCATCGGATCATGGAAAAAGCAAGAGAGTTCCAGAAAAACAACTATTTCTGCTTTATTGACTATGCCAAAGCCTTTAACTGTGTGGATCACAATAAACTGTGGAAAATTCTGAAAGAGATGGGAATACCAGACCACCTGACCTGCCTCTTGAGAAATCCGTATGCAGGTCAGGAAGCAACAGTTAGAACTAGACATGGAACAACAGACTGGTTCCAAATAGGAAAAGGAGTATGTCAAGGCTGTATATTGTCACCCTGCTTATTTAACTTCTATGCAGAGTACATCATGAGAAACGCTGGACTGGAAGAAACACAAGCTGGAATCAAGATTGCTGGAAGAAATATAAATAACCTCAGATATGCAGATGACATCACCTTTATGGCAGAAAGAGAAGAGGAACTAAAAAGCCTCTTGATGAAAGTGAAAGAGGAGAGTGAAAAAGTTGGCTTAAAGCTCAATAGTCAGAAAATGAAGATCATGGCATCTGGTCCATCACTTTATGGCAAATAGATGGGGAAAGAGTGGAAACGGTGTCAGATTTTATTTTGAGGGGCTCCAAATTTACTGCAGATGGTGACTGCAGCCATGAAATTAAAAGACGCTTACTCCTTAGAAGAAAAGTTATAATCAACCTAGATAGCATTTTCAAAAGCAGAGACATTACTTTCCCGACTAAGGTCCGTCTCGTCAAGGCTATGATTTTTCTTGTGGTCATGTGCAGATGTGAGAGTTGGACTGTGAAGAACGCTGAGTGCTGAAGAATTAATGCTTTTGAACTGTGGTCTTGGAGAAGACTCTTGAGAGTCCCTTGGACTGCAAGGGGATCCAACCATTCCATTCTGAAGGAGATCAACCCTGGGTGTTCTTTGGAAGGAATGATGCTAAAGCTGAAATTCCAGTACCTTGGCCACCTCATGCGAAGAGTTGACTCATTGGAAAAGACTCTGATGCTGGGAGGGATTGGGGGCAGGAGGAGAAGGGGACGACAGAGGATGAGATGGCTGGATGGCATCACTGACTCGATGGACATGAGTCTGAGTGAACTCCGGGAGTTCGTGATGGACAGGGAGACCTGGTGTGCTGTGATCCATGGGGTCGCAAAGAGTCTGACACGACTGAGCAACTGAACTGAAGGAGTAAGAAATGAATTGAAAGGAAATAAGACAACCAAGAAAATATTATATTAACTGTTTTGCAGAGATGTTCAGTTCAGTTCAGTTCACTCAGTCGTGTACGTTTCTTTGTGTCACCATGAATCCCAGCATGCTAGGCCTCCCTGTCCATCACCAACTCCCAGAGTATAATCAAACTCATGTCCATTGAGTCAGTGATGCCATGCAGCCATCTCATCCTCTGTCGTCCCCTTCTCCTCCTACCCTCAATCCCTCCCAGCATCAGGGTCTTTTCCAATGAGTCAACTCTTCACATGATGTGGCCCAAGTATTGTAGTTTCAGCTTCAAAATCAGTCCTTCCAATGAACACCCAGGACTGATCTTTAGGATGGACTGGTTGGACCTCCCTGCAGTCCAAGGGACTCTCAAGAGTCTTCTCCAACACCACGGTTCAAAAGCATTAATTCTTCAGCACTTAGCTTTCTGCACAGTCCAACTCTCCCATCAATACATGACCACTGGAAAGACCATAGCCTTGGCTAGATGGACCTTTGTTGGCAAAGTAATGTCTCTGCTTTTGAATATGTTATCTAGGTTGATCATAACTTTCCTTCCAAGGAGTAAGCGTCTTTAAATTTCATGGCTGCAATTACCATCTGCAGCGATTTTGAAGCTCCCCCCAAAAAGTTCTGACACTGTTTCCATTGTTTCCCCTTCTATTTCCCATGAAGTGATGGGACCAGATGCCATAATCTTCGTTTTCTGAATGTTGAGCTTTAAGCCAACTTTTTCACTCTCTTCTTTCACTTTCATTTAGAGGTTTTTAGTTCGCCTTCACTTTCTTCCATAAAGGTGGTGTCATTTGCATATCTGAGGTTATTGATATTTCTCCTGGCAATTTTGATTCCACTGATGCTTCTTCCAGCCCAGCGTTTCTCATGATGTACTCTGCATATAAGTTTAATAAGCAGGGTGACAATATGCAGCCTTGACGTACTCCTTTTCCTACTTGGAACCAGTCTATTCAGTTCAATTCAGTTCAATCACTCAGTCGTGTCTGACCCTTTGCCATCTCATGAATCGCAGCACACCAGGACTCCCTGTCCATCACCAACACCTGGAGTTCACTCAGACTCACATCCATAGAGTCGGTGATGCCATCAAGCCATCTCATCCTCTGTCGTCCCCTTCTCCTTCTTCCCCCAATTCCTCACAGCATCAGAGTCTTTTCCAATGAGTCAACCCTTCGCATGAGGTGGCCAAAGTACTGGAATTTAGCTTTAGCATCATTCCTTCCAAAGAACACCCCGGACTGGTCTCTTTTAGAATGGACTGCAGTCCAAGGGACTCTCAAGAGTCTTCTCCAATGCCACAGTTCAAAAGCATCGATTCTTCGGCACACTGCTTTCTTCACAGTCCAACACTCACGTCCATACATGACTACTGGAAAAACCATAGCCTTGACTAGAAGGACCTTTGTTGGCAAAGTAATGTTTCTGCTTTTCAATATGCTATCTAGGTTTGTCATAACTTTTCTTCCAAGGAGTAAGCGTCTTTTAATTTCATGGCCCATGAAATTAATCACAATCTGCAGTGATTTTGGAGCCCAAGAAAGTAAAGTCTTACACTGTTTCCACTGTTTCCCCATCTATTTGCCATAAAGTGATGGACCAGATGCCATGATCTTCATTTTCTGACTATTGAGCTTTAAGCCAACTTTTTATTTTTCCTCTTTCACACTCATCAAGGCGTTTTTAGTTCCTCCTCACTTTGTGCCCTAAGAATGGTGCCATCTGCATATGTGAGGTTATTGATATTTCTCCCAGCAATCTTGATTCCAGTTGGTGCTTCCTCCAGTCCAGCATTTATCATGATGTACTCTGCATAGAAGTTAAATAAGCAGGGTGACAATATACAGCCTTGACGTACTCCTTTTCCTATTTGGAACCAGTCTGTTGTTCCATGTTCAGTTCTAACCGTTGCTTCCTGACCTGCATATAGGTTTCTGAAGAAACAGGTGAGGTGGTCTGGTATTCCCATCTCTTTCAGAATTTTCCACAGTTTATTGTGATCCACACAGTCAAAGGCTTTGGCATAGTCAATAAAGCAGAAGGAGATGTTTTTCTGGAACTCTCTTGCTTTTTCCTTGATCCAGCGGATGTTGGCAGTTTGATCTCTGGTTCCTCTGCCGTTTCTAA
Source organism: Capra hircus (assembly GCF_001704415.2). Lineage (NCBI taxonomy): Eukaryota > Metazoa > Chordata > Mammalia > Artiodactyla > Bovidae > Capra > Capra hircus. Next base: position 136,438,158 of record NC_030809.1, read on the forward strand.
AACCAGCTTGAACATCGGGAACTTCACGGTTCACGTACTGCTGAAATCTGGCTTGGAGAATTTTGAGCATTACTTTACTAGCATGTGAGATGAGTGCAATTGTGCCATAGTTTGAGCATTCTTTTGCATTGCCTTTCTTTAGAATTGGAATGAAAATTGACCTTTTCCAGTCCTGTGGCCACTGCTGAGTTTTCCAAATTTGCTGGCATAGTGAGTGCAGCACTTTCTCACCATCATCTTTCAGGATTTGAAACAGCTCAACTGGAATTCCATCACCTCCACTAGCTTTGTTCGTAGCGATGCTTTCCAAGGCCCACTTTACTTCACATTCCAGGATGTCTGGCTCTAGATTAGTGATGACATCATCATGATTATCTGGGTCGTGAAAATCTTTTTTGTACAGTTCTTCTGTGTATTCTTGCCACCTCTTCTTAATATCTTCTGCATCTGTTAGGTCCATACTATTTCTGTCCTTTATCGAGCCCATCTTTGCGTGAAATGTTCCCTTGCTATCTCTAATTTTCTTGAAGAGATCTCTAGTCTTTCCCATTCTGTTGTTTTCCTCTACTTCTTTGCATTGATTGCTAAAGAAGGCTTTATCTCTCCTTGCTATTCTCTGGAACTCTGCATTCACATGCTTATATCTTTCGTTTTCTCCTTTGCTTTTCACCTTTCTTCTTTTCACAGCTATTTTAAGTTTTCCCCAGACAGCCATTTTGCTTTTTTGCATTTCTTTTCCATGGGGATGTACTTGATCCCTGTGTCTTGTACAATGTCACGAACCTCATTCCATAGTTCATCAGGCACTCTATCTATCAGATCTAGGCCCTTAAATCTATTTCTCACTTCCACTGTATAATCTTAAGAGATTTGATTTAGGTCATACCTGAATGGTCTAGCGGTTTTCCCTACTTTCTTTAATTTAAATCTGAGTTTGGTAATAAGGAATTCTTGATCTGATACAGTTGGCTCCTGTCTTGTTTTCGTTGACTGTATAGAGCTTCTCCATCTTTGGCTGCAAAGAATAAAATCAGTCTGATTTTGGTGTTGACCATCTGGTGATGTCCATGTGTAGAGTCTTCTCTTGTGTTGTTGGAAGAGGGTGTTTGCTATGACCAGTGCATCTTCTTGGCAAAACTCTATTAGTTTTTGCCCTGCTTCATTCTGCATTCCAAGGCCAAATTTACCTGTTACTCCAGGTGTTTCTTGACTTCCTACTTTTGCATTCCAGTCCCCTATAATTAAAAGGACAACTTTTTTGGGTGTTCTAAAAGATCTTTTGGTCTTCATAGAACCGTTCAACTTCAGCTTCTTCAACGTTACTGGTTGGGGCATAGGCTTGGATAATTGTGATATTGAATGGTTTGCCTTGGAGACGAAGAGAGATCATTCTGTCGTTGCTGAGATTGCATCCAAGTACTGCATTTCGGACTCTTTTGTTGACCATGATCGCCACTCCATTTGTCCTGAGGGATTCCTGCCCGCAGTAGTTACCTATAAAATAACAAACAATAAAGAATTAAAATCTGGACCATTTAAATTAAGTCTCTAGATGGTTTGTCATATAAAGTTTTCTGAGTAAGTGCACATTACCATTTGGCTGCCAAGGCACAGTCATCAAACAATGAATTTATAGAGTTGTCCTGAAAACGTCTGGAAAATCCCATGGATGCAGGAGCCTGGTAGGCTGCAGTCCATGGGGTCCTGGAGAGATGGACATGACTGAGTGACTTCACTTTCACTTTTCAGTTTCATGCACTGGCAAAGGAAATGGCAACCCACTCCAGTGTTCTTGCCTGGAGAATCCCAGGGACGGGGGAGCCTGGTGGGCTGCCATCTATGGAGTCGCACTGAGTCAGACATGACTGAAGCAACGTAGCAGCAGCAGAAGCCTGAAAATGTATAGCTAAAAGTTAAAGCTAATTTATAGCTAAATTTACAGGAAATGTATGAGAGAGTTGCATCAACAGAAATATAGTAAACTGAGAATTGTTCAACACTAAGACACTAAATATAAAAGACATATTTATTTAATCCCACACAAGAAACATCAGTACATTATAAGTTCAAAGATGTCATATCTCTCTCCCCACAAAGTCCTGAATATGATGTGGTCAAACTGTACTTGTTAATATAAAATTTATTACCTTTTTTGTACATAAAACATCAAAAATAAAATTAGGAACTTCACACTTCAGAAATGGTTCCATCAAAATCTAAAGCAGTCTTTCATGTCAATCATAAATTGAGTATAATATGCTTTTGGTATATAATGACAAAATAACAGAACTTCATTGGTAAGTTACATTATTGGTGGACTGAATGGAAGCCCTGCTAATATCAGCTAGAGCATCTTGGTTAACCTGATTTAATTTTGCAAAGCTAGCAAACTTACCTGAAGTTTACAGAATGAATTATGCTTGACATATGTTACACAACCTTGTATTTAAGATTCTAATCTTAAAAAAATAGATGATAGAATTTAGGTAAAGTATAATTTTGAAACTGTAACGGGGTTTCTGTCTTTTAAGAGAAACCAGAATAAATTATAAAGAAAAAAAAAAAAGTCTGGATGGCTGCAGAATCTTGTAGAATAGAATGTTTGTTACTTTGGAAAATACTTTTTTTTTTAAGATTTAAAATGTTTTATTTTTATTTTTTTTTTAAATTTTAAAATCTTTAATTCTTACATGCGTTCCCAAACATGAACCCCCCTCCTACCTCCCTCCCCATAACATCTCTCTGGGTCATCCCCATGCACCAGCTCCAAGCATGCTGTTTCCTGCATCAGACATAGACTGGCGATTCAATTCTTACATGATAGTATACATGTTAGAATGTCATTCTCCCAAATCATCCCACCCTCTCCCTCTCTGAGTCCAAAAGTCCATTATACACATCTGTGTCTCTTTCCCTGTCTTGCATACAGGGTCGTCATTGCCATCTTCCTAAATTCCATATATATGTGTTAGTATACTGTATTGGTGTTTTTCTTTCTGGCTTACTTCACTCTGTATAATCGGCTCCAGTTTCATCCATCTCATCAGAACTGAGTCAAATGTATTCTTTTTAACGGCGGAGTAATACTCCATTGTTTATATGTACCACAGCTTTCTTATCCATTCATCTGCTGATGGACATCTAGGTTGTTTCCACTGAATGGACATTTATTTACACAAATTTAACTCAAAAATTCTACATAAAGTTTGACAGTAAATTTTTACTATGAATGTAAAGATTTTAAGATTGAAATCCATTAATATAAAAGATTTTATAGTCTGTTCTACAAAGTCCTAATGATGAATTCTTTATTTCCATAAATGAATTATACTCTTTTAACTTTAAATTATTCTTGGTGGTTTGCATAGGTACAGCTTTTTTTGGTTGTTTCTAAAGAGTTGGGGCAATATTTTTAATGAAATTATTCATAAGATAAACAAAGAATGTACAGAATAGTCTTCTAATGGAGAAAATGTTATAAGTTCAATATAAACCCATCATGTTAGTTGTTCAATTTTTTCTGACTCTTTGCAACCCCATGGATATAGCCCACAAGCTCCTCTGTCCATGAAATTTTCCAAGCAAGAATACTGGAGTGGGTAGCCATTCCCTTCTCCAGGGGAACCTGTTCTCCTGCATTTCAGACAGAATCTTTACTGCCTGAGCCTCTAGGAAAGCCTGTAAACCTCATTAGGTAATACTAATTTTCATATCATATATATTAATAAAATTTCAGCAAATTTGTTTATGCTGGGAAACTGTTATATGATACATATACTCCACAGATAGTAGGTTACATTTTTATTGCATTACTGGTCTTCACTACTATTCATCATCTTAAAAAAATATCCCTGAAAGAGATAAAGAAAAACTTAGATGGGCTTATAGGGGAACAGATTGTGGAACACTTTTTCAATGCTATTTTTCCTGTATATTGCTGCCTAGATACATAGTTCATTCAAGTTCAAGGACAGTTTTGTAGATGAAAAATAGCTTCATTCTAAGAACAAAGATAATACTCAACAGAAAGTAAATAAAAATAACCCTGAGTTTGAAAGAAGAGCCTGAAAGAAGAAACAACTAAGAGCAATTTTCAGCACCACTTGTTAAAGAGATTGTCTTTACTCCATTGTATATTCTTGTCTCCTTTGTCAAAGATAAGGTGCCCATAGGTGTGTGGATTTAACTCCAGGCTTTCTATTTTGTTCCATTGATCTATATTTCTGTCTTTGTGCCAGTACCATACTGTCTTGATGACTGTGGCTCTGTAGTAGACCCTGATCTGGCAAGTTGATTCCTCCAGTTCCATTCTTCTTTCTCAAGATTGCTTTGGCTATTCGAGCTTTTTTGTATTTCCATACAAATCTTGAAATTATTTATTCTAGTTCTGTGAACTATACTGCTGGTAGCTTGATAGGGATTGTATTGAATCTGTAGATTGCTTTGGGTAGTATACTCATTTTCACTGTATTGATTCTTCTGATCCATGAACATGGTATATTTCTCCATCTATTAGTGTCCTCTTTGATTTCTTTCATCAGTGTTTTATAGTTTTATGTATATAGGTCTTTAGTTTCTTTAGGTAGATATATTCCTAAGTATTTTATTCTTTTCATTGCAATGGTGAATGGAATTGTTTCCTTAATTTCTTTTTCTACTTTCTCATTATTAGCATATAGGAATGCAAGGGATTTCTGTGTGTTGATTTTATATCCTGCAACTTTACTATAGTCATTGATTAGCTCTTCTGGTGGAGTCTTTAGGGTTTTCTATGTAGAGGATCATGTCATCTGCAAACAGTGAGAGTTTTACTTCTTCTTTTCCAATTTGGATTCCTTTTATTTCTTTTTCTGCTCTAATTGCTGTGGCCAAAACTTCCAGAACTATGTTGAATAGTAGCGGTGAAAGTGGACACCCTTGTCTTGTTCCGGACTTTAGCAGAAATGCTTTCAATTTTTCACCATTGAGGATAATGTTTGCTGTGGGTTTGTCATAGATAGCTTTTATTATGTTGAGGTATGTTCCTTCTATTCCTGCTTTCTGGAGAGTTTTTATCATAAATGGATGTTGAATTTTGTCAAAGGCCTTCTCTGCATCTATTGAGATAATCATATGGTTTTTATTTTTCAATTTGTTAATGTGGTGAATTACATTGATTGATTTGCGGATATTGAAGAATCCTTGCATCCCTGGGATAAAGCCCACTTGGTCATGGTGTATGATCTTTTTAATGTGTTGTTGGATTCTGATTGCTAGAATTTTGTTGAGGATTTTTGCATCTATGTTCATCAGTGATATTGGCCTGTAGTTTTCTTTTTTTGTGACATCTTTGTCAGGTTTTGGTATTAGGGTGATGGTGGCCTCATAGAATGAGTTTGGAAGTTTGCCTTCCTCTGCAATTTTCTGGAAGAGTTTCCGTAGGATAGGTGTTAGCTCTTCTCGAAATTTTTGGTAGAATTCAGCTGTGAAGCCGTCTGGACCTGGGCTTTTGTTTGCTGGAAGATTTCTGATTACTGTTTTAATTTCCGTGCTTGTGATGGGTCTGTTAAGATTTTCTATTTCTTCCTGGTTCAGTTTTGGAAAATTGTACTTTTCTAAGAATTTGTCCATTTCTTCCACGTTGTCCATTTTATTGGCATACAATTGCTGATAGTAGTCTCTTATGATCCTTTGTATTTCTGTGTTGTCTGTTGTGATCTCTCCATTTTCATTTCTAATTTTCTTGATTTGATTTTTCTCTCTTTGCTTCTTGATGAGTCTGGCTAATGGTTTGTCAATTTTATTTATCCTTTCAAAGAACCAGCTTTTGGCTTTGTTTATTTTGCTATGGTCTCTTTTGTTTCTTTTGCATTTATTTCTGCCCTAATTTTTAAGATTTCTTTCCTTCTACTAACTCTGGGGTTCTCCAATTCTTCCTTTTCTAGTTGCTTTAGTTGTAGAGTTAGGTTATGTATTTGACTTTTTTCTTGTTTCTTGAGGTATGCCTGTATTGCTATGAACTTTCCTCTTAGCACTGCTTTTATAGTGTCCCACAGGTTTTGGGTTGTTGTGTTTTCATTTTCATTAGTTTCTATGCATATTTTGATTTCTTTTTTGATTTCTTCTGTGATTTGTTGGTTATTCAGAAGTGTGTTGTTCAACCTCCATATGTTGGAATTTTTAATAATTTTTCTCCTGTAATTGAGATCTAATCTTAATGCATTATGGTCAGAAAAGATGCTTGGAATGATTTCGATTTTTTTGAATTTATCAAGTTTAGATTTATGGCCCAGGATGTGATCTATCCTGGAGAAGGTTCCATGAGCACTTGAAAAAAAGGTGAAATTCATTGTTTTGGGGTGAAATGTCCTATAGATATCAATTAGGTCTAACTGATCTAATGTATCATTTAAAGTTTGCGTTTCTTTGTTAATTTTCTGTTTAGTTGATCTGTCCATAGGTGTGAGTGGGGTATTAAAGTCTCCCACTATTATTGTGTTATTGTTGATTTCCCTTTCATACTTGTTAGCATTTCTCTTACATATTGTGGTGCTCCTATATGGGGTGCATATATATTTATAATTGTTATATCTTCTTCTTGGATTGTTCCTTTGATCATTATGTAGTGGCCTTCTTTGTCTCTTTTCACAGCCTTTGTTTTAAAGTCTATTTTGTCGGATATGAGTATTGCCACTCCTGCTTTCTTTTGGTCTCTGTTTGCGTGGTATATCTTTTTCCAGCCCTTCACTTTCAGTCTGTATGTGTCCCTTGTTTTGAGGTGGGTCTCTTGTAAGCAGCATATAGAGGGGTCTTGTTTTTGTATCCATTCGGCCAGTCTTTGTCTTTTGGTTGGGGCGTTCAACCCATTTACGTTTAAGGTGATTATTGATAAGTATGATCCCGTTACCATTTACTTTATTGTTTTGGGTTTGGGTTTATACACCCTTTTCGTGTTTCCTGTCTAGAGGATATCCTTTAGAATTTGTTGGAGAGCTGGTTTGGTGGTGCTGAATTCTCTCAGCTTTTGCTTGTCTGTAAAGCTTTTGATTTCTCCTTCGTATTTGAATGAGATCCTTGCTGGGTACAGTAATCTGGGCTGTAGGTTATTGTCTTTCATCACTTTAAGTATTTCTTGCCATTCCCTCCTGGCCTGAAGAGTTTCTATTGAAAGATCAGCTGTTATCCTTATGGGAATCCCCTTGTGTGTTATTTGCTGTTTTTCCCTTGCTGCTTTTAATATTTGTTCTTTGTGTTTGATCTTTGTTAATTTGATTAATATGTCTAGGGGTGTTTCGCCTTGGGTTTATCCTATTTGGAACTCTCTGTGTTTCTTGGACTTGGGTGATTATTTCCTTCCCCATTTTAGGGAAGTTTTCAACTATTATCTCCTCAAGGATTTTCTCATGATCTTTCTTTCTGTCTTCTTCTTCTGGGACTCCTATAATTCGAATGTTGGAGCGTTTCATGTTGTCCTGGAGGTCTCTGAGATTGTCCTCGTTTCTTTTAATTCGTTTTTCTTGTTTCCTCTCTGATTCATTTATTTCTACGATTCTATCTTCTATTTCACTAATCCTATCTTCTGCCTCTGTTATTCTACTATTTGTTGCCTCCAGAGTGTTTCTGATCTCATTTATTGCGTTATTCATTATATTTTGACTCTTTTTAATTTCTTCTAGGTCCTTGTTAAACCTTTCTTGCATCTTCTCAATCCTTGTCTCTAGGCTATTTATCTGTGTTTCCATTTTGATTTCAAGATTTTGGATCATTTTCACTATCAATATTCGGAATTCCTTCTCCGGTAGATTCCCTACTTCTTCCTCTTTTGTTTGGTTTGGTGGGTAACTCTCCTGTTCCTTTACCTGCTGAGTATTCCTCTGTCTCTTCATCTTGGTTATATTGCTGCGTTTGGGGTGGCCTTTTTATATTCTGGAAATTTGTGGAGTTCTCTTTATTATGGAGCTTCCTCACTTTGGGTGGGGTTCTATCAGTGGCTTGTCAAGGTTTCCTGGTTAGGGAGGCTTGTGTTGGAGTTTTGGTGGGTGGAGCTGGGTTTCTTCTCTCTGGAGTGCAGTGGAGTGACCTGTAATGGGTTATGAGACATCAAAGGTTTTGGGATAATTTTGAACTGCCTGTATATTGAAGTTCAGGGGAGTGTTCCTGTGTTGCTGGAGAATTTGCGTGGTATGTCTTGTTTTGGAACTTGTTGGCCCTTGGGTGGAGCTTGGTTTCAGTGTAGGTATGAAGGCATTTGATGAGCTCCTATTGCTTAATGTTCCCTGAATTCAAGAGTTCTCTAATGTTTTCAGGCTTTGGATTTAAGCTTCCTGCTTCTGGTTTTCAGTTTTATTTTTACAGTAGCCTCTAGACTTCTCCATCTATACAGCACCGATGATAAAACATCTAGGTTAAAGATGAAAAGTTTCTCCACATTGAGGGACACTCAGAGAGGTTCACTGAGTTACAAGGAGAAGAGAAGATGGAGGGGGTAGTTAGAGGTAACTGGAATGAGATGGGGTGAGATCAAGAGAGGAGAGAGCAAGCTAGTCAGTAGTCACTTCCTTATGTGTGCTCTATAGTCTGGACCACTCAGAGGTATTTACAGAGTTATACGGGGAAGAGGAGAGGGAGGAAGTAGACAGAGGTGACCAGGAGGATAAGAGAGAGGAATGAGTAGGAGAGAGACAAATCCTGCCAGTAACCAGTTCCTTAGGTGTTCTCTACCGTCTGGAACACACAGAGATTCACAGAGTTGGATAGAGAAGAGATGGGGGAGAAAAGAGACAGAGGCCACCTAGTGGAGAAAAAGGAGAGTCCAGAGGAGGAGAGAGTGGTCAAGCCAGTAATCTCGCTCTCAGGTAAACTTGGGTAGTGAAGTTTGGGTTTTTAAATGTACAAAATTGACAACAAAAACCTAAGAGCAAAGATTAAAAATCTAGAGTAGAGGTTGGATTTTCAAAGATACATTATTAAAGAAAAGCAGAAGGAAAAAGGAAGAAAGAAAAATAAATTATTAAAAAACAAACAAACAAACAAAAGAAAAAAAAAAACACACCAACAACCATCCAAAGAGTATATATGGTGTTTGCCTTAAAAAAAAACCAGTAATAATAGGTTATAGAAATAAAAATTAGAGGAGAAATAGAAGACTTAACAATTTAAAAAAAGCTAGTAAAAAAAGAAAAAACAAAAAAGCAAAAAGCAAAAAAAAAAAAGGAATGATTTTAAAAATATTAAAAATATATCTAGCCCTTCTCTGATGTTATGGGCCGTGTGGGCTCACTTCCAAGGCGGTTCCCTCTGTTTAATTTCTTTTGTTTGCTGGTTTTTTAGGCTCACTAGTTCAGTCACGCTGTGGGGAGGGGGGATGCTGCAAACAAACAGCACTGTCGTGTGCACACCGCATCTCAGCCCCACTTGACCCGTCCTTTCTCCTGGCGCACAAACCGCTCCGGCTCTACGATGCTCAGCCGGGAACCGTCTGGGGCCGGCCCTAGGCTGCGTGCACTTCCCCGGTCCAAGCCGCTCAGGTTCGGCACTCAGGCAGCCCTCAGAGGCACAGATTCGGCTGGGACTGCGCTTTGTGCCCTTCCCAAGTCCGAGTAGCTCAGGAGTTTGGCGAGCGTGATCGCCGAGGCTTGTCACCTTTTCCGCCGCTGCCGCTCAGCTCTCTGGGTGGACCGCTGGCGCACCCCATGAGGCAGACTGTGACTGTCCAGCACCCCCAGAAGTCTTAGAAAAGGAGCCTGCTTGCAGTTAGGTACGTAAAGTCTCTCCAGGTCTGCAATTGCCCCTTTCCAGTCCTTGCGGCTCTGGCTGCCTGTCCCCGGCGGGGAATGGTCTGCAGCCAGCTTTTTCCGTTCTGTCCTTTGTTCTGTGCTCGGTCCTGGCGGTGTCTTATGTTCGAGTTTTTCGCGTGGTAGCTATCCCACATCTGGTTTGCTAGCCCAAGTTAGATCGTTCTGGTTGCGCGTGGGGCATTCCTGCCCGATTCTTACAAAGCTCTGCAGCCCACGCCTCCCGTGCTTCCCTGCCCTGCCCTCACTTCCCAATGGTGGATGCAGGCATCTGTGCTGCTTTTCCGCTGGGGGAGTTACTGTTGGGCTTGTAATCTGTTGGTTTTAATTATTTATCTATTTTTCCTTCCTGTTATGTTGCCCTCTGTGTTTCCAAGGCTCACCACAGACTCAGCAGGGAGAGTGTTTCCTGGTGTTTGGAAACCTCTCTTCTTAAAATTCCCTTCCCGGGACGGAGCTCCCTCCCCACCTCCTTTGTCTCCTTTTTCGTCTTTTATATTTTTTCCTACCTATTTTTGAAGACAATGGTCTGCTTTTCTGGTTGCCTGATGTCCTCTGCCAGCCTACAGAAGTTGTTTTGTGGAGTTTGCTCTGCGTTGAAATGTTCTTTTGAGGAATTTGTGAGGGAGAAAGTGATCTTCCCGTCCTGTTCCTCCGCCATCTTTCCCTCTCCCTCCAGAATAATGTCTTTTTAAACATTATTTCAGTGTCAGCTAGATATTCCTCAAAGAACACTGTATGTTTTGATTCAGGATATCATCTAAAAAATAAATTCTCAATCTCTGTGGAAAAAAAAATAATTTTCTAATTACATTTGATGTTTATTTCCTACTGTTATTATCAAAACTCCAGAAAAGTCTTCATAAATATTATAGTCTTATCCTCAAGGAAGATTCCACATTAAGAAGATATCATTGTCAATCTTGCATAAACTTTGCCTCTCTGTAAAATAAGAAGAGGATGTTTTATAACTTATTGTATGATGACAGTATCACCAGATAAGAAATGTACAGAATAATATATCATAAATAAACATGGGCAACCAGTTTGAAAAGCAAATTAGTTCATTGATATATAAAATAAGATAATATATCATATCTAAGAGGGATTTAACACAAAAAAGTTTTATGAATTTGGTATGCTGTTGTTGTTCAGTCGCTAAGTCCTGTCCAACTGTTTGCTACCCCATGGAATGTAGCACACCGGGCTTCACTGTCCTCCACTATCTTCCAGAGTTTGCTCAAATTCATGTCCATTGAGTTGGTTTTCAAGATTTGATAGTAAATATAAATGTCTAAGAACACTGTATTTACATTTGAAAAGCCAATGAAAGTTGTTATCTCTTGATAAAATAAATAGTGTAAATATAATATGAAATTTACAATATAAACAGTGTAATGTACAAAATAAATGATATGGCTTACTGTTTAGGCAACTCTATTTTTAAAAGCATAAGAAAACATGAAGTGTATACTGTCATAAGAAAATAGAAAAATAAATTAAACAAGGTTTAATCAAAGCTATTTCTACAATACTGTCAAATAGATTACTTTTCTCTTGAATATTTTTATATTTTGCACCCATATAAAATCAAGAACCAGATACGATTTTGTTTATGTTTTAAGATTAAACAAGCCAATAATTCAAATGCCCTAAGGCTTTAGGGAAATAATATACAATCAAGATACCACATGAGACAGTGTTAACATCTAATTACTTGAGTCATTAAGGCAACACTTCAGTTATATTCTCTGTCTCCACATCCCTAAGGCCTTGATGGCATATATTTGTGATGCAGTTTGGTGTCAGGATTTATTTTGATCTTACCTTTGGTATCTGGGAGTTTTATCAATAGTAATATATGTAAAATAGTAGTGATATATGTAATATATATATATATATGAAAATAGTAATATATGAAATAGCTAATAAATATACTGGTGGGTTGCACTACCCTTTTCAGATCTATTTCTATTAAATACTAAGCAGCAGCATTCCAGGTGTTTACTTCTTAGCAAGGAGTTCTTCAGTAAATGATTCATTCAAGGGCTTCTGTATTTAGGGGAGTTGATTCATACTCTAGTTTTATTTTAAAAAGAAAATACAGAGTTACAACAATCTTTGCAGGAGACACACATATGTTTAGAACAAAGTACCCACAAATCCATTTAGTTTGATTTAAAGTGTTTGTGGTAGTGTATTCTGATACTTTCTTTCTTCAAATAATATTCATCCTGGTTTTCTCATTGGGTTTCCAATATATAGTCAGAAATAAAATAAACATTTTGGCAAATGAAGAATAATAAAAAAAAGTGGGCACTTTTTTCACTTTTTCCTGTAATCGTCAAGAAATAAAGTGACAGTAACCATCATATTTATAAATCAAATAATAGAGCATATCATACTTATGAGTTGTAAACATGGATGTTTGTATGTATACAGAGGGGACAAAACAAGGAGCACTGTCTATAATAGTAGGTGGTAAAATAAAACATTAGAAGTGAGAGAATAAAGTGGGGAGATAAAGTATTAATATAAGGAAATGGGCATGTGCTATGTAACAGTTTGATAGACTGTTAACTTTCACTAAGCAAGAATGCATTAAGTGATATAATCATCTTTATAGATCCAAGCAGTTTTGAAAAAAATCAAACTGAATAATAGAAATGTCATGCATTCACTAATATGATTTGTTTGGAATCTTAAAGTCACTGAATGTCAGGTTAAAGTAATCATGGAAAATTATTCTCATGATCTTGCACAGAATATATTAAGCGAAGGAGTACAGAGACCTTACACTATTGTTACAGAGGATCTAGTATGGGAATGGTGTTTGGAAGATATCTTTCCCACAAGGTCAGAATGTGGGGACCAGAGAAAGCTGTAACATGGTAAGAAAACCTATAGGACATAAGAAATATAATTATGCATTGTAGACTAAGTGTTTAAATGAAATTCTGTAGTGTTTCTATTATGTGGGCTCTAGAGGAAAGGATGTCTACACCGTCTTCCCAAACGTGTGCACCAGTTGACAGCTGTCCCTGTTTGTGCCTGATTTTCACAACATATAAGTTTTTTGAAATCATAGCTGTTACTCATAATTCAAATAAATAAGAAAGCTAAATATCTACTATGCATCACACCTTGTCTTATAATCTTTGGATTCATTATTGAAATATCTAGTTCCATTCTGGTGATTCAAAGTTTATACTAATATTCTCATTATTGAGGATATGTCTTGTGACAGTAATAATCAAGAAATGTTCTGCTGTTCCATTTGAAATAGGTTTTTTTCCAGACAATTTTCTTTGAAAAAGCTTAAAACTTAAAATGCAATAAAACATGTTTTATTGCATCTTGAAATTTATATACTTTGTCCAGTAGCTTCATAGTTCTTATTTTTGTCAACCAAATTTCACAATGTGCTCTGCTGGAAAAAGAAAAGCTTTTTATCCAAGATAGTTTCAGCTATTATCATTGCAGGTATGGCACTTATTCTGTTGCTGAAAGAGGAGAGTGAAAAAGTTGGCTTAAAGCTCAACATTCAGAAAATGAAGATCATGGCATCTGGTCCCGTCACTTCATGGGAAATAGATGGGGAAACAGTGGAAACAGTGTCAGACTTTATTTTTGGGGGCTCCCAAATCACTGCAGATGGTGATTGCAGCCATGAAATTAAAAGACGCTTACTCCTTGGAAGGAAAGTCATGACCAACCTAGATAGTATATTCAAAAGCAGGGACTTTACTTTGCCAACAAGTTGGTCCGTCTAGTCAAGGCTATGGTTTTTTCAGTAGTCATGTATGGATGGGAGAGTTGGACTGTGAAGAAAGCTGAGCGCCAAAGAGTTGATGCTTTTGAGCTGTGGTGTTGGAGCAGACTCTTGATAGTCCCTTGGACTGCAAGGAGATCCAACCAGTCCATCCTAAAGGAGACCCGTCCTGGGTGTTCATTGGAAGGACTGATGCTAAAACTGAAACTCCAATACTTTGGCCACATCATACAAAGAGTTGACTCATTGGAAAAGACTCTGATGCTGGGAGGGATTGGAGGCAGGAGAAGAAGGGGACGACAGAGGATGAGATAGTGGGATGGCATCACCGACTCAATGCACATGAGTTTGGGTAGACTCTGGGAGTTGGTGATGGACAGGAAGTCCTGAAGTGCTGTGATTCATGGGGTCAGAAAGAGTCACACACGACTGAGCGACTGAACTGACTGAACCTCCTGGTGAATAATAAAATAGGCTATGAATAATAGCATTTAAACATTTTCAAAATTAATTCAACGTAAGTGAAAAAGTTTGCTTTCACACCACAATTCCCGAAAGGGTTGAAGATTTTAGGTTACTAGAAGTACAAAGTCAGAATACCAAAGAAAACTTTAACTATTTTTCAGGGATGCTATCATTTAAAAATTTAACAGTTTTAAGTAATTTGTCTCAGAGCTAAAGAAGTGAGTCAGGAAAGAAATTGTAGAATCTCATGTTTTTCCTCCAATTGAACTGTTTTCATTAAGCTCAAATTCATGCAAAGAGAGTGTTCCAGGATTCAATTGATAATACTGAATTTTATTATTTGATGGACTTCTCTAACGGTCCAGCGATTGGGAGGCTGCCTACCAGTAAGGGACACCCATGGGTTCAGTCCCTGGTCCAGGAAGAGTCCATGCAATAGGGCAGCGGGGCCTGTCTCCACAACTACTGCACCTGCTCTCGAGAGCCAGCAAGCTGCCCTTACTGAATTCTGCTTGCTTTAGAGCCAGTGCTCTGCAGCAAGGGGTGGGGGTCGTCATCTCAATGAGAGACCCAGAACCACAGCTAGCAGTGGGGGGACCCCGTGTGCAGCAGCCAGGACCCAGCACAGTCAAAACTAAATAAATAAATACTGGATTTTATTATTTGAAATAGAGCAAGCAGGGTTTAGTCTGTTTTAGTTCTTTGTTTTCGATAATTATGTCAACACAAAATTATCATTCACGGTGGAATTACTATTTAAGTGACACTAGCTATTGAAATAAAGTGGGAGTCTGGCATTTTCAGCAACACTCTTAACGGAGACCCACTGAGCTTCTCAACACATTTTCTGATCTCTTACTATTTCAAGTTTTGGTTCTTACCCCTGTAGATCAACATTCATATTTTGTCCACAGGAACCAAGCAAACCAGAGTGCTGAGGTCACTTTCATTGTCTCGGGCTTCTCAGACTCTCCTCAGCTTCAGCTGCTCCTGTTCCTAGTCTTCCTAACCATCTACACAGTCACTGTGCTGGGGAACCTGGACATGATCCTGATCATGAAGTCCAGCTCCAGGCTCCACACGCCCATGTACTTCTTTCTCAGCCACTTATCTTTTTTTTCTATTTCTGTTAGTCGGCAGTAGTTACACCCAAGCTACTAGAAACCTTGATTTTAGAAGACAGAATAATCTCCTTCATAGGATGCCTCATGCAGTTCTTCTTTGTCTGCATATTTGTGGTGACAGAGACATTCCTCTTGGCAGTAATGGCATATGACTGATTTGTAGCCATTTGAAACCCTCTTCTCTATGCAATTGTCATGTCCCAGAAGCTTTGTTCCTTGTTGGTGCATCATACTCTTGGAGTATAGCCTGTTCCTTAATATACACATACTTTTTGTCAATGTTATCCTTTTGTGGGACTAAGTTCATAAATAACTTTGTCTGTGAGCATGTTGCCATAGTGGCTGTTTTCTGCTCTGACCTCTACATCAGCCAGGAGATCACTTTAGTCTCTGCCACTTTCAATGAAATAAGCAGCCTGATGATTATTCTCACCTCCTATGTTTGCATTTTTATCACTGTCTTAAGGATGCCTTTAACTGGGGGGTGCGACAAAGTCTTATCCATCTGTACCTCTCACCTGACCGCCATTACCGTCTTTGATGGGATCACCCTTTTCCTCTACTGTGTTCCTAACTCCAGAAGTTCATGGCTCATGGTCAAGGTGGCCTCTGTCTTTTACAGAGTAATCATCCCCATGCTGAACCCACTGATCTACAGCCTTGGGAATAAAGATGTGAAAGAGTCAGTGAAGAAAGTAATGAATATTAAATTGTTCTATGATAAAATGTAAAGCTAGAAAGATTTTTTGAGAGTAAGAGTATCTCAATAGCAGATTGAACCGTGAACCTAGTTTAACCTTGCAATTGATAGGCCAATTTCTGTTCACTCTTTTATTTTATTAAAGTAACTTTAAAATTAGAAATTAAAACAAATAAAAGATTACTTAAACTAAGTTTTTGATACAGAATTGTAATTTTCTTCTGTGTGTAATATCTGACCTTGTAATTGTCCTGGTTAAACTTTAGTTTGATCTAAATCATGTGAACTGTAGGACTTTTGAAATGATCTAAAGAGTTATAGCCTACAATAAGGAAGTTTACTTTTTAATATAAAAGTAGTAAGTTAAGAGCTGCTCAGCATAAAACTGTAAGTATCTTAAGAAAGACTATTAATTCCATAAAAAAAAAACACTTTGGCTTTGGGAGATTCCTAGGCAAATAAAGACAAATAAGAAATATGTCTACCTTAAATAGTTCAGAATATGGCATAAACTATAATTGACAATATAAACAGATGTAAAATATTTTCTATGTGCTAGTACAAGAAAATGATACAAACGTTGGAGATATATATATCTATCACTTAAGTTTTTTCACTTACATCATTGTGGTTGTACATTTTAAAATTTATTTATCTATTTATTTTACTGGAAATTTTACTGAGGTAATTTTTGATTCATTATAAGTTATGGCATCTTTAAATCATTTCTCCCATGGTTTAAAGTTTAAATAACAACAGAGAAATTGATTATGATTTAATATACAGATTTCAGTAAAGCATTAGGTATTCACTGATGAAAAAGAAACATTTATTGTCGCGGTCATTTAATGGACCGGAACCTGATGGTCTGGAGTCGACGATAAGAAAATGAAAGAGAGAAAGAAGCTAATATTCCCTGGTTTACACAGAGAACCAATAAAACCCCCAGAACAGGGCTTGCACTGCTCACAAAGGCACAGGGCACCCTCGAGAGGAGGTCTTTAAAGCCCAAGCAGCAGAGTGAGCTCAGCGGGTTTCCACTCTCCAGAGAATTAGCTGGAGGGAGGGAGAGAGAGAGAGGGAGTGGAGGGGAGAGAGAGAGAGAGAAAGAAAGAAAGACATGGGGACCCAAGCCTCTGGTGGAGCAAGGGTGTTTTAATGATTTTTCTGTGAGTATATATAGGCTGTTGTACAAGGAATTTCTTTCAACAATGATAAAGATCAGAAAACCAAACAACCATACAGCAACCTTTGTCAAGGGAACAAAGGATTAACAATGGTCATAAGGCCAGGAAACAATCCATATCTTAAGAAAGAGGATCGAGACTAAGCAGTTTTGTCGTAAGGACAATGTTTACTGAAGAAGATTCATGCATATGTCTCATCCTATGACCTCAGTCCTGGGAGTCACATGCCATTCCACTCGTTCCTGTTGCCAGGAACTGATAAGGAATGGAGGATTTATGAGAGACAGCATGTAGGAATCCTCCTGTTAAACGTTCCCTGACAATTTATGAACTCCAGTAGGTTGCAACAACAGCTTTCTTTGAAATAGTAAATTTATTGGGGTAGCTCTGCTGATATGAGGCAGGTCACTCGAGCTTCAAGGCTGAGCTAATCAGACCAGCTAATCTTCAGTTTACAGACTTGTCTGAAAATCATCCTCCTTGGACCATTCTCATGTTTAAATCAAGTCCCTGTTTGGGTCTCATCTATTAACTTTTTACAGATCAAAGGAAAAAAAATAGTGTCTAAACTCAAAAGCAAGGTTTGAAAACTTTTGCTTCTTATAGACGCTGACAATGCCTGAGTTAAATCTTGGAGGACAGTTTGCAAATGAGCTCTATCTGGATGAGCTATTAAAATATCATCTATGTAATGGATCATATATACTTGTTTATATCTAGCCCTAATAGCTTCTAGAGTGGCATTAACAAATTTTTGATATAAGGTAGGGCTATTTTTCATTCCCTGAGGTAACACTTTCCATTGAAACCTCAAATAAGGCTGTTTAAGATTTTTTGATGGAAGACTAAAGGGAAATCGCTTTTTATCCTCAGCACTTAAGGGAATGGTGAAAAAAAACGGTCTTATAAATCAATTACAATTATATTATATCCCTCTGGAATGGTTACTGGGGAAGGGAGCCCAGGCTGTAAGGCCCCCATGTCTTCCATGGTGGCATTAATTGCTCTCAAATCTTGTAAAAGTCGCCACTTGCCAGATTGTTTTCTTAATGACAAAAATAGGAGTGTTCCAGGGACTATTGGAGGGCTCAGTATGTCCCAATTGTAGTTGTTCAAAGATTAACGTTTTAGCTGCCAGTAAGTTTTCTTTAGGCAGAGGCCATTGTTCTACCCACACTGGATATTGAGATTTCCATGTAATGTGGTTGGCAGCGAAAACAATGGCCTCCATTATAAATTTGGATACCTCAGTCCAGTACATAGCTGTCGAGGAGTTGGACAGATTGGCTCAGTTATTCCTGTCTGTTGTTTGCCTAATCCTTTTAATGGGTCATAGCCCATATGAAGCATTTGGGAGGTCACTTCATCATCAGGGCTAAAAAGTAGCACTCCCATTTGAGACAGCACGGCCCTCCTTCATAAGCTAAAGGGGAGCGAAGGAACTACATAGGGTTGGGAAGTTCCACAGGTATCCTCAAAATGCCAATCTAATATTTTTGCACTCTTAACTACTGTGGGAGCTAAAGGACTAGAAGCGGTAATTTCCTGCACCCTAAAAGCTAGATCACTAGATCCAAATCTTCTGGGGCCCCTAGCTTGAGAAGTCAAGGTTTTTCTTATCTGATAATAAGGTAAAATCAAGAGCTGTGCTATTCTTTGACCTTTATTAATTTGCACGGTTTTAGCAGGTGGTGAGATAAAAACTTTAATTTCCCCAGTATAATCAGAATCTACTACACCAGGCACCACCGAAATTCCTTGAAAAGAAAGCAAGCTACGCCATAGCACAAGTCCAGAATGTCCTAATGCAGGGGGCCAGCCGCTCCGTTTGGAATCGGAATAACTGGCACATCAGGGGTTAATATTGTTGTGGTGATGGAACTGAGGTCTAGTCCTGAGCTACCTGGGGTTGATTGGCACGGCTTGTTGTCTCTGTTTAGCAGGACATTGCCGGCAAAAATGCCCCATTTGGCCATAAGATAAACATTTTTTTATGTGTAGAATCCTTTTTATTATGATTTTTTTCTCTTTTTCTCTTATTTTTTTTCCCCAAGGAGTGTATGCATCTGTTTTAAAAGCCCCTTTGTTAAAAAAATCTCTATCTTTTTCAGCATTAGGCAATGTTCTGGGAGGCTTTGGAGGCAAAGTGGGGAATTCCTGGGCTCTGGGAGGTGCAAGCTTAGGTGGCGGTGGTCGCCTTAAATCAGAAAGTGGTGGATAAATTTTTAAAGGTTTGTGTAGAGGGGGAGGGGGATCACCAGGGCCCCCGGCCACAACTTCCTGTAAGCCCTCTCCTTCCTCGGGAGGTAGAGCACAGTCTTCCTCCTTTTCTTCGTCAATGACAGAAAATATCTGCGTAGAAAGTGGAGACCCACCACCATCCACCGCTATAGGCTCTCCCATAGGCTATCTAACAGCCTCATGATGGTGGTCCAGAACACTTTTAATCATATTCCACAGAGCAAAAGCATCTACAGGCCCATGCAAAGTATAATAAGTTTTTAGCTGTTTTCCTAGCTTCACCCAAGTATCTAAATTAACAGTGCCCTCTTCTGAAAACCAAGGACATTGTTCTTATACAACTGTAAAAAGGGATTAAATATTGGTTTCTTAACTTTAACTACTCTTTTGTTTAACAACCACAAGATTACTCCTATAAAAAGCTGTCGTTTTTTAGATTTACTGTTACCCATGTCAGAAATTTTATAGAGAAAGATTTAAGATTTCAGTACAGATTTCTTGTCTTGTATTGCAAGAATCAACACTTCAGGTTTCCTTCAACCTATCAACCGGGTTTCTTTTCAACCCAAAGCTTTCCACCCTTCTTTCCCTACCTACCTTAAGCAGGGGGGTCCGTGGCACCCTGAGTGGGGGCCTAGCTGCCCAAAAACTGCACACTGGGGGAGACCTACCTTCAGATAGCCTGTTCCAGGCACCACTTACCGGGGTCCAGCCCTGGTTGGATCCAGGGTATCCTCAAGGGGACAGTGTCGGTGACCTATATGAATGATTTATTTAGAGATATTAAAAGAGATAAAGAAGGAATATAGCAGTTAGGAAAATATAGGAGAGAAAGAGGCTGATATTCCTTGGTTTATGCAGAAAGCCAATAAAGTTCCAGACAAGGAACTTGTACCATTCACATAGGCTGCAGGCACCCTCCCAGTTTCCTGACGGAGTGAAGATGCAGAGCGCCTTCCCATTCAGGTCTTGGAAGCCCAGGCAAGAAACTGAACACTGTGAGCCCCTGCACTCCAAGAAATCAGCCCGAAAAGGAGAGAAAGCAAGAATGACACAGGGGAAACCAGTCTTTCAAGGAACTGGTCGGTCTCTTTATTTTTCAGGGAAGCTTTTATACTTTAAGTTGTACATAGAGATAAATGTAAGAAGCAGAGTCACACAGGGTCAGTTGCTCTGACCCATATCTAAAGACAGAGTGTTCTTTGCATATCTTTGTTCTTACAAGGGTCTTAAGTTTGTTTACAATATCTTCTGGTCTGGAGACCAATTAACATTTTATGGCCCATCTTTCTTTCTATTGATAAAGGTTAGTCCATCAGAAAACTTGTTTTCCCTTAAGATTTTTTTTTTCCTGAAATCTGCTCAGTCTTAAGAAAGTGATAAAGTTACATTCTTACATAGCAAGGATAAAATGATTTATACAAAGAAAGAGGAGTACAGTAATTTATAACAAAGAGAAATTTCACTAACTCAAAAGTCTAGTGTTGCTTACATCAAAACTACTATATTTCTTTTTCTACATTCCAATTACATTGATTAACATACTCCTGGGTGCCTAAGGGTATGGAGGGCAGGCAGTAATCATTAACTCAGCAATGAAACCCTTCACCAACATGATTTTTATCTCTAGAAAAACCCTATGCTAACTAAGACTTTAAAAATACTCCAAACTCTCTGTGCTGTTTATGGTTGAGAACTCATAAACAATCATGTCTGTAGTAGCAAGAGTGTGGATAAACTTGTCACACAAGCTAGACAGCCAGAAGAGAGGTATGAGATGAAACACTCCTTTTGTATGTAGGAGACTATTAACTGGAGGGTCTAAGTTAATTTTCCAGAGAACGGTGGTCAGGGATAGACTCTGGTAATATAAGAAGAGTGTAGTATAGCAGACGGTAAACAGACAGATTTTGGTTGTGAGGTAGATGCTCAGGCAGAGGACCACTTGAGACCTGAACCACTTTGCCCTGTCAGGCTTTTCCACATGACCTTGTCATGGGGGGAGGGGTCAGGGAGTCCCTCGAGTCATGATCCTGCCATGCCTGCCAGGCTCTTCCACATGACCTTGTAATGGGTGGGATCTCCTGTGTTGGCTCCGGGCACCCGACATACCCATCTGCACTCAAGAGGAACACCGAGAGTCCCACCACAACTCAAGAAGAGCCCCGTTTTCACCTCCTCATCTCGAGATGAGGGTCCCTTCCCCTGCTTCGTTGGGAAAGGAATCCCAGCATTCCCATCGCACCTCAAGAGGAGGTGGTCTCAACTTGAAACTCGAGAGGAACTCCAGGGGTCGTGCCACAATTCCAAAAGACAGGATGTCCCAATCCACTCCAGATAAACCTGATTCCCCTGCACTGACTTGATGGTCACACCGAGTATGGACTCAAAACAGGATGGGAGGTGTGACAGCCCTGTGGCACCTCGAGAGAAAGCCACAGATCCCTATGTCAACTCGACAGGAACCTTGAAACTACTTTTATAGCTCAAGAGGAAAGCGGACTTCCATGTCACCACAAGTGATGAGGCCTGACTCCCCTGTTGAAACTCCAGAGGAACCCCGAGATCCATGTCAGCACTAGAGAGGAAACCTGATGTTCCAGCCTCAACTCCAGATGAGGACCTAGGACCTAGGACCTGAATGATGATGAATCCCGAGAGGCCCCTCTCAACTTGCATGGAGACTTGACTTTCCTGAGGGAACACGAGCGGGTCACTGAGGTCCCCATAGTAACTCGAGAGGAATGCCAAACTTCCTGCCGCAACTTGAGAAAAACCAGGAGATTCTCCCCTCAATGCGAGATGAGGCCTTTTTCCACAGCAGCATCTCGAGAGAAATTCCACATTCCTTCTTGAGCATTGAAAGGGTCCTTGATACAACTCAAGAAGTTCCCTGACATACCCGTGTCTACTCGAGAGGAACACCGAGGGTCCTGCAACCCTCAAGAAGAGCCCCATTTTTCCCTCTTCATCTTGAGATGAGGGTCCATTTCCCTGTTTCCTTGGGAAAGGAATCCCGGCTTTCCCGTCGCACCTCAAGTGGAGGCGGTCTCAACTTGAATCTCGAGAGGAACTCCAGGGGTCGTGCCACAATTCAAAAAGACCCCGAAGTTCCAATCCACTCCAGATAGACCTGATTCCCCTGCACTGACTTGACTGTCGACTCAAAACACGATGGGAGGTGTGACAGCCCTGTAAGGGGAGGTGTGACAGCCCTGTAAGGGGAGGTGTGACAGCACCTCGGGATAAAGTCACAGTTCCCTATGTCAACATGACAGGAAGCCTGACACTACTTTTACAGCTCAAGAGGAAAGCAGACTTCCATGTCTCCACATGAGAAGAGGTCTGACTCCCCTGTTGAAACTCCATAGCGCCAGGAGTCAGCAAGGGAGATCCCACCCATGACAAGGTCATTTGAAGAGACTTGGCAAGCACGGTGGATCAGGACTCGAGGGATCCCTGGACCTGCTCAAGCATCTACCACAAAATCAGAATCTGTCTGTCTTACTATTTTGTGCCTTTCACCAACTCTTCTGACATTAACAGGGGGCTATCCCCACCACTTTTCCCTGGAAAAAATCAACTTAGGGCTCTAGCTAATAAGCCTCCTGGACATGAAAGGAATATTTCAATTCAAATTCCCTCTGTAGGCATTGTAGCTTGCCTGACAGGTTTATCGAGACTTTGCAACTACGTATGTGATTATTCACTACCTCCCAACTGTGAGAGGCACTGGAAGCCTAAAACATTCTAAAAATATAGAGACTTTTGAAGAGTTAAAAACTATTAGTGTAGTGCTAATATAAAATTTCATTGTTGAGCCAATGCTTGCTGCTAAGTTCCATATCTCTTAGTCACTGCACACCTGGGAGTGCAATAGTTAATGTAGTTGGAATTTAAGAAAAACAAGCAATAGCCTTGGAATTAACCATATCAGACCTTTGAGCTAATTGTTTCTTTTTTGTTATAACTCACTGCACCTTTGCTCTGTGAGAAATGTAACTCTGTTTAATACTTTCTGAGGCTGACATAGATAAAAAATATAAAGAAAAAAACATTTCAAGGGAAAATAAGTTTCCTGGTTGAGCAGCCTTTATCAAAAGATGGTCATAAAAAGTTCACAGGCCTCCGAGGCCAGAAGATAATATACATACATTGTTTATGGGAAAGGTATGCAGAAAAAAATCTTGGTTTTGATAAAGACAAAACAGATGTAATGTTTGGGCTGACTCTGTATGACTTTGCATCTTTCATTTCCCTCTATATACAAGTCAAGGTATGAATGTTCCCTTTGAAAATAAAGTTACGGGCCTCACTCACTGAAGCTTCATCACCCCGTGTCTGTCTTTCTTTCTTTCTTTCTCCCTCTTACTCTCTTTTTCAGGTTGATCCCTTGGAGCACAGAGGCTCTCTGCATTCACTTTCCTGCCTGGGCTTCTAAGACCTGAACGGGAAGGCGCTCTGCATCTTCACTCCCTTGGGAGACAGGGAGGGTTCATGCGGCCTACATGAACAGACAAGTCCCTTGTCTTGGGGCTTTATTGACTTTTGGTCAAAACCAAGGAAAATCAGCCTCTTTATATCCTCTATTTTTTATCTGCAATATTCTTTCTTTATTTCTCTAAATCTCTTCACCAATGCCATCTCTCTGGAGGGTACACTTGGATCCTGCGGGGGCTGGACTCTGGCACATAGGAACTCGAAGATCCATATCAGCACTGGAGAGGAAACCTGAGGTTCCAGCCTCAACTCCAGATGAGGACTGTGACCTGGCACCAACTGGACAGGAATCCTGAGAAGCCCTTTGAAACTCGCATGGAGACGTGACTTTTCTGAGGCAACACGAGCTGGTCCCTGAGGTCCCCATTATAACTTGAGAGGAGCACCAAGTTTCCTGCTGCAACTCAAGAAAAACCATGAGATTCTCACCTCAATGCAAGATGAGGCCCTTTGCTGCAGCGTCTCGAGGGAAATCCCAACTTCTCTCTTGAGCCTCGAAAGGGTCCTTGAGAACCTTGATGCAACTCAAGAAGTTCCCCGACATACCCGTCTCCATTCGAGAGAAACACCGAGTGTCCAACCACAACTCACGAAAGCCCCATTTTTACCTCCCCATCTCGAGACAAGGGTGCATAACCCTGCTTCGTTGGGAAAGGAATCCCAGCATTCCCTTTGCACCTCACGAGGAGGCGGTTTCAACTTGAAACTCCTGAGAAACTCCAGGGGTTTTGACATAATTCAGACACCGATGTCCCAGTCCACTCCAGGTACACCTAATTCCCCTGAACTGACTCGACTGTCACTCCAAATATCGACTCCAAACACGATGGCTGGTGTGACAGCCCTGTGGCACCTCGAGAGAAAGTCACAGTTCCCAATGTGAACTTGACAGGAAGCCTGACTCTATTTTTACAGCTTGAGAGGAAAGCTGACTTGTATGTCTTCACACGAGATGAGGCCCGACTCCCCTGTTGAAACTTCATAGTGTTGGGAGCCAGCAAGGGAGATCCCACCCATGACAAGGTCATTTGAAGAGACTTGGTAAGCAAGGTGGATCAGGACTCGAGGGATGCCCTGGACCTGCTCAAGCATCTACCACAAAATCAGAATCTGTCTGTCTTACTATTTTGTGCCCTTCACCAACTCTTCTGACATTAACAGTGGGTTATCCCCGACCACCTTTCTCTGAAAAAATCAACTTGGGGCTCTAGCTAATAAGTATCCTGGACATGAAAGGAATATTTCAATTCAAACCCCTTCTATTGGCATTCTAGCTTGCCTGACATGTTTATCCAGACTTTGCAACTACGTATGTGATTATTCACAACCTCCTAACTGTGAGAGATATGGGAAGCCTAAAACATTCTAAAAATATAGAGCCTTTGAAAGAGTTAAAATCTATTAGTGTAGTGCTGGTGTAGGATTTCATTGTTGAGCCAATGCTTGCTGCTAAGTTCCATATCTCTTATCCACTGCGCACCTGGGAGTGCAATAGTTAATGTAGTTGGAATTTAAGAAAAACAAGCAATAGCCTTGGGATTAACCATATCAGACCTTTGAGCTAATTGATTCTTTTTTGTTGTAACTCACTGCACTTTTGCTCTGTGAGAAATGTAACTCTGTTTAATGCTTTCTGAGGGCAGACACAGTGAAACCATACTCACAGAAAACTAGTCAATCTAATCACACTAGGATCACAGCCTTGTCTAACTCAATGAAACTAAGCCATGCCCGCAGGACAACATAGGACGGGAGGGTCATGTTAGAGAGGTCTGACAGAATGTGATCCACTGGAGAAGGGAATGGCAAACCACTTCAGTATTCTTGAGTTGTGAACCCCATAAACAGTATGAAAAGGCAAAATGAGAGGATACTGAAAGAGGAACTCCCCAGGTCAATAGGCGCCCAATATGTTACTTGAGATCAGTGGAGAAAAAACTTCAGAAAGAATGAAGGGATGGAGCCAAAGCAAAAACAGTACCCAGCTGTGGATGTGTCTGGTGATAGAAGCAAGGTCCGATGCTGTAAAGAGCAATATTGCATAGGAACCTGGAATGTCAGATCCAATGAATCAAGGCAAATTGGAAGTGGTCAAACAAGAGATGGCAAGAGTGAACGTCGACATTCTAGAAATCAGCAAACTAAAATGGACTGGAATGGGTGAATTTAACTCAGATGACAGTTATATCAGTTATATCTACTACTGTGGGCAGGATTCGCTCAGAAGAAATGGAGTAGCCATCGTGGTCAACAAAAGAGCCCAAAATGCAGTACTTGGATGCAGTCTTAAAAACGACAGAATGATCTCTGTTTGTTTACAAGTCAAACCATTCAATATCACAGTAATCCAAGTCTATGCCCCAACCAGTAACACTGAAGAAGCTGAAGTTGAATGGTTCTATGAAGACCTACAAGATCTTTTAGAACTAACACCCAAAAAAGTTGTCCTTTTAATTATAGGGGACTGGAATGCAAAGGTAGGAAGTCAAGAAACACCTGGAGTAACAGGCAAATTTGGCCTTGGAATGCAGAATGAAGCAGGGCAAAGACTAATAGAGTTTTGCCAAGAAGATGCACTGGTCATAGCAAACACCCTCTTCCAACAACACAAGAGAAGACTCTACACATGGACATCACCAGATGGTCAACACCAAAATCAGACTGATTTTATTCTTTGCAGCCAAAGATGGAGAAGCTCTATACAGTCAACGAAAACAAGACAGGAGCTGACTGTGGCTGAGATCATGAACTCCTTATTGCCAAATTCAGACTCAAATTGAAGAAAGTAGGGAAAACCGCTAGACCATTCAGATAAGACTTAAATCAAATCCCTTATGATTATGCAGTGGAAGTGAGAAATAGATTTAAGGGTCTAGTTCTGATAGATAGAGTGCCTGATGAACTATGGAATGAGGTTCATGACATTGTACAGGAGACAGGGATCAAGACCATCCCCATGGAAAAGAAATGTAAAAAAGCAAAATATCTGTCTTGGTAGGCCTTACAAATAGCTGTGAAAAGAAGAGAGGTGAAAAGCAAAGGAGAAAAGGAAAGATATAAGCATGTGAATGCAGAGTTCCAAAGAATAGCAAGAAGAGATAAGAAAGCCTTCTTCAGCGATCATTACAAAGAAATAGAGGAAAACAACAGAATGGGAAAGACTAGAGATCTCTTCAAGAAAATTAGAGATAGCAAGGGAATATTTCATGCAAAGATGGGCTTGATAAAGGGCAGAAATCGCATGGACCTAACAGAAGCAGAAGAGGTGGCAAGAATACTCAGAAAAGGGGGCGGTCCTAAGATGGCAGAGGAATAGGATGGGGAGACCGCTTTCTCCTTCACAAATTCATCAAAAGAACATTTCAACGCTGAGTAAATTCCACAAAACTACTGAATGCTGGTAGAGGACATCAGGCACCCAGGAAAGCAGAACATTGTCTTCAAAAACAGGTAGGAAAAAATATAAAAGATGAAAAAGGAGACAAAGGAGGTAGTGAGGGAGCTCTGTCCCAGGAAGGGAATCTTAAGAAGAGAGGTTTCCAAACACCAGGAAACACTCTCACTCCCAAGCCTGTGGTGAGCCTTGGAAGCACAGAGGGCAACATAACAGGAAGGAAAAATAAATAAATAATTAAAACCAACAGATTACAAGCCCAACAGTAACTCCCCCAGCGGAGAAGCAGTGCAGATGCCTGCATCCGTCACTAGCAAGTGGGGGCTGGGCAGGGAGGTGCAAGAGGCGCAGGCTGCAGTGCTTTGTAAGATTCGGGCTGGAACGCCCCATGCATAACCAGAGCAAACTATGGTTAGCAAACCAGACTGTGGGATAGCTACCACGCTAAAAGCTTGAACATAAGACACTGCTAGGACCACACACAGAACAAAGGATGGAACAGAAATAACCGGCTGCAGACCATCCCCCTCTAGTGACAGGCAGCCAGAGCCATAAGGGCTGGAAGGGGGCAATTGTAGCCCAAGAGAGACATTACCTACCAAAATGCAAGCAGGCTTCTTTGCTAACTGACTTCTGGGGGTTCTGGACAGTCATCAGCCGCCAGAGAAGGGATGCCAGTGTCACACCCAAAAACTGAGCAGCAGAGACGGGAAAGGTGGTAAGTCACAGTGACTGCACTCGCCAAACACCTGTGCTACTCAGAACTGGGAAGGGCACAAAACGCAGGCCCAACCATATCTGCACCTGAGGGCTACCTGAGCGCCAAGCCTAAGTAGCTTAAACTGGGGAGGTGCATGTAGCCTAGGGCCGGCCTCAGATGGTTCCTGGTGGAGCAGCGTAAAGCCTGAGCGGTGTGCACCACAAGCAGGGGCAGGCCCAGCGGGGCTGAGACATTGCAATCACAAGCGAGTGGTACTTGTTTGCAGCATCCCTCCCTCCCCACAGAGTGACTGAACAAGTGAGCCTAAAAAAAAAAAAAAAACAAAAGTGTCCACCACCGCCCCTCCCCCGGTGACAGGGAGGAAATCAGACACTGAAGAGACCAGCAAACAGAAGTTAAACAGAGGGAACCACCTTGGAAGTGACCCCACACAGCCCACAACACCAGAGAAAGAACCAGATATATCTTTACTATTTTTACGATAATTTTTTTGTTGATATTGTTGTGTGATTGCTTTTTCTTTTCTTTTTCCTCTTCTTTTTTTAAACGTTTTTAAATTTTAAGTCCTCTATTTCTCCTTTAATTTTTATTTTCATAATCTACTATTACTTTTCAAAAAAAAATGACCATTTTTTAAAAGCAAATGCCGTATATACTCTTTTTGTGGTTGTTGTTGTTGTTTTTTAATAATTCATGTGGCTTTAAAAAAATTTTTTTCTTTCTTCTCCTTCTTCTTTTCTTTAATATTGTATTTTTGAAAATCCAAACTCTACTCTAGATTTTTATCTTTGTTTTTTGGTATTTGTTGTCAATTTTGTACATTTAAAAACCTAATCTTCAGTACTCAATTTTACCTGAGAGTGGGATTACTGGCTTGACCACTCTCTTCTCCTTTGGACTCTCATTTTTCTCCACCAGGTGGCCTCTGTCTCTTCCCTCCTCCTTCTCTTCTCTACCCACTCTGTGAATCTCTGTATGTTCCAGACGGTGGAAAACACTTAGGGAACTGGTTACTGGCTGGATCTGTCTCTCTCCTTTTCATTTCCATCTTTTATCCTCCTGGCCACCTCTGTCTACTTCCTCCCTCTCCTCTTCCCTGTACAACTCCGTGAACATCTTTGAGTGATCCAGACTGAGGAGCACACATAAGGAAGTGATTACAGGCTAGCTTGCTCCCTCCTCTTTTGATCCCACCTCATCTCATTCCAGTCACCTCTAACTACCCCATCCCTCTTCTCTTCTCCATGTAACTCAGTGAACCTCCTTGGGTGTCCCTTAATGTGGAGAAACTTTTCATCTTTAACCTAGATGTTTTTATCATCAGTGCTGTATAGATGGAGAAGTCTTGATGCTACTGTAAAAATAAAACTGAAAACCTGAAGCAGGAGGCTTAAGTCCAAATCCTGGAAACATCAGAAATCTCCTGAGTCCAGGGAACATTAATCAATAGGAGCTCATTAAACGTCTCCATACCGACACTGAAACCAAGCACGACCCAAGGGCCAACAAGTTCCAGAGCAAGACATACCACACAAATTCTCCAGCAACACAGGAACACATCGCTGAGCTTCAATATACAGGCAGGTCAAAGTTAATCCAAAACCACTGGCGTTTCAAAACACATTACTGGCCACTTCATTGCACTCCAGAGAGAAGAAATCCAGCTCCACCCACCAGAACTCTAACACAAGCCTCCCTAACCAAGAAACCTTGACAAGCCACTGATACAACTCCACCCACAGTGAGGGAACTCCATAATAAAGAGAACTCCACAAATTCCCAGAATATAGAAAGGCCACCCCAAACGCAGCAATATAACCAAGATGAAGAGACAGAGGAATACTCAGCAGGTAAAGGAACAGGAGAAATGCCCACCAAACCAAACAAAAGAGGAAGAGATAGGGGAATCTACCTGAGAAAGAATTCTGAATATTGATAGTGAAAATGATCCAAAATCTTGAAATCAAAATGGAATCACAGATAAACAGCCTGGAGACAAGGATTGAGAAGATGCAAGAAAGGTTTAACAAGGACCTAGAAGAAATAAAAAAGAGTCAATATATAATGAATAATGCAATAAATGAGATCAGAAACACTCTGGAGGCAAAATAGTAGAATAATAGTAGAATAATAGGCAGAAGATAGGATTAGTGAAATAGAAGATAGAATGGTAGAAATAATTGAATCAGAGAGGAAAACAGGAAAACGAATTAAAAGAAATGAAGACAATCTCAGAGACCTCCAGGACACTATGAAATGCTCCAACATTCAAATTATAGGAGTCCCAGAAGAAGAAGACAAAAAGAAAGACCATGAGAAAATCCTTGAGGAGATAATAGTTGAAAACTTCCCTAAAATGAGGAAGGAAATAATCACCCGAGTCCAAGAAACCCAGAGAGTTCCAAATAGGAACACCCCAAGACACATATTAATCAAATTAACAAAGATCAAACACAAAGAACAAATATTAAAAGCAGCAAGGGAAAAACAACAAATAACACACAAGGGGATTCCCATAAGGATAACTGCAGATCTTTCAATAGAAACTCTTCAGGCCAGGAGGGAATGGCAAGACATACTTAAAGTGATGAAAGAAAATAACCTACAGCCCAGATTACTGAACCCAGCAAGGATCTCATTCAAATATGAAGGAGAAATCAAAAGCTTTACAGACAAGCAAAAGCTGAGAGAATTCAGCACCACCAAACCAGCTCTCCAACAAATGCTAAAGGATATTCTCTAGACAGGAAACACAGAAAGGGCTTATAAACCCGAACCCAAAACAGTAAAGTAAATGGCAATGGGATCTTACTTATCAATAATTACCTTAAATGTAAATGGGTTGAATGCCCCAATCAACAGGCAAAGACTGGCTGAATGGATACAAAAACAAGATCCCTAAATGTGCTGCCTACAAGAGACCCACCTCAAAACAAGGGACACATACAGACTGAAAGTGAAGGGCTGGCAAAAGATATTCCACGCAAATAGAGACCAAAAGAAAGCAGGAGTAGAAATACTCATATCCGATAAATTAGACTTTAAAACAAAGGCTGTGAAAAGAGACAACGAAGGCCACTACATAATGATCAAAAGATCAATCCAAGAAGAAGATATAACAATTATAAATATATATACACCCAACATAGGAGCACTACAATATGTAAGACAAAGGCTAACAAGTATGAAAGGGGAAATAAACAGTAATACAATAATAGTGGGAGACTTTAATACCCCACTCACACCTATGGACAGATCAACTAAACAGAAAATTAACAAAGAAATGCAAACTTTAAATGATACAATAGATCAGTTAGACCTAATTGATATCTATAGGACATTTCACCCCAAAACAATGAATTTCACCTTTTTCTCAAGTGTGCATGGAAACATAGATAGATCACATCCTGCACCATAAATCTAACCTTGATAAATTAAAAAAAATCAAAATCATTCCAAGCATCTTTTCTGACCATAATGCATTAAGATTAGATCTCAATTACAGGAGAAAAATTATTAAAAATTCCAACGTATGGAGGCTGAACAACACGCTGCTGAATAACCAACAAATCACAGAAGAAATCAAAAAAGAAATCAAAATATGCATAGAAACAAGTGAAAATGAAAACACAACAACCCCAAACCTGTGGGACACTATAAAAGCAGTGCTAAGAAGAAAGTTCATAGCAATACAGGCATACCTCAAGAAACAAGAAAAGAGTCAAATAAATAACTTAACTCTACACCTAAAGCAACTAGAAAAGGAAGAATTGGAGAACCCCATAGTTAGTAGAAGGAAAGAAATCTTAAAAATTGGGGCAGAAATAAATGCAAAAGAAACAAAAGAGACCATAGCAGAAATGAAAAAAGCAAAAAGCTGGTTCTTTGAAAGGATAAATAAAATTGACAAACCATTAGCCAGACTCATCAAGAAACAAAGAGAGAAAAAATGAAATCAATAAAATTAGAAATGAAAATGGAGAGATCACAACAGACAACACAGAAATACAAAGGATCATAAGAGACTACTATCAGCAATTATATGCCAGTAAAATGGACAATGTGGAAGAAATGGACAAATTTTTAGAAAAGTACAACTTTCTAAAACTGAACCAGGAAGAAATAGAAAATCTGAATAGACCCATCACAAGCACGGAAATTGAAACTGTAATCAGAAATCTTCCAGCAAACAAAAGCCCAGGTCCAGACGGCTTCACAGCTAAATTCTACCAAAAGTTTCGAGAAGAGCTAACACCTATCCTACTCAAACTCTTCCAGAAAATTACACAGGAAGATAAACTTTCAAACTCATTCTATGAGGCCACCATAATCCTAATACCAAAACCCGATAAAGATGCCACAATAAAAGAAAACTACAGGCCAATATCACTGATGAACATAGATGCAAAAATCCTCAAGAAAATTCTAGCAATCAGAATCCAACAACACATTAAAAAGATCATATACCGTGACCAGGCGGGCTTTATCCCAGGGATGCCAGGATTCTTCAATATCTGCAAATCAAACAATGTAATTCACCACATTAACAAATTGAAAAATAAAAGCCATATGATTATCTCAATAGATGCAGAGAAGGCCTTTGACAGAATTCAATATCCATTTATGGTAAAAACTCTCCAGAAAGCAAAAATAGAAAAAACATACCTCAACATAATAAAAGCTATATATGACAAACCCACAGCAAACATTATCCTCAATGGTGAAAAATGAAAGCATTTCCGCTAAAGTCCGGAACAAGACAAGGGTGTCCACTTTCACCGCTACTATTCAACATAGTTCTGGAAGTTTTGGCCACAGCAATCAAGGCAGAAAAAGAAATAAAAGGAATCCAAGTTGGAAAAGAAGAAGTAAAGCTCTCATTGTTTGCAGATGACATGATCCTCTACATAGAAAACCATAAAGACTCCACCAGAAAATTACTAGAGCTAGTCAATGAATACAGTAAAGTTGCAGGATATAAAATCAACACACAGAAATCCCTTGCATTCCTATACACTAATAATGAGAAAGTAGAAAAAGAAATTAAGGAAACAATTCCATTCACCATTGCAACAAAAAGAATAAAATACTTAGGAATATATCTACCTAAAGAAACCAGAGACCTATATATAGAAAACTATAAAACACTGATGAAAGAAATCAAAGAGGACACTAATAGATGGAGAAATATACCATGTTCATGGATTGGAAGACTCAATATAGTGAAAACGAGTATACTACCCAAAGCAATTTACAAATTCAATGCAATCCCTATCAAGCTACCAGCGATATTTTTCACAGAACTAGAACAAATCATTTCAAGATTTGTATGGAAATACAGAAAACCTCGAATAGCCAAAGCAATCTTGAGAAAGAAGAATGGAACTGGAGGAATCAACTTGCCTGACTTCAGGCTCTACTACAAAGCCACAGTCATCAAGACAGTATGGTACTGGCACAAAGACAGAAATATAGGTCAATGGAGCAAAATAGAAGCCCAGAGATAAATCTACACACCTATGGACACCTTATCTTCAACAAAGGAGGCAAGAATATACAATGGAGTAAAGACAATCTCTTTAACAAGTGGTGCTGGGAAAACTGGTCAACCACTTGTAAAAGAATGAAACTAGATCACTTTCTAACACCGCACACAAAAATAAACTCAAAATGGATTAAAGATATAAATGTAAGTCCAGAAACTATAAAACTCCTAGAGGAGAACATAGGCAAAACACTCTCTGACATAAATCACAGCAGGATCCTCTATGATCCACCTCCCAGAATTCTGGAAATAAAAGCAAAAATAAACAAATGGGATCTAATCAAAATTAAAAGCTTCTGCACAACAAAGGAAAATATAAGCAAGGTGAAAAGACAGCCTTCTGAATGGGAGAAAATAATAGCAAATGAAGCAACTGACAAACAACTAATATCAAAAATATACAAGCAACTTATGCAGCTCAATTCCAGAAAAATAAACGACCCAATCCAAAAATGGGCCAAAGAACTAAATAGATATTTCTCCAAAGAAGACATACGGATGGCTAACAAACACATGAAAAGATGCTCAACATCACTCATTATCAGAGAAGTGCAAATCAAAACCACAATGAGGTACCATATCACACCAGTCAGAATGGCTGAGATCCAAAAGTCTACAAGCAATAAATGCTGGAGAGGGTGTGGAGAAAAGGGAACCCTCTTACAGTGTTGGTGGGAATGCAAACCAGTACATCCACTATGGAGAACAGTGTGCAGATTCCTTAAGAAATTGCAAATAGAACTGCCATATGACCCAGCAATCCCACTGCTGGGCATACACACGGAGGAAACCAGAATTGAAAGAGACACATGTACTCTATGTTCATTGCAACACTGTTTATAATAGGCAGGACATGGAAACAACCTAGATGTCCATCAGCATATGAATGGATAAGAAAGCTGTGGTACATATACACAATGGAGTATTACTCAGCCATTAAAAAGAATACATTTGAATCAGTTCTAATGAGGTGGATGAAACTGGAGCCGATTATACAGAGTGAAGTGAGCCAGAAAGAGAAACACCAATGGAGTATACTAACACATATATATGGAATTTAGAAAGATGGGAATGATAACCGTGTATGCGAGACAGCAAAAGAGACACAGATGTATAGAATGGACTTTTGGACTCTGAGGGAGAGGGAGATGGTGGGATGATTTGGGAGAATGGCACTGAAACATGTTTACTATCATGAAAGAAACGAATCGCCAGTCTATGTTTGATACAGGATACAGGATGCTTGGGGCTGGTGCACGGGGATGATCCAGAGAGATGATATGGGGTGGGAGGTGGGAGGGGAGTTCAGGACTGGGAACTCATGTGCACCCGTGGTGGATTCATGTGAATGTATGGCAACACCAATACAGAATTGTAAAGTAAAATAAAGTAAAAATTAAAATTAAAAAAGAATACACAGAAGAACTGTACAGAAAAGGTCTTCATGACCCGGATAATCACGATGTTGTGATCACTCACCTAGATCCAGACATCCTGGAATGTGAAGTAAAGTGGGCCTCAGAATGCATCACTACAAACAAAGTTAGTGGAGGTGATGCAATTCCAGTGGAGCTATTTCATATCCTGAAAGATGATGCGGTGAAAGTGCTGCACTCAATATCCCAGCACATTTGGAAAACTCAGCAGTGGCCAATCACTAGAAAAGCTCAGTTTTCATTCCAATCCCAAAGAAAGGCAATGCCAAACATTGCTCAAACTGTCACACAATTGCAATCATCTCACATGCTAGTAAAGTAATGCTCAAAATTCTCCAAAGCAGGCTTCAGCAATACGTGAGCTATAAACTTCCTGATGCTCAAGCTGGTTTTAGAAAAGGCAGAGGAACGAGAGGTCAAATTCCCAACATCTGCTGGATGATGGAAAAAGCAAGAGAGTTCCAGAAAATCATCTATTTCTGCTTTATTGACTATGCCAAAGCCTTTGACTGTGTGGATCACAATAAACTGTGGAAAATTCTGAGAGAAATGGGAATACCAGACAACCTGACTGCCTCTTGAGAAATCTGTATGCAGGTCAGGAAGCAACAGTTAGAACAGGACATGGACCAACACACTGGTTGCAAATAGGTAAAGGAGTACGTCAAGGCTGTATATTGTCACCCTGCTTATTTAACTTATATGCACTGTACATCATGAGAAACACTGGACTGGAAGAAATACAAGCTGGAATCAAGATTGCCGGGAGAAATATCAATAACCTCAGATATGCAGATGACACCACCCTTATGGCAGAATATGAAGAGGAACTAAAAGGCCTCTTGATGAAAGTGAAAGAGGAGAGTGAAACAGTTGACTTAATGCTCAACATTCAGAAAATGAAGATCATGGCATCCGGTCCCATCACTTCATGGGAAATAGATGTGGAAACAGTGGAAACAGTGTCAGACTTTATCTTCTTGGGACTCCCAAATCACTGCAGATGGTGACTGCAGCCATGAAATTAAAAGACGCTTACTCCTTGGAAGAACAGTTATGCCCAACCTAGATAGCATATTCAAAAGGGGATATATTACTTTGCTGGCTAAAGTCCATCTAGTCAAGGCTATGGTTTTTCCTGCGGTCATGTATGGATGTGAGAGTTGGAGTGTGAAGAAGGCTCAGCGCTGAAGAGTTGATGCTTTTGAACTGTGGTGTCAGAGAAGACTCTTGAGAGTCCCTTGGACTGCAAGGAGATACAACTAGTCCATTCTGAGGGAGATTAACCCTGGGATTTCTTTGGAAGGAATGATGCTAAAGCAAAACTCCATTACTTTGGTCACCTCATGCAGAGTGTTGACTCATTGGAAAAGACTCAGATGCTGGGAGGGGTTGGGGGCAGGAGGAGAAGGGGACAAAGCACAATGCAGTAAGGCAGGCAGACTCTGGTTTGGGGGCAGATGCACGAGCAGATTCAGCGAGGCTCCCTTAAGGCCAGACTCCCGTTTGCCTGTGGGACCCCTTAACCTCATGACCTTTGCCACGGTGGGACTCCTCGTGCTGGCTCCTGGCATCTCCCCCTTTTTTATTTTTTAAAACAGCCAGATGTCGTTCAGTCGCGAGTTTCTGAATGCTCTGCCGAAGGATCCTGACAATGCAAGGAAGAATGATTATGAGGAGCAAGATTAGAGCACCCACAGCAACATAGCTGAAAACAGTAGACAGAATATTCTTTTCAGAAATGAAGTTAGAGATTATATGGAAAAAGTCATTTGCTGCTCCTGTGGCAGTAAAATCTAATCGGGAGTGTTCCATAGTCTGTATCTGATTATGAAGTTTCCCTAAGTCTAAACTAATATCTGAGCTATTCCAAACACCTAAAATATGATTTTTCAACATATTGGGCAGTATGCACTTGTTGAGTCAATGATATTGCTGCCACAATAACAGTAACAGTAATAGTAATAGTAACAGTAACAGTTAACAGCAGTAGTTGTTGTTATTAAAGCTGAATTCCCTAAGATTAGTAAGCCTCATCAACCATCGTGATTGTATTAAATTTTGTAGTTGTTTTAACACAGCAAGACCATAATTATCATACTAATAAGTAGCTACAGTTACAGGCACTATAAGATTGGATGGACATTTTAGCACCACAAAAGAACAAACATTAAATTGAGGAGTTAAGCAAGATGAAAGCATACATTGTTCACAAGACACTACATTAGGTCCACCTGTATAATTCATTTGTATATTAAGTTTTCTGAAGTTCTTAGCAAAGAGAACAATTTAAGGAGAGGGTAGACAAGCTAAAATAAAGTAAATAGAATTATTTTCTGGTCAGAGTTCGTGCTGCAGCAGCTCTGTCTGTCCTGCTGGGATCTCGAAGTTTATCTTGCCTCTCCTGCCAGTGGGCACCCAGGCGTGGCCCTCACCCCCTCGCTAAATCGGCCTCGGTCCTAGTGGCAGCTAAGTGAGCACAGATGGATGCACTGGGCCCTGGAAACCAGGCTGGCCTTGCCCGCGGCTCCTGGCACGTGGCTCTTCCATGCGGCTGCGGTGGCAGGGCCAAAGGAGTGCCCTTTCTCTTATTTGTGGTAGCGGCAGTGGAGGAACCAGGTGCCTGGGGGACTGTGATATGGCAAATCAGTCTTTCCGGGATCCAAATTGGTAATGCAGCACCCTGGGGAAAAATAAAAGCACACCCTCTCCCACAAGTTAGCAGTATAGCTGGCCCTTTCTACTCTCTTGTAAGGAGATCTTTTCACTTAACCAGAGGCCGAGTCATAGCTCCTTTCAAAGGCTGAATAGAAAATTTTTTCAGAAAAATTACTGGATGTGTCTTCAAAAAATGCAATAGGGAGATTAAGGGCAAATGAAACAAAATTTGACCCCTGAAATCTACCAGGGCAACTTGCCAATCATCACTATTTTGTAAAAGACTTGCAGTTGATCCTTATTGAATGGAATTACTATATTTGCTACTTATTTTCCAAAAAGTTCCATACTTTTTAAAAAAATAATTAATTGTGCCACCAAGCTGGGATAAGATAAAACTATTTTTTGGGGAGTCACTGGTAGATGGTACCAATGGGCCTTCTTGTGACAAGCATCCTGTAGGTGTAGGTTTTGTGGCAAGAATAATTTAATCTCATGTTTTGGTAATATTAACCCTAATTAACTGATCATTTAAAGCCTCATCCAGTTTAACAAGAACCAACTCTGTCTCACTAATCACCTTTCCCTTAGAACTGGGATTAGGATTGTTTTTTAAGCAATCAAACAAAGGCTTTAACTGCAGTAGTCAGTTTTAAATGTGGGAGTATCCTATTAATATCTCCTAATAATTTCTGGAAATCATTTAAAGTTAGTAAACAATCTCTCCACAGCTTCAAAGGGACATTATCAGTTTTCAAAACTTTTGGCAGAGCTAAATATGGAAGCAAGTAAAGAGCCATTGCACAACATCTTTATAAGCTTCCCCAGTTATCCTTCTGTAACCTAAATCTGGTCTATAGCTTTTTAGATGACAAGCAACCATCTAATCTTTGCTTGAATACCTCCAGCAATGGGGAACTCACTACTCTCCAAGGTTCTAAACTCTCCCTCATCTTATTCTCTGCAGCATTCCCACCCCACATACCACTTTCTTTAATCCCATCAACTCATATTCAGTCGTATGTATTGGCCAGGAGCTGGGCCAGTAAAGATCTGTTAAAGGCCTAGAAGTGGTAATTTCCTGAACCCAAAAAGCTAGATCACTAGATCCAAATCCTCTGGGGCCCCTAGCTTGAGAAGTCAAGGTTTTTCTTATCTGATAATAAGGTAAAAGCAAAAGCTGTGCTATTTTTTGACCTTTATTAATTTGCACGGTTTTAGCAGGCGGTGAGATTAAAACTTTAATTTCCCAGTATAATCAGAATCTATTACACCAGACACCACTGAAATTCCTTGAAAAGAAAGCGAACTATGCCCTAGCACAAGTCAAGAATGTCCTCAGGCAGGGGGTCAGCCACTCCTGTTGGAATCGGAGTAACCGGTACATCAGGGGTTAATATTGTTGCGGTGGTGGAACTGAGGTCTAGTCCTGAGCTACCTGGGATTGATTGTCATGGCTTGTTGTCTCCATTTAGCAGGACATTGTTGACAAAAATGCCCTATTTGGCCATAAGATAAACAATTTTTTTTTTTGTAGAATCCTTTTTTAACGATTATTTTTCTTTTTCTTTCTTTCTTCTTCTTCTTTTTTTTTTTTTTGCTCAGGTGAGGCCGCCCCTGAGGGTGTTTTCTGCAAGGAGTAGGCTCTGTATATTGCTTATGTGTCTGCTTAAAAAGCTCCTTTGTTTTTAAAATAGTGTCTTTCCTTTTCAACCTTAGGCAATGTTCTGGGAGGCTTTGGAGGCAAAGTGGGGAATTCTTGGGCCCTGGGAAGCGCAAGCGGAGGTGGCAGTCATCGCCTTAAATCAGATATTTTTAAAGTTTTGTGTAGAGGGGGAGGGAGCTCGCTAGGGCACCCTGCCATGACTTCCTGTAAGCCCTCTCCTTCCTCGGGAGGTAGAGCACAGTCTCCCTCCTTTTCTTTGTCAATGACAGAAAAATGATCTATGTAGAAGGTGGAGACCCACCACCATCCACTGCTATAGCCTCTCCCATAGTCTAACAGCCTCGTGATGGGAGTACAGAACATTTCTAATCATATTCCACAGAGAAAAAGAATTTATAGGCCCATGCAAAGTATAATAAGTTTTAGCTGTTTTCTTACCTTCACCCAATTATCTAAATGACCAGTGGATGTTTTTGGAAATCAAGGACATTGTTCTTATGCAAATGTGAAAAGGCATTTAATATTGGCTTTCTTAACTTTCAGTTCAGTTCAGTTCAGTCGCTCAGTCGTGTCTGACTCTTTGCGACCCCATGAATAGTAGCACACCAGGCCTCCCTGACCATCACCATCTCCCGGAGTTCACTCAGACTCAGATCCATCAAGTCCGTGATGCCATCCAGCCATCTCATCCTGGGTCATCCCCTTCTCCTCGTGTCCCCAAACTCTCCCACCATCAGAGTCTTTTCCAATGAGTCAATCTTGGCATGAGGTGGCCAAAGTACTGGAGCTTCAACTTTAGCATCATTCCTTCCAAAGAAATCCCAGGGTTGATCTCCTTCTGAATGGACTGGTTGGATCTCCTTGCAGTCCAAGGGACTCTCAAGAGTCTTCTCCAACACCACAGTTCAAAAGCATCTATCCTTCGGCGCTCAGCCTTCTTCACAGTTCAAGTCTCACATCCATACATCACCACAGGAAAAACCATAGCCTTGACTAGATGGACCTTAGTCGGCAAAGTAATGTCTCTGCTTTTGAATATACTATCTAGGTTGGTCATAACTTTTCTTCCAAGGAGTAAGTGTCTTTTAATTTCATGGCTGCAATCACCATCTGCAGTGATTTTGGAGCCCCCCCAAAATAAAGTCTGACACTGTTTCTACTGTTTCCCCATCTATTTCCCATGAAGTGATGGGACCAGAGGCCATGATCTTCGTTTTCTGAATGTCGAGCTTTAAGCCAACTTTTTCACTCTCCTCTTTCACTTTCATCAAGAGACCTTTTAGTTCCTCTTCACTTTCTGCCATAAGGGTGGTGTCATCTGCATATATGAGGTTATTGATATTTCTCCTGGCAATCTTGATTCCACCTGGTGCTTCTTCCAGCCAAGCTTTGCTCATGATGTACTCTGCATATAAGTTAAATAAGCAGGGTGACAATATACAGCCTCGATGTACTCCTTTTCCTATTTGGAAGCAGTCTGTTGTTCCATGTCCAGTTCTAACTGTTGCTTCCTGACCTGCATACAGATTTCTCAAGAAGCAGGTCAGGTGCTCTGGTATTCCCATCTCTTTCAGAATTTTCCACAGTTTATTGTGATCCACACAGTCAAAGGCTTTGGCATAGTCAATAAAGCAGAAATAGATGATTTTATGGAACTCTCTTGCTTTTTCCATGATCCACCGGATGTTGGCAATGTGATCCATGGTTCCTCTGCCTTTTCTAAAACCAGCTTGAACATCAGGGAGTTCATGGTTCATATATTGCTGAAGTCTGGCTTGGAGAACTTGGGCATTACTTTACTAGCATGTGAGGTGAGTGTAATTGTGCAAAGAATTAAGCATTCTTTGGCATTGCCTTTCTTTAGAATTGGAGTGAAACTGTCCTTTTCCAGTGCTGTGGCCACTGCTGAGTTTTCCAAACATGCTGGCATATTGAGTGCAGCACTTTGACAGCATCATCTTTCAG
The DNA here is from genome assembly GCF_001704415.2 of Capra hircus. NCBI lineage: Eukaryota > Metazoa > Chordata > Mammalia > Artiodactyla > Bovidae > Capra > Capra hircus. The sequence goes on from NC_030809.1 coordinate 136,479,305, forward strand.
TATTTGAAACAGCTCAGCTGGAATTCCATCACCTCCACTAGCTTTGTTCGTAGTGATGCTTTCTAAGGCCCACTTTTCTTCACATTCCAGGATGTCTGGCTCTAGATTAGTGATGACATCATCATGATTATCTGGGTCGTGAAGATCTTTTTTGTACAGTTCTTCTGTGTATTCTTGCCACCTCTTCTGAATATCTTCTGCTTCTCTTAGGTCCATACCATTTCTGTCCTTTATTGAGCCCATCTTTGCATGAAATGTTCCCTTGCTATCTCTAATTTTCTTGAAGAGATCTCTAGTCTTTCCCATTCTGTTGTTTTCCTCTACTTCTTTGCATTGATCACAGAAGAAGGCTTTCTTATCTCTTCTTGCTATTCTTTGGAACTCTGCATTCAGATGCTTATATCTTTCCTTTTCTCCTTTGCTTTTGGACTCTCTTCTTTTCACAGCTATTTGTGAGGCCTCCCCAGACAGCCATCTTACTTTTTTGCATTTCTTTCCCATGGGGATGATCTTGATCCCTGTCTCCTGTACAATGTCACGAACCTCATTCCATAGTTCATCAGGCACTCTGTCTATCAGATGTAGACCCTTAAATCCATTTCTCGCTTCCACTCTATAATCATAAGGGATTGATTTAGGTCATACCTGAATGGTCTAGCGGTTTTCACTACTTTCTTCAATTTGAGTCTGAATTTGGCAATAAGGAGTTCATGATCTGAGCCACAGTCAGCTCCTGTCTTGTTTTTGTTGACTGTATAGAGCTTCTCCATCTTCGGCTGCAAAGAATAAAATCAGTCTGATTTTGGTGTTGACCATCTGGTGATGTCCATGTGTAGAGTCTTCTCTTGTGTTGTTGGAAGAGGGTGTTTGCTATGACCAGTGCATCTTCTTGGCAAAACTCTATTGGTCTTTGCCCTGCTTCATTCTGCATGCCAAGGTCAAATTTGCCTGTTACTCCAGGTGTTTCTTGACTTCCTACTTTTGCATTCCAGTTCCCTGTAATGAAAAGGACATCTTTTTTTGGGTGTTAGTTCTAAAGATCTTGTAGGTCTTCATAAAACCGTTCAACTTCAGTTTCTTCAGCATTACTGGTTGGGGCATAGACTTGGATAACTCTGATATTGAATGGTTTGCCTTGGAGACAAACAGAGATCATTCTGTCATTTTTGAGATTGCATCCAAGTACTGCATTTCAGACTCTTTTGTTGACCATGATGGCTACTCCATTTCTTCTGAGGAGAAATGGATTTTTTCTCCATTCCTGCCCACAGTAGTAGATGTAATTGTCATCTGAGTTAAATTCACCCATTCCAGTCCATTTTAGTTCGCTGATTCTTAGAATGTCGACGTTCACCCTTGCCATCTCTTGTTTGACCACTTCCAATTTGCCTTGATTTATAGACCTGACATTCCAGGTTCCCATGGAATATTGCTCTTTATAGCATTGGATCTTGCTTCTATCACCAGTCACACCCACAACTGGGTATTGTTTTTGCTTTGGCTCCATCCCTTCATTCTTTCTGGAGTTATTTCTCCACTGATCTCCAGTAGCATATTGGGCACCTAATGACCTGGGGAATTCCTCTTTTGATATCCTATCGTTTTGCCTTTTCCTACTGTTCATGGGGTTCTTAAGGCAGGAATACTGAAGTGGCTTGCCATTCCGTTCTCAGTGGACCACATTCTGTCAGGCCTCTCCACTATGACCTGCCCATCTTGGGTTGCTCTGCAGGCATGGCTTGGTTTCATTCAGTTAGACAAGGATGTAGTCCTAGTGTGATTAGATTGACTAGTTTTCTGTGAGTATGGTTTCAGTGTGTCTGCCCTCTGATGCCCTCTGGCAACACTTACCATCTTACTTGGGTTTCTCTTACCTTGGCGTGGGGTATCTCTTCATGGCTGCTCCTGCAAAGCACAGCCGCTGTTCCTTACCTTGGACGAGGGGTATCTCCTTACTGCCACCGTTCCTGACCTTCAAAGTGGGATAGCTCCTCTAGGCCCTCCTGTAATTCCTCTTTTACTTAACAATTGCCAGATTACTCATATAAAAATCTCTTTCTTTTGAGTCACTGTTACCCATGTCAGAAAATTAAGTCTTATAGAAAAGTCTACCTTATCAAGGTTTTTATCTTTGGCAAGGGGGGTTTTTCTTTTCAACCCGTAGAAAGTCTGCCTTATCAAGCTTTTTACCTTTGGCATGGGGGGTTCCTTTTCAACCCGTAGAAAGCAGGTTTCTTTCAACCTTTAGAAACCGGATTTCTCTTAAACCCATTAACACTTCCCACTCCTTCTCACCCTGTCTATCCTACAGGGGGATCTGCAGCACCCTAAGTGGGGTCATATCTGTCCCGTACACTCAACACTGCTGGAGTAACCGAAATTACTCTGGGGGGAGTGATTGAACTCACTCCGGGGGGAGCAACAGAGAGTCCTCCAGGGGGAACAATAGAAATTGCTCTGAAGAACCTAAGTTCGAATGTCCCTGTTCTGGCGCCCCTTGCCGGGGTCAAGCCCTGGTGGATCCAGGGTAATTCGAAGGTGGGATGGAGTCTATGTCTTAGGAAAGAATTATTTAATTAGAAATATAAAGCGAGATTAGGAAAGAATAGTGTAGTAGGAAAATTAATGGAGAAAAAAGATGCTGAATAACTTGGTTCACGTGGAAAACCAATAAAACTCCTAGACAAGAGTTTGGACCACCTACTACTAGGCCAAC